>NC_134688.1:477120871-477418371 GCF_050947455.1 Rhinoderma darwinii
TGCAAGAAAACTCAGTGTGAACATACCCTTATGGCTTACTTTGCTCCGTAGGCTCCACTGCTGTGTCCGGTCTCTGATATGAAGCTGAACACATTGGGACAGATTTACCGTTGATGTTGTGCTAGAATTGTGGCCTTAGTTGCAGCTTCTTTTGTCAAATCTATCAATGAAATGTGCCAAAAAGAAGGTTTCCGACTCACCTGGCGAGGGGGTGTGGCTCAGTGGGAAAGGGGTGTGTCTTAAAATTTGCCGAATTGCACCAACATTTTGGCACAAGAACGGACCTAATTGAGCCAAAAGGTGGTATGAAGTTAGACACTAGGATCATCCAGCATGAGCCAATGTAATAAACTTGACGCGTCTGGACTAATTTTAAGCAGTCTGAATTTTTAAGACACTATAAGCAAGTCTGCCCCAATGTGCTTATAGCGTTAAGCTTCTGCCCTGCACTGATCATACAACTGAGCACTGTGGCTGCGAACAGCACTCGTGCCGCTGTATGTTGCCTCTGTAATGGGGCATGCGATGGGGCATGCCTCCTCTGTCTCTATATTAATTCCTAGATCCAGCATAGGCCCGTTGCCGGCTATGGGCACCATATAACAGACCTGTGTAACCCAGATTCATAAAACACAGCCATATGGAAATGCCACAGATTTATACCTTTTTATCCTCATGTTGTTTGTAGGTCCAATAGTCTGTGTTGCTGATTTTCATAATGTATTTTTAAAGCGATCTGGTTCCGTTTTTCTGATGCAGAGTTCCAAATCTGCATAACATGAATCTAAAAGATGACATGCTGACTTCCTGCAGCCACCACTAGAGGGAGTTCAGCAGCTTACTGCATACTATGTCATTATTGTGTTCAATATATATATCTCTATGCAGAAAGCTACATAGCTCCCTCTAGTGGTGGCTGCAGGTAACCAGTATGTTATCATTAAGGCCCCATGCACACGACAGTAGATTTCATCCATCCGTAAATACAGATCCGTAGTCATTTATAGTCATCCGTAAATCATCCGCATATACGGAACGGTGTCGTAAATACGGTCCCTAGTACATTCGTATTGCATTCCTATTTACGGATCCGCAAAAAAAACAAACCCACAAATGATATGCAACATCTGAAAACCTGGTGTCGCCTAGCAACGCTTCTGTAATCACGTACGGGTGCACATCCATAGCCATTCGTAATTACGGAAGCACCCATAGACTTCTATGGGGAGTCTGTGCCGTAATTACGGACAAAAAAAGGACGTGCTATCATTTCTACGGCACGGACACCATTTCGTAAAAATACGGAAAGGTGTCCGTAGCCCATAGAAATAAATGGGACCGTAATTACAGATGAAAAATACGGATGTGTGCATGGGACCTAAGATGTTGTTTCTTTTATTTCCTGCTGATGCCACACTCAAAACAACAAAATACATAACTTTTAAAGGTTGAGCACCTATTACTGTTAGGGCATGTTCAAAAGGCCTTTCCTTGGCCGTTTTTCGGGCTGTAAATGGCCCGAAAAACGGCTGAAAATTCGGGAGCAGAACGCCTACAAACATCTGCCCATTGATTTCAATGGGAAATACAGCGTTCTATTCCGACGGGCTGTCACTTGAGCCGTTTTTGGAGCTGTTTTTCATTGACTCTATAGAAAAGCAGCTCCAAAAACGGCCTTAAAAACCGCCACGAAAAACGAGTGTTGGTAAAAAAAATCAGGATGTTTTTTTCCCTTTGCTAAGCGTGTGAACAAACCCTTACGTTTATCCACGGCGGAGCCATCCACGGCGGACCCACTTCCTGCAAAATTTTTGTAGCCGCAGCTTCCCCTTAACTTCAATATGTATTGCAGGTAACCGGCTATGAACGCCTCATCAAATTCTCAACCATGTGCCTGTTTTAGGTATATCGTGGTGCTGTTGACTTTTGAGGTCACATGCATACCATAAGATGTAGGCTAGGTTTTGCATAGATTTTACTCAGCAATATGCCCATGGGTGCAGACACCTGAATTAAGTGTATGTTGTTTTAGAGAGGTTTAGTAAGCGTTTTGGTTGGTTTAGTACAATTACATACGGTAAACTTTATGGGAAAACAAGGATGCAAATGAAGAAAATAGGTGTTATGACAGTACATTGATGTCTTCTCATAAACACATTATCATGACGTATTCATTATAACAAATCTATTCCTTCTAGAATAGTGAAAGCGTATTCAAAACTAAAGCATATGTCCATACAACCTACAATTAGAAGGACATCGTCCATTCTCGATAAAACCATCTTCCGCCCTACATACCAACATAATACAAAGCCTATATTACCATCAGTAGAAATACCAATATTGTAGTGCAAAAGCAATTTTATTCATTTTTAGTTGGAACAACTGACATAAAATCACATGGACATGTAAGTCATTTTTAAAAATAAGAGCGTGCAGGAACAGACCAGGCAAAATCAAAACTAGGAGCTACCTCATAGCCATGTGAGGAATCTATACTAGTAATCCACATTATGACCCAGGTTTGCCAAGTTGGTACCGCGCCAGTCTGTCCTTCACCTCACATTCTTAAAGCAGATGTCCACCTCTAAATACCATTTCACAGTCTATGCATAGAGTGTATCCTGTACTGATCCTGAGTTACATCCTGTATTATACTCCAGAGCTGTACTCACTATTCTGCTGGTGGAGTCACTGTGTACATACATTACATTACTTATCCTGTACTGATCCTGAGTTACATCCTGTATTATACTCCAGAGCTGTACTCACTATTCTGCTGGTGGAGTCACTGTGTGTATACATTACATTACTTATCCTGTACTGATCTTGAGTTACATCCTGTATTATACTCCAGAGCTGCACTCACTATTCTGCTGGTGGTGTCACTGTGTACATACATTACATTACTTATCCTGTACTGATCCTGAGTTATATCCTGTATTATACTCCAGAGCTGCACTCACTATTCTGCTGGTGGAGTCACTGTGTACATACATTACATTACTTATCCTGTACTGATCCTGAGTTACATCCTGCATTATACATCCTGAGCTGCACTCACTATTCTGCTGGTGGAGTCACTGTGTACATACATTACATTCCTTGTCCTGTGCTGATCCTGAGTTACATCCAGTATTATACTCCAGAGCTGCACTCACTATTCTGCTGGTGGAGTCACTGTACATACATTACATTACTTATCCTGTACTGATCCTGAGTTACATCCTGTATTATACTCCAGAGCTGCACTGACTATTCTGCTGGTGGAGTCACGGTGTACATACATTACATTACTTATCCTGTACTGACCCTGAGTTACATCCTGTATTATACTTCAGAGCTGCACTCACTATTCTTCTGGTGGAGTCATTGTCTACATACATTACATTACTTATCTTCACTAATCTGTTTTCAAGAGCAGCCAGCAATCCACAAGCTTGACTTGACTTGTCAGGCACATGTCTAACAGGCTAACCGCTCTTATAATGCACGGGGACACTTAGTTTTTCCTATATTAGATGACTGCCTGGTGTAAAGACTACACTTCCTAGAATCAAAATCACCAGAGCAAGCTCTGTGCAGACACTGAATAAGCAGAGATTGATGGGAGATGGGAGCTCTGAAGCCTGCAGAATAGCGAGTGCAGCTCTGGAGTATCATACAGGATGTAACTTAGGATCAGTACAAGATAAGTAATATCATTTATTTTACATAGTGACTTTTTATGTAGACTCATTCTATATATAAGCTGTTAAATTGTGTTCAAAGCTGGACGTACCCTTTAACAAAGTAACAATTTAGTATAACAAAAAAACAAAACACTTTTATTGTGCCACGTTGTAATTTGCAACACTATTTATTTGTTTGCATAGAGGGAATTTATTTTTTCTATATCATATATTGCCGCATGGCTGAGCACAGAATTTTTGAGGTGTAGGCGTATGCAACAAAAGAAAACCTTACAAATTAAAGAATGAAAATGTATAAACTTGTTGTTTTTTTTTGGTTTTTTTTTGTCAGGTTCCAATGATGCAGAAGTTGGAACCTCAATTTTTCTTATCTCTCTTATCTGCTCTGCATGGAGCTTAGTTGTTGACTGTGTTCATCTGATAATACCTGTGCAGGGGAATAATCAGGGGATGGAGTCTGTTACATTTGCTGGAGAAATAGAGCAGGTGTCATGGAGAGAACAGCCATGAGCTGCAATAATGTAGAAACCATACTGTAACAGGGAAGGAGCTCATACAGGCACCGTGTCAGAGCAGATTGTTTTTATTCTTTACGGTTTTCTTTGTGTTCACAATTTTGCTAAATTTATCCAGCAGCTGAATGACCAGAAATTTAACCTCATTGTGGAGGAGTCACATGACGCCTGTTTTGCATACGGGGTAGATAATATTTCTGCCCATTGTGTAGTAACTTTATGATTGATATAATGTGTGTTTTATGAGTAATCATCCCTGTACACACTTAGTGTGTCACTGCAGTTTTCCATCATTTAAATGTGACTAAATTGGCAGTTTTGGGTTTTCTTAGCGTGCGGGAGCCGATTTATGGATTTTTAGTGGAGTTAAATAAACAGTCGAGTCCCATTATTATGACCACCTCCAACTTTCGACGCCGGGAATGCGTAGCCTATGAAGGCAGTGATGTGTGGTGGTCTTGGTGGGTATATAAGGTGTGCGGTCGGCTGTCTGAACACTTATCGCTTGTTGTTTCCATGGGTAAAAGGGGCGATTTATCGGTTGCAAAAAGGGCTGATTATTGGCTTGCGGGCCACGGGTGGCGGTATTTCTTACACAGTGCAATTTGTGAACTATTCGCATGCGGCAGGGGTGAAAGTGTGTCGTGAGTGGACAAATGGCACCATCATGAATAACCGACCTGGAAACTGCGGGTCACCACGTGCCATTGATGTGAGGGCTGAACGACACGTTACAATGGAGCAGCTCTCCTTGAAAATCAACCAGGGGGTGACCAGACGTGTCTAATACAGTTCAGCGAACCCGACTGCGTATGGGGCTCCGAAGCCGACGGACGGTCACTGCTCCTATGCTAACAAAGGTGCATCAGAAAAAAAGGCTTCAGTTTGCGCGGCAGTATCTGAATTGGACCACTGATGATTGGTAAAGGGTCGTCTTCTCCGATGAGTCACGTTTTCTGCTTCATTGAACGGATGGACGTTGGCGTGTCAGGCGAGAAACATCAGAGAACAAACACCCGGCAGCCATTGCTGGAAGAAGACAAGCTGGTGGCGGCAGTGTTATGGTCGGGGAATTTTTTCATGGCATTCTCTGGGCCCCTCATCCATGTGGATGGCACTGAAGAGATTTGGATATGAACCCATCGTTGCAGATCACGTCCCCCCTACATGCTGATTGTCTTCCCTGGGGCAGATGGAATATTCCAGCAAGACAATGCGACATGTCACGCGGCTAGAAATGTCCAACAGTGGTTGGAAGAGCCCGACCAAGACCTCCAAGTACTTCCCTGTCCCCCTAATTTGCCAGATTGAACCCACTTGAACATCTGTGGGACCTCGATCGTCTTGTTCTCTCTATGGATCCTCCCCCGCGCACCCACCAGCAAATGTGGGATGTTCTGCAGTCAGCAAGGCGCCAGATACTGGAGACCACCGACCAGTACCTTATTGATCACTCCCGGCCCGTCTACTGCTGTCTGCGCTGCACACGGTGGTTACTCTGGATATTATCTGCTGCTCATAATAATGGGAGTCCACTGTGTAATATCCAATAGGTAGGCAGTTCTGCAGGTGCAGAGAACAAGGTCCCACCTCAGTCTTTAGTTGCCGTCTTAGATGGCTTTATGTCTGAAGACCTTTCTAAGCAGCATATAATGTGGCCTCGTGGTAAAATTAGCTGATTTTCTGATTATGTGATATGTATTCATCACAATATGGTCATCATAATAACACTATAAGGCTGTGCCGTTTTGGTGCACCCTAACCACTGGCAAAATAGAAAGGAAAAAAATTCAACTTCTCCTCTTGTTTGGATCCAATCGCAAATTTAAAAAAAATGCATGTGATATGTTAGTCCACACCTGTCCAGAGATTAAGCAGTTTTTTAATGTTACGGTCGAACTCTACTCCTAACCTTAAAATACGGGGCAAACATAGTTAATAAAATTATTATTAAAAAAAGAGTCTGCATTTTTTTCCAGAAACCTCGCTAGTCTTGTCAATGGGCTGTGTTTGGTATTCAAGTAAATAGGGCTGAAATGCAATACTATTCACAACCCATGGATAAGAGGGACGCTGTTTCTGCAGGCACTTTTCTCTCATTTTAGACTACCCTTTAAATTTTTAACAAAATAGCGGATATGCTGGGTGTTCACACATATCACAGACTAGCACAGGAATAGCTAAATCGCTCTTAAAGCATACCTACTTTAGACTTTCAGGTGACTTTTTAGAATCAGCTATCATATACGTGTACATGAGGAATAACACTATTTCTGACTTGTTTTTGGCATTATTTAGCAGTTTTCCCCTCTGCAGGCTCTGTCTCTAATTCTAAGATTTCTCTGAGCTAGTGGGTGGAGCTGAACACTGTACATAGGACAGAATTCTCCTCTTCTCTATCTCTATCACATATACAGAAGCAGCAGCCTGGAGGAGAGTATACAGCAGTTATTAGCAGTGAAAAAAGTTAGAGGTCCAGCACACAATATGATGTGAAAAAAACCCAAAACTGTTTAAGTCAAAATTAAAAAAAGGAATTAAAAAATCCCGGGAGAGAACGCCTATGCTAACTTTTCAGTTCTTAATCATAGCTTAGTAATAAGCAGTGTAGCTGTGAATCAAGTACTGGGCTCCGATATAAGACTTACTAGAAGCAGCAGCATGGAAGACGTCGTACAGCTGTTCAGAGTAGTGTAGCTCTGAATCCAGCCCTGGCGTGAGACAGAACACTTATTAGAAGCTGCAGCAACATGGAGGATATTATAAAGCAGTAATGAGCAGTGTCACTGAGAATCCAACACTGGGATGAGATATAACACTTCCTAGAAGCTGCAGCAGCATGGACAACCTTATACAGCAGTATTGAGCAGTGTAGCTATGAATCCAGCACTGGGGTGATATATAACACTTACTTGAAGTGACAGCATGAATGAGATTATACAGCAGTATTAAGCTATGTATCTGAGAATCCAGCACTGGGGTGAGATATAACACACACTAGGGAGCTGCAGCAAGTCTCTTTGCCTCTCTCTAACTCTTCTACTGCTTCTTCCTCCTCCCCTCTCCATAGATTTCTATGGGGTGCTGTAACCTGATTCATTAGTGAGCTAATGCTCTTCCTGATCTTGAGGAGATGAATTTAGGAGTAAACTCTGAGTAAGTGAACAGTTAGGAAAAATTTATTGTGCCGCAAATTTGTCGCATGTCGCCGTCTGCACAAACTGCTTTGTAAATGTGGGCCATTGGGTCACAATATTACTAGTGAAACCCCTCCAAAACAACTTCTATGAGAAGACCACTCCTTATCTAAATCTGATTTTTTGGTGACTGATCTTTCACTTTCATGGATCCTATGTATACTGCAATTTTGGGCAGTTATGACAAAGTGGTTTCACTGTATATAACTGCCTTTCAAAGCTGATATGAGGCCCACAAAGCTCTGGTCGTATGAAACATCTGCCTCCAGCTCAGTCAGCGGTATGGCACATGGCAACAATGTTAGACATCAAGAAGGAGCAGGCTGCAATATTTGGCCTTAGGCCCCATGCACAAGAACGTGCTTTTGCGGCTGCAATTCCCCCGAAAGTCCACGGGAGAATTGCGGCCCCATTCATTCCTATGGGGCCACGCACACGACCGTGGTTTCCAGGGTCCTTGCATGGCCCCGAAGCCCGGACCGCAGAAAGAACAAATGGCTACGGTCGTGTGCATGAGGCCTTAGTCTTTCGCTTAATGGTGTTTTATAGATACAGCTGATCACCACCGCACCTGTTCTATATATTTTTTTTTTTTTCAAATAAAGCTTTGTAACTATTTTATTTTTTAGGGTCACATATGATACAGTTGTTATGTTTTATTATTCTAAATAAAATAATTTTATGGTAATTGTGGCTTGAAGACCACCCCTAAAAATAGCCGATCGGAGCCGGACCTTCAGTAAAAAAACCAGCTCCTGGAACCCCCATCACTTTTATCGCCAGGGGAAGTAAAGTAGTATTACATGCCACATGCCAGACTTTTGACAAAAAGAGATATGGCCCTGAGGATTCAAGGCTCGCTTAAAGTAGTTAATGTTGGGGATTAGTTTGATAGTTCGAGGCAAAGCTTTCCAGGGTACAGGTGCAGCATGGGAGAAGTTTTAGAGACAGGAGTGGTTGTGATAAGGGAGGAAGGTGGCTGTAGTCCATTGTCTGAACACAAACACGTGTGAGAGGAGATGTAGGAAGGTGCAACTTGGTGGAGACTAGTAACAACAGATTTTTCAGTTTCTATTTCAGAAGTAAGATGAGAACTAGTGTGAATACTGACAGATACATATAATGTAGTGAGAGAGATGAAACCGCGGCACTCACCCATGCAGTACAGAGAATTTTTTTTCAAACAGTTTAAAAGGTGCTTCTTAGGGAGGACAAGACAGACCGCATCATAGGTTACAGCCTGTGTCGCGCTGACCAGCGCTTCTTCTGACCCCGATACCACCAGAAGATACATGACAGATACATACCTCCCAAGTGTCCTTTTTTTACAGGATTGTTCTGCAAAGGGGTCACAAAGTAGGCAGGACTTATGTACATTTGCATAAAAGGTGCAGATTCGGGATGTGTGGGCGTTCCTGAGTGGATCAGGGTGGGCATAAAAGTGCCTTGCAATTGTCGGGAAGTATGCAGATAGCAGAGGTGTTAGTATAACCACAAGACGATTTACCTATTGCTGCTGATGGACTGGAGTAGAATCAAGTTGGTCAGTGAGTAATGAGTTACAGTAGTCCAAGTGAGAGATGATTGGAGCCCGGATAGTGACATCAGGACAGATCCAGTCACTGCTGTTACGTGAAAAATCACTTTTTGATGATAACTTTTTTACATTATTGCGTTACTTTGTCTTTAACAGTGCGGAGTGTTTTATGTTGTATGGTATGATAAGGTTCGTTGTACGTGTAGTGATTTTTGTCGAAAATTTAATTCTTCATCGGGTCTGATCATTATCTGACCTGCATAAAATTTTTACCATCATCCCAGTGATCGTATTGATCAGTGATCATACACATTTTATTGTCGGTGAATCCCTCCTGCATTTATTAAATGTATATGGGCAGCTCTTGTCCTACAGATATTTGGCTATAGAACTGTTGAATGACGGTCTAGTTGCTTATCTAGACCGTTCCAGAATTGTGCGCGGGTCATGTGACCGGTCTGTTTACTTTGGTCCCATAGTAAAGTCCTGATGTGGACCTACAGACTTTTGTAATCAGAAATCATCCTGTGTGGGGCAATCCGATGACCCCATAATCCCAAAACCCACACAGCACTCCGAGCCCATAGCAGCAAGGACCGAGCTTTATACATACAGTAAAAAAGAAAAATCGATTTCGATTTCACAAAAATGAAACACCTACTCCTCCAGATTGTTTTCTGCCCAAATGTAGCTCTGGAACATAAGTTATTTTCATGTCTATTTTGTTGTAATCGTCCACCGGCTTTTATCGTAATGAATTGTAATTTTATTCCAGCGCTGTTCATCCATACGTATGTGGAGGGGGGAGACAACCCTTTTGTGCACCATCCACCAATTATGGTGAGAACTCCCTTCCCAGGCTATAGATGGGCCGCATTCTTGCTAGGGGCACCATCGCGCTTTTGGCCCCTGGCAACAAAAAGTGGTTTAAGCACCCCTGACACTTCGACTGGAGCGCCTAGATTCAGTAGTCGCCAAGGATAGGAGATGTTTGATTGTAGCCCCCTTTCACCCTCTTGTAGCCAAGATCAGATGTAACGGCTTTGCCACGGATTTGCAGTGCAGATTCCCCAACAGAAAACCGCAGCAAGGTACAGATGTAGCCAAGTTTATCTTGACTCTGAAACTGCAGCGTGATATCACACAACAAATGCCATTGACATGTCATTGAAAGTGTCAAGTTAAAGCCCACTGCGTATTTAATGCGTTAAGAGTCCAGATAAAGATGGTTACATCTGTGCAGTACAATACATGTGAATGTGATTTTCAAAACCTCATCCATACGTACTGGAAAAAATCTGCGCAAAATTAAGATGATGCTGCTGTTTTGCAAATCTGTAGGATGTCCATTATGTTGCGGATTTGTCTGGATTTTCTCTGCGGGTTTTATCTATTTGTTCTGCGGAGTGAAATCCGTTGTGAATCCGCAGCAAAATAATTTTACTACGAAATTGCTGCAGACTTGCAGCCGAAATCCACAAGATTTCTTCTTGTACGCGTAGACGTACCATAAGGATTACCAAATTTCTGCACCAAGACATCACAAATACCGCTTCACTTTAGCCGTATTCCTCCTCCAACTGCTCCCGCTGGTTGTCTCCTCCAGAACCTTCTTTGCTCCAAGACAACAGCTGTAACTTACTATTGTGACATAAGGTTCTAATGATGTAATAGTGAAGTCAAATTATCTTTATCAAGATTATAAACACCTAAATAAGATACATAAGAATTAAACAGTATGAGGCACGAAACAGGCGATAACGTTCTGCAGCATAAAGGATTTCTGCAAAATATCTCACTTGTGCACTACTATAACTGGTGCGGGGCATGTATTTTCTGCTCTGTACTGCACTACAGAATGTCGGAGATAACAACCCCCGTCTCCGCGGCGAAACCGTGGACTGCCAGATATTTCCCCTGCAGTGACTAATGCAGGGGAAATGTAGTAGTATATGGCAGACATTCAGATAAATATATCTTAGTGGCTCTCCTAGAAGGGGACTAAGAGAAAATATGGACAGGGATTGCCCCTTCAGCCACTTATCATATAGCCTATCAATGCTCCCACCCTGGAGGACTCAGTGAACCATGTGAATGAGCACCATGTACTACCACATTTCCACCACAGTGGCCGCTGTAGAGGAAATATGTGGCTGCTATCAGCTTCCCCGGCGATAACGTTGATCGCCGGTGTTTCAAATCTAGGAGCGATCAGCTGATCACCAGCGGGTCTATATTTAGAAAAAGGGTAAACCCCTTTAACGCTTCCGTATGGTAAACTTGATCCACTTTAGCCTGTATAAAAAAATGTATCTGCCACTTCTCCTTGGTCATGTCCAGTTACAGTCCTAATCCACCACATGCACCCCAAAGGAAAATATCTGATGCTGTAGAGCTGAAGAACTGCAGTAGCCAGGGGGCCCATCGCTGATTGGCTATTTGTTCCTGCCAAATGCATTCGAGTTCATGAGCACCCCAGCTATTGGCATCATTGTAAAGTTAGTACACCCTCACTTTAGAGATGTCATGGGGTGGCCATTGTAAAATAAAGGAATAAAATTATATTTAGAAATCGAACCTGACCCCGATCGAATACATTTTTTCTAGTATATAAGGGCTTTTTATGCCCCAGCTGATACCCAAATGTTTGCCACCAGAGCCAAACATTCAGGAGTATAACACGACCCCTGTACCTGACGTGTGGAAACTATGAAGGTGTGGAGTGGAGTCCTCCCATAGTTCGTGCAGTGTCAGTCCTGGGTTCACAAGAACGCTTATTACCTCTGTGCTGTTTGTTTTAAACACTTTTTTTACTTTTTTACTTTAAGTAGCTGCAAAAGAGCAATAGTTTTATGTGGCATAACTAGAAATTCTCCTAATAATCCGAGCTGCAAGTGCCGCCGGATCTGATCTTCGAGACACTTTAATGAGCCGTATGCGTTGTAACTAGCGCTCGCTTCCTGCGCACAGGTGCGGATCCACTCCTCTCAGACCTTTCTTTTTATTATTTTGTCACGTACAGGAAAGAACAGTGATTAGTTAAAATTGTTGCTTTTACCAGTTGTTTTTTCCAGTCTAATTGCGTTGTTATATTTTACGATTATATGTAACTGGTACCATACTGCTCAACTTCTAGGGAAAGGCAGCTACTTTATACTTCACTAATGCTTCCTGTCAGTTCCGGTTTTTTTTATGTAGCGCTAAACGTTGCATGATTTTTGCTTCATATCGATAACATTTGTGTAAACAGAATTTTTAACACTCGTGGGCTTCTTCTCGTGCTCCGCGTCTTTTGTTAGATCCGTGGCGAAAGTCACAGTGGAGCGGTGAAATGAATGTCACGAACCCAGTACCATGACCTCTTCCAACCAGTGCACAATGCTTTCCAGCGCAGATTTCCCTATTAATTTCCTACAGCTGTTACCTGCCTAGAATTCATTACCTGGCGTTTGATAAACATCCTTCTCATCCAGATCAAGTGCCAGAAACGGAGATACAAAAACCAATAACAGTATTACTTTACTGGAAAAACTAGGAGGTGTCTGGACGAAGGTCCTCCGAAAAAACAAAGGTGGGAAAAACAACACTACTTATGTAATACTTCATTATACTCAAGTGACATCCAGAGCTGAGTTCACAATTCTGCTGGTGTCCTCTTAGCTCAGACTTCCTGTAGTCCCCTGGAGTTTTTGCAGTTTGCTTCTTGGACTCGCATTGTGCTGTATATATAACCTTATCTTAGCTGAGATCCTATATTGCAGTGCACTATTCCAGTGTTCCCCAACCAGTGGCTCTCTGGCCCCCTTTCTATCAAGTATTTTTTATTAATTTTTTTCCATAAATACACTCAAACATTCCAAAAATTATACATATCAAAAAATAAAAATCCTACCCTGTCTTCTGTTTCGGACTTAATTTTCCCGCTCTTCACTCCCTCCCATCGGACGGTTTGTGGTCGTTTCTACGCGTGTCATTCAAGTGGCGCTGTGATGACCTCACAATGCCACTTTCTTCCAGGTAGACGCATGCCCTGGAACAATCCTATAGACTTTCATAGAGCTGCATAGGGGTGGCCAAGCAGAGAGCTACTGGACCGCAGTGGTGGCCGGATCCATAGGCAACCATAAAAAACAAGGGGGCCATTGCTGGATAGTCATATGGATCTTGGAAACGGTTCTATTTGAGAAAATTCAGATCTTGGTGCTCTCTGCTAATTGAAGTATGATTAACAAGACGGGAATATCCCTTTAACTCTATGGCTATGCTGGGCATTTGGAGCTTTGTATAAGAAAGATCTCTTTAAAGATATATATTAAAGTTAATCCGCATAGAATTTTGGACATCTTTAGGTTAAAAAATAAAAATTATTTTCAAGGGTGGACATTCACTTTAATGTAGTCTGTCCTTTTGACCCCTCTTTCATGGAAAGGAAAATAGGGTACAAAACAGCGCAAACATAGGGCATTGCCCATGTAGAGAAGTGGAAAAAGCTATGTTATTTAGGTATTTGCTCACCTGGTGGAGCACGACATCCCTGTAGATATGGTCTTTAGGATGTGAAAATCCAGGGAACTGCAAGCCACGGGTTTGGCCGGATACAAAAGCTTTGTCTGGTTTTCAGAATTGTAGTGGTATTGCGAGACTAGCACATTGGACAAGTGGAAATATATCAAAGAATCAGCCCTAGGATCGATGCTGTTCCCTTTTGGCGTGATATGGTGCTGCTTTCTAGTGTCGCATGGCAAAGAGGCAGACACTATGTAGATCAAAGTTCTTTAATAGGAATATGAAAGATACAGGCGACGCGTTTCGGAGCCAGGCAGTATCAGAGGAAACTAGCACTATATCACGCCAAAAGGGAACAGCGCCAATCCTAGGGCTGATTGTTTGAGATATTTCTCCCTGTCCAAGGTGCTATTCTCGCAATACCACTACAACTTTGTCCTCTCTTGGCTATCCTGAATGGCTTAAAGGACTCGGAGGAGAGGGGCACATGCAGCACGGAGCTCTTTGGCCATGTTTACATGAAAGATTCGGGAGGCAGAAAATCCGAAGAGCGTTACTTGAAGATTTTTTTACGCGGATTTCCAATTTATGCACTGCGTATCTGCGGGCGGAATAGCCCTTGTCTATGGGGCTAATCCTTGTGTGGGCATCTACCATGTTTTCTGCGTCAATAAGTGAAATTCCACTTATTGACACAGGTTTCAAATCCGTCTCGGAAAATTTAGTTTACCATTTCACACGGATTTCGGCCCGGAATCCACGTGAAAAATTTGTTATGTGAACGTCGCTTTAGGGTCAGGTAAATGGGGTGTTTGGCATATGCTGAACATAGACTGCGCACATTGGTCCACCACTATTTCTATGGCTCCCCATTTTCATTTCCCACAATGCATCAGAGCATCAGTGTGTTTCCATCGAGTTATTTTATTTTTGTAAAAGCGTTTTTTTCAGGCCCAGGCGGCTGTTTTACTGAACTGACCCTTGTGCTGTACATAAATGCTGCAGCAGGGAACCTTTCTAGTTTAATATTGAACCCCTTCGGCAGTATTAAGGTCTTTGATACAGTCAGGCTTTTATCCCAATACTCTGCTCACCTTTTAGAGTCGCTGAATCTCTGCAGTTTACAACAGATTTAGAAATCGTTCATGGAGTAAAAAAAAAATTAAAAAAAATTTCAACATTCAAAGAGCAAAACTGCCTGTAGGCGATGTAATTTCCCCCACTGTGAACGTCACAATAGACACGATCCAGAATTATAGGGATTGCCGTCCTGGCTTTCAGCTTTGCCTATCCCCCAAATTTGCATCCTTTACAAGCAGCAGAGCAAATAGGTTCTACATTTAATAAACGCTGTTCCTCTCAGTTGGCGCACAGAAAAACATGTCTCGTCTAACCTCTAAGCTGATTTTCTAGTCTGTTTTAAAGTGAAACCGTGGAGATAAAAGACACTTTGTGAAAATCCCACTGTCTGCGCTCCATGGCTTCCTCTCATATAGAGGCAAACATATATCGGCAGGCCACGATCCTGCTTATTAAATGCACCATTGAAATGAAGCTTAACTGGCTATAGAAGATACACTATATGGAGAAAAGTATGTGCCCCCCTCTTGATCATTGTATCCCGGTGTTTCCGTCGGTCCCATTCCCCCAGGTGTACAACATCCGGCACTCGTCCCTGGAGACGCCTTTACAGACATTAGTGATAGAATGGGATGGGGTAAAGAGATCACTGACCTCCAGCGCGGTCCTGTAATAGGACGTCACCGGTGTAACAAGTCAGTTCTGGAAATGTCTACCCTCCTAGATATTCCACCATCACCTGTAACTGATAATATTGTAAAGTGGAAGGAACCGCAGCAACTCAGCCACGAAGTGCAGACCACGTAAAGTTACAGACCGGGGGGGGGGGGGGAGTGCTGAGGAGCAAGTGCAGAAAATTCTCCAACGCTCTGCGGACTCAATACCAGAGGAGGTCTGTACTCTCCTGTAATGAACATCCCCACAAAACCTGCATCCGGGAGCTTCATGGCATGGGGACCGAGCAGCTGCATGCCAGCCGAACATCACCAAGCACAATGCCCAGTGTCAGATGGAGGGGTGTAAAGCCGCCGCCACTGGGTTTGGTGATGCCAGGAGAACGTTACCTGCCTGACTGCATTGTGCCAGCTGTAACGTGTTGGTGGGGGAGGGGTAATGCTCTGGGGTGTTTTTCAGGGGTCGGCCTCTTAGTTCCAGTGAAATGAAATCTTAATGTTTTAGCACACAAGACATTCTGGACAATTGCAGCTTCCAACTTTGTGGGAACAGTTTGGGGTTCGGCCCTCTTCTGTTCCATCATGACTGCGCCCAAGTGCACAAGGTCCATAAAGACATGGGGGGGTTGGTTGGTTGGTTGGTTGTTTGGTTGGTTGGGGTGGAAGAACTTGACTGGCCGCACAGAGTCCTGACCTCCACCCCATCCAACACCTTTGGGATGAACTAGAATGTAGATTACGAGCCAGGCCCCCTCCCCCATGACCTCACAAATGATCTTCTGGATGATAGGAAAAAAATTCCAACTGACACCCCAAAATCTTGTAGAAAGCCCCAGAAAAGTGGATGCTGTTTTACTGCAAAGGGGAAACCAGCTCCATATTCACGTCTATGGATTTAGAATGGGACGTCATGAAAGCTCCTGTAGGTGGAATGTGGAGGTGTCCCAATATTTTTGTCCATATAGTAAATTATTATTCGTGCTAATCACAAGAGGGATAAGTTGTGACACCTCCCTGGAATTTTGACATTGGATGAGACGTTACAGGGGTAAGATTTATTATGTGGTGATTTTTCAAGAAGAGCGTCTTCTGAGCATCAAATATTCTTCTAATACTTGATTTGCATATAAAGTAGATGGGATGTGATTGGTTCGTCTACTATCCTTATAGAGGGTTATTCCGCTTAACCCCCCACCTACGTTCTTCCCATACTCTTTACTATTCCAGGATCTAATTGAAGGGACATGAGGATGACCTGGAGCAACTTCTCCCCTCAGTCCTGGTGCAGGTGGAATCTGCCTGTGTCATATACTACTCGTCATGTCCTGCATTATCTATACGGCCTTTGTCATGCTATGGCAGTGTATGGGGCATATAGAATACACTACTATACTTGTATATGGCTCATACACAAGATGAGCGGTGCGTGATATGAACATATTTGGCCTTCCTAATTACATGGGTCAAGCCTACCCCCTAATTGGTATTCGGGAACTGAGATGCAAGCTGTGTAGACAGAACTTTTTGTTCTCAAATCAGAGTTCAGCAGTTCTATATAGGCTTCCCTGAGCCAAGGGGAAGGGGTACATCACGTGTACAGCTGCAGAGGAGACCTGTAGCTAAAGGAGCGTCTGGCACCTTAAAGACACCGTAACCGTGCTTCCTGCTGTTCTAGATTGTGTGTCGGCTGTGATACTTATTCCCAAGGCTCACTATTTCCTGTGGGTTATTCCATGACCGAGCCATGAGAGTGAAGCCATAAACTCCTCGGTCCTGGCAACTTACCTGTTAAAGAGGTGGCCCATATAATCTTGCACAGGTCGCTCTACCATCTTGTCTGAACCCACTGACAAGGACCAAAATTTGGCCCTTGAACTTTGTAGTTGTATACCGGGCTCTCTTATGAAAGTTTCCAATCTGCTTTCTGTTTTGCTAATGTGTGTTGGCAATCCCTTAATATTTGACTATTCCCCAAAGGAATCTTAAAGGCTATGTACAACTTTGAAATTTTAATAAAATTCTGCATCCGTGGGATTGGTGCAACTTCCTTAATAGATTTTATTAAAAATGATTTTGACTTTTTGTATCCTGTATACAGAGCAGCTGTATCGTTCGCTAAGACTTGAATCCGTCAGGTCAACGGGACTGACAGGGTCAGTGTCAGAGGGTCCTGCGTTTCTCTGACACGCAGGATCCACCTGTAATCGATCACATCGAAGTTCTGAACTTAAATGTGATCGGTAACCGCTCGATACGCAGGACCCGCTGACACTGAACCCGTCAGTGCCGCTGACCTGGCGGATACAGGATTCAGCGCTAGATACAGCTGCTCTGTATACAGGATACAAAGCAGCTGTATCTCAAAAAGTAAATTTATTTTTTTTATATAAAATTTACCGTGTTTAGGAAGTTGCACCAATCACACTCATGGCCAATTTTATAAAAAAAATTAAATAAACAGCCTTTAAGAGTAGGGAGTGGTATTTGGGTAATATAGCAGCCATGGGGAGCTGACATTCTCCGCAGCTGCTCTCTGTGACATTACAAGACACAGGCATCATTTTTACTGCCCATATTCCAGGCCCCCTTCTGCTTACCCAGAATACAGACCCCTGTAAACTAGTAGATGGTGCCTGTACTCCGACCCCACCAGAATTTCCATTTCCCACTACACTCCACTCCCGTCATTAAAAGGAATTGATAATCATCAAATTTCCAAAACTGCTGCGGAGCAATTCCATTTTACCCCCTCGATGTATCTCTAAGAGGAGGAGAGACATAGATGACTATATATCTACAGGGAACACCTGCAGGATCTCTCAGTGACAACAGCAGATCACACAGGAGGACGATGATCCACTGTAGTCACCTGGCATGAACTACTGTATCGCTATGGAGTGGCCCAGTAGTTCTATTATTATACAAAAATAAGGACTTCCAGCAAAAATGAACATGGAACCTCGTTTTCACCGCAATGTCTCTTATAAGTGGCTCCAAGGTGCGGCTTCTATGCAAAGAGGTCTATAGGTGCACATGAAAAGTGGTTAATGACCACTGGAAACTTTATTAAGTTATATAATTCTTCATGTTCGGTGAAAGGACTTCCCTGTCGGGCATGTTGGATTTTTTAATTCCTCTGATTCTTTGTTCCATGTGATATAAGCATTGCCGGAGTTGCCGCTTATCTTGCATGCATGCTCCGCCAATCCTTGCATGTTTACAGGGGAATTAGGTTGATAGCGCTTTGGTCTAAAGCTACCCTATGTGTATGGCCGGCGTTAGAACTTGCCGTCGGCAGAACATTTTATTCTATTGAATTTTTATTTTATACAAATATTTCCCATTGAAGCTTTTGTCCTGCATAGATTAGATTATTATTGTGTTTGCTGCAGATGTTCGCAGGTAGGTGTGAGTGCGACGTTCTACATCTGGGGCCTGGATTCTGCATGTTTAATTGAAAACCGATTAGACCACACAGGAATTTAGGTTTAAAAAAAATCAAATATGTATATTTATTGGGTTATTTACTGTTTATTTTACTCCCAAATTCTTTGCCAAAATGGTTCGATTTCCTGCACATGAGTTGCTGAGTTTAGAGATAGACGCCTGATCGTAAATAAGCCAAATAAGACGTGAGCTTCTCATAAGTCGACTCGCTGAACACCACGAAGGCTTTACACTAAATATCTCTGTTGCTAAACCGCGCCAGTTATTATCCACAGCCGGAAATCATTTACCCGAGAATCGTTTTTGTCGTCTGTTTTTGTTTTTATGTTCTTTGTTTCTTTATATTTCTTTGACTATCCATTGGGCATCAATAATATAAAAACTGGCACAAACAAGGTTTTGGAGTAGAAACGGCTCACGTGTGCCACATGTTACATAGCGTCTGGCTGCCATTTTTTTTCATGTTTTCTTCATGGCCATCAGTTCTTAGGTTTTGTAACCTGTCTCCGTTGTGAAGCATCTGAACTCCCAAAAACTTGTCGGCCAGGTCAGAGCAGGCGTACATTGTCTGAAAAATCTTTCATTGTGAAAGAATGGCGCAGATGCAGCAATGCAGTTGTTTTGCGCCTTTTTTTATTTATAAATTTGGAGCGCATCTGATAATATCTGCAAGGTTTTTATCAGCAGAAACCAAAGAACAAAATTTACACTTTTTATAAATGCGCTGCCATACAGTCATGGGTGTAATATCCATTTGAGTATCTTCTGTCACGAGTTGTGGAGATTTGGAAAAAGAACAATTACAACACATTTTAGGTTATTTTATTTTCTTCACAAATTTATCTAAAGAAATTTCTGCACCTTCCATTTCACAGTATAACAAATGCAGAACCTTAGATGGCATAGTCAGTTTATATATAGAAATAATCGACATAAAAAGTTTAGTCATTGTGTCGATACATTACTTATCCTGTACTGATCCTGAGTTACATCCTGTATTATACTCCAGAGCTGCACTCACTATTCTGCTGGTGACGTCACTGTGTACATACATTACATTACTTATCCTGTACTGATCCTGAGTTACATCCTGTATTATACTCCAGAGCTGCACTCACTATTCTGCTGGTGACGTCACTGTGTACATACATTACATTACTTATCCTGTACTGATCCTGAGTTACATCCTGTATTATACTCCAGAGCTGCACTGACTATTCTGCTGGTGGAGTCACTGTGAACATACGTTACATTACTTATCCTGTACTGATCCTGAGTTATATCCTGTATTATACTCCAGAGCTGCACTCACTATTCTGCTGGTGGAGTCACTGTGTACATACATTACTTATCCTGTACTGATCATGAGTTACATCCTATATTATACTCCAGAGCTGCACTCACTATTCTGCTGGTGGAGTCACTGTGTACATACATTATATTACTTATCCTGTACTGATCCTGAGTTATATCCTGTATTATACTCCAGAGCTGCACCCACTATTCTGCTGGTGGACTCACTGTGTACATACATTATAATACTTATCCTGTACTGATCCTGAGTTACATCCTGTATTATACTCCAGAGCTGCACTCACTATTCTGCTGGTGGACTCACTGTGTACATACATTATAATACTTATCCTGTACTGATCCTGAGTTACATCCTGTATTATACTCCAGAGCTGCACCCACTATTCTGCTGGTGGACTCACTGTGTACATACATTATAATACTTATCCTGTACTGATCCTGAGTTACATCCTGTATTATACTCCAGAGCTGCACTCACTATTCTGCTGGTGGAGTCACTGTGTACATACATTACTCATCCTGTACTGATCCTGAGTTACATCCTGTATTATACTCCAGAGGCTGCACTCACTATTCTGCTGGTAGAGTCACTGTGTACATACATTACTCATCCTGTACTGATCCTGAGTTACATCCTGTATTATACTCCAGAGCTGCACTGACTATTCTGCTGGTGGAGTCACTGTGAACATACGTTACATTACTTATCCTGTACTGATCCTGAGTTATATCCTGTATTATACTCCAGAGCTGCACTCACTATTCTGCTGGTGGAGTCACTGTGTACATACATTACTTATCCTGTACTGATCCTGAGTTACATCCTGTATTATACTCCAGAGATGCACTCACTATTCTGCTGGTGGAGTCACTGTGTACATACATTACATTACTTATCCTGTACTGATCCTGAGTTATATCCTGTATTATACTCCAGAGCTGCATTCACTATTCTGCTGGTGGAGTCACTGTGTACTTACATTGCATGACTTCTCCTGTACTGATCCTGAGTTACATCCTGTATTATACTCCAGACCTGCACTCACTATTCTGCTGGTGGAGTCACTGTGTACATACATTACATTACTTATCCTGTACTGATCCTGAGTTATATCCTGTATTATACTCCAGAGCTGCACTCACTATTCTGCTGGTGGAGTCACTGTGTACATATATTACATTACTTATCCTGTACTGATCCTGAGTTACATCCTGTATTATACTCCAGAGCTGCACTCACTATTCTGCTGGTGGAGTCACTGTGTACATACATAACATTACTTATCCTGTACTGATCCTGAGTTACATCCTGTATTATACTCCAGAGCTGCACTCACTATTCTGCTATAACAATACGTATCAATTTGCGGAAGATTGCTTGCACCAATATGGTTGTCAATCCAGTAATGCGTCCCTTGCAGTGGTTATGTTGCACATATATACAATCCAGGGAGCGTTTGCAGTAACCTTTGAAATAGTTGAAGTCTCTGAGGACAGGTCCCCACTGTTTACCAGCAAGTACATTTCCTCCTCACACAAATCTAGATGCAAATTATGGTAATTTCATTATGATTAATTGCATGCAAAGCAGCTTTAATCATTGAATATAGAACTGCCTTTAATTTTGCATTAATGCTAAATGTCAGGACTACCAGAAAGCGGTTTATCCGGCCTATATAACCACAAGTTCTCTGGAAGAGTTACTACATAGGTGTATTGTATAGTTTATATAGGAGCGTAGAAGGTCCTACAACCAAGTATCAACCAGCAACACGGTTCAGCTGAAACCTTCCCCATGTGTGTGTGTGTGTGTGTGTGGGGGGGGGCAGGACCATTGAGATATATTCTGTCTGTAATGTTGTATCTGGTGCAGACTGGCTCTTTTATGGGGGCGCTGATGTAGATTGGGTCTTCTATAGGGGAACTTACAGACTGGCTGTATTGTGGAGACCTGGTTACAGGATGGATCTGTGTATGTGGGCGCAATGTTTCAGACTGGTCTCGCTGGCTGTTTTGTGAGGGCACTGTTGGGTGCTGGCTCTGTTATGGGTCTCTTTTGCAGGCTGGCTGTGTTATGGCGGCACTATGACGCTCTGTTATGGAGGCACCATGGCTAGAACTATGCTGGGGGCAGTGTAATTGGCACGTCTATGGAGGTGCTTTGGCTCTGTTTTTTTAGGCATTGTGTCATCTTATAAACTAACCAAGGTGTTTATAGCGTGACATATTTACGTCCATCTTTCCCATTTCCAAAAGTTTGATCTATGCACTCGCTCCCCTCCACACCCCCTGCGCCTTTTAATGTATTGCTGGACAAAACACATGAGCTAGGAAGCCGATGCACCAAGATATTTGCTTCGGGGGCTGAATTTTTTGGGACGGTCTTCTTCTGTGGTCTAGGAAGCTCTTGGTGCTCAGCCACTAAATGCTTAAAGGGGTTGACGAGGCTTAGGAAATCCTTGCGGCTTTCTTCCAATAACAGCGTCACACTTGTCCATAGGTTGTGTCTGGTATTGCAGCTCAGCTCCATTGAAGTGAAGGGGGCTGAGCTGCAGAAGAAAGCAGCCATGTTTGCCTAATCCTGGACCACTTGGGTGAAACGTTTTTTTGACAAGGGCAGTGATCTCTAACCTTTGGCTCTCCAGCTTTTCCAAAACTACAACTCCCAACATGACCTGACCGCCGGTGCTGGCGATCACTGGACTAGCGGCTA
Source organism: Rhinoderma darwinii (assembly GCF_050947455.1). Lineage (NCBI taxonomy): Eukaryota > Metazoa > Chordata > Amphibia > Anura > Rhinodermatidae > Rhinoderma > Rhinoderma darwinii. The sequence goes on from NC_134688.1 coordinate 477,143,547, forward strand.
CTCGGATCTCCAATGTTGAGTTGTGCAAAACACGCAGTCTGGAAAAGTTATTTCTCTTCTGCATTTTCATGTCCCTATATTGACCGGTCTGTCTAATGTTAAGCTACAGAAAAAGGAAATCCCTTTTCAGAATAAACCTGACATTGGGTTGTGGAATTTTCTACGCTGAATAAAGAACATTTTGTTTTTAATAAATTGCCCTTTTCCTTTCCAGATTCGCACATGACCTGTTGGTCTTCTCTGCTGTTATCCCAGAAATGTTTGCAACATTTGTCTCCCGTATCTCTCTGTAATTTGTTTTCTGCATTTCATGTGATTTTGTTACTTTATTCTGAGTATAAATATGAGGCATGAGAGTGATGTAGCAGAGCTCTAGTAGTGTAGAGTGTTTTTTTTATTTATCTAGAATGGCAAAACGTCAAAAAGACTTCTTCATCTGGCAGTTTTGAAGACCAGTATGCTAAAATACATCATTTTTTTGTATAGTGATGATGGAATAGTCATGTGTCTTTAGACATGTTCTTGTTGATGGTGGGGATACCAATGTTCTGAACTGGCTTTATTATGGGGACACCGCGAGGCTGGATTCACACGAGCATGTTCGGTCAGTAAAGGACGGAACGTATTTCGGCCGGAAGTCCCGGACCGAACACACTGCAGGGAGCCGGGCTCCTAGCATCATAGTTATCTGCGACGTTCGGAGTCCCGGCCTCTCCAGGGAACTACTGTCCCGTACTGAAAACATGATTACAGTACGGGACCGTTGTCCCACAGCGAGGCAGGGACTCCTAGCGTCGTACATCACTATGATGATAGGAGCCCGGCCCCCTGCACTGTGTTCGGTCCGGGACTTGCAGCCGAAATACGTTCCGTCCATTACGGACCGAACATGCTCAACCCAGCCTTACAGACCAGCTCTGTTAAGTTATGCTCACACAACTTCTTTTCAGCCGTTTTTCGGGCCGTAAACGCCCAAAAAAACGGCTGAAAATATGGAGGCTGAACGCCCCAAACATCTGCCCATTGATTTCAATGAGAAAAATGGAGTTCCCTTCCCATTTTTAAAACCGTGCGTGAAAAAAATGCCCTGTAAAAAAGAAGTGCATGTCGCTTCTTGAGCCGGTTTTGGAGCCGGCTTTCATTGGATCAATAGAAAAACCGCTCCAAAAACGGCCGTAAAAAACGCATCAAAATGCGCTCGATGCTTAAAAAACGGCTGAAAATCAGAGGCTTGAAAACCGCTCTGTATTTTACAGCTGTTTTTTGTTAAGTGTGTGAACATAGCCTAAGGACTAGTTCCCTTCTGTTGTCTGTTGCAAACTAGCTCTTTTATGAGGGTACAGTAGGCATTATAGGGACCCTGTCACAGGCCGGCACTGTTCACACGGCAGAGTCTGTTACGGCTGAAATTCTGGAGAAAACAGCACCGTAATTTCAGCCGTAATGGCATGTTGAGGTGCTTTTCGCTGCGTCCATTGAGTCGATGGAAAACGGCTCCATTTACGTCTGAAGAAGTGACTAAGTGAAGAAGCACTTCTTTGACGCGGGCGTCTTTTTTACGCTCCCGCCTTTTGACAGCGGCGCGTAAAAAAAATGACCGTCGGCACAGAACATCGTAAGACCCATTCTAATGAATGGGCAGATGTTTGCCCGAATTACGTCCGTAAATAGTGTGTGTGAATCCAGCCTTATGGGGCTCTGTTCTAGGCCGGCTGTGCCATGGAGACACTGTTAGGCCTTCTTCCCACAGTGCAGATTTGCTGCAGATTTTGCATGAATTTTTTAAGCCAAAATCAGGAACCGATCCTAAACAGAAGAAATATGTAAGGGCTCGTCCACACGTAACGGAATTGCGGCGTATTTTGCGGAGGGAAAATACGCAGCAGGACACAGTAGCAGCAAAGTGAGTGAGAATTAACAAATCGCATCCACACACTGCAGAAAATTTCCATCCAGAAATTGACCTGCGGTGCGTATTTTTCGTACCACAGCACGTCAATTCTTGTTGCGGAAAGTGGACAGAATTGCTGCGTTTTTCAGAGGAGATGTCACCATCCCCCAACATTGTGAAAAACGCCGTAAAATCCGCATTATTTTCTGCAGTAAAAAACGCAGGGAATGTGTGCGGTTTTTCCAGCAGTGGATTGTCTGCTAGTTTCAGCGGAAATGCTGCAGAAATTCCGTTATGTGTGGACAAGCCCTAAAGGCCTTATATGTTTGCTCTCTGGATCCAATTCTGGTTTTACTGCAGCTTAAAAAATGCTAAATCTGCACCGTGTGAACAAGACCTTATAGATGAAGTCAAACCCTCCACTTAAGGCCTCATGCACACGACCGTAGCCATGTGCACGGCTGTGATTTTCGCGACGGACGGCAGCGGACTGTCAGCCGCTAGCCGCCCGCAAATCACGGGACATGCACATGGCCACCGCCATTATTTTCAATGAGTCCAAACCGCAGAAGACGGCCGTAATAAGACATGTCCGTTCTTTCTGCGGTGCGGGCTCCCGGGCCATGCACGGACCGTAAAAACTATAGTCGTGTGCATGGGCCCATACAAATGATTGGGGCCGCAATTCTATGGATTTTCGGGGGAATTGCGGCCGCAAAAGCACGTTCGTGTGCATGGGGTCTTAGACTCAATTGACCGGACTATATCTTTATCTTATTTTGGACATATTAAGCTCCACGCACACGCCAGAAATGTCTGCGACTGAAAATCCGTTCCATTTATTTGATCCATGGAAAACCCCTTTAAATCCATATTTTAGGTAATTTACTTTTTTTTTTTTAAATAGACATTTAATAAAAATATTTTTGTTTTTCCAATACAGCTTCTATGTATCATGTATACATAGAAGCTGTATGGTTCGCTATGAGCCGATTCCATCAGTTCAGCTCAACTGACGGCTCAGCTGAGAGAGGGTCCTGTCTGTGTCTAACGTGCAGGATCCACGTACTATTGATCACATCTACTTAGCGTTACATGTGGATTTTGCTGTGGATTTTGCTGTGGATTTTGCCGCTGACTTTACTCCATCTGCATTAACAAGAGTGAAATCCACAGTGAACATCCAGATCAGAATGAGCATGCTGCAGATTTCAGAAAATGTTCAGCCGCATGTGAACGAGATTCTTACATCCGCAAATCTGGATGTAAAATTTGCAACAAATCCGCTCCGTGTGTGCAGAGAAATAAGATGTGTATGAATATTGATAACTGCGATAATGGATTACAACACCAATCTTTTATTTGATCCATTAGTATTCACCAACCTACATTTTGGGAATTAAATAACTTGTATTAATCCATTAATTCTTAACGATTATAATTTCTTTTCAATTGTCCATAATTTCATTTTCTGCTCTAGATCCATTTAGGTGTGAAAAATATCATTTGAGTATTGATTGCTATAGTGAATTGAATCGGGATTGATCCGTTTCGATCCATTCACGTTGACATCCGTAGGAAAGAAGCCGACTGTTAGGTCGGGTTCACACCTAGCGTAAATACTGCGGATTTAATTGCGGAAAATCCACAGCGTAATACAGTAGCAGCAAAGTGGATGAGATTTTACATTTCATAAAAAAGCTGTAAAAACGCTCAGAAATTGACCTGCGGTGCAGTTTTTCATCCGCAGCATTTAGATTTATGCTGCAGAATCGCCGCTGTTTTGTTGCGGGTTTTCCCCATTGAGTTCAATGTGAGGTAAAACCCCCAAGAAATAGCCGATGGTGTGATTTTTGCGGCGGAAAAGCTGCAATTCCGCAGCAAAAATCGCATCTCCGAAAAAGAACCCTCTTCCTCTGTGTCCAGCTCGGCCTCCAGTGATGACATATCAGCCCATGTGACCGCCGCAGCCAATCACAGACTACAGTGGTCACATGCGATAAAACGTCATCCCAGGTGGCCGGGCTGCAAGACATCAGAGGGACGCGTCACCGTGGCTACGGGTAAGGAAGAGCTTCTTTTATTTATTTATTTTTGCCTGCAGTTTTTCCCAGCGGACATATCGACCGAAAAATTGCACCACAATTCCGTGCGGCGTCCAGGGCGAATACGCCATGTGCTTTTATGCAGCGTATCCGCCCCGTGTGAGCATAGCCTTATAGGTCGTCACTAAAACTGAGCTATAGCCTGTTCTAGATGGACCAGAAAGAAAAAAAAAAAACTGTTCATAGCAAAAGGAGATGAAAACAAAATGTGTGTTGTGAATTCACTTTTTTTTTGTCGTCCCCCATGGGTCTGAACACGAAACATGGCAGCACACAGAGTCCCATATTAGCGCTGTATTCTGCGGAGACATCGTATCCTCCTTTAGGGTCTGTGCGCACACAAAATAAAAAACGTCTCAAAATATGGAGCTGTTTTCAAGGGAAAACCGCTCCTGATTTTCAGCCGTTTTTTAATCAAAGTCGCGTTTTTCACGGCCGTTTTTGGAGCTGTTTTTCTATGGAATCTATGAAAAACGGCTCCAAAAACGGCTCAAGAAGTGACCTGCACTTCTTTTTCACGGGCGTTTTTTTTTTACGCCTGCGTTTTGAAAAAACGCCCCTTCTGAACAGAACACCGTATTTCCCATTTGAAATCAATGGGCAGATGTTCGTAGGCGTTCTCCTTCCGATTTGTCAGCGGTTTTTTGGGACGTTTACGGCCCGAAAAACGGCTGAGAACACTACGTGTGCACATACCCTTAGAAGGGGTGAACCTAGCCCCTCTGCTGCCTGAGGCGAAACTATATAAAAAGGCGCCCCCCCCCCCCAAATCTATCAGAGTTTTCTCATTACGAGCTTTACACATCAAACACGCAATATATACATTTAAATAGGAAACCATTTGATGTTTATTTGTTAAAGTTTGAAGTGTAGAAAAGATTTAAAGAATTCTTCTTACTACCAATCTGTGCAGTGCAAATAGTACAGTCTGCCCTGCACGGCCCCATATCTCTCCTCGGCAGCCGGTCTCCTCTGCGGCGTCACTCTCTGCAATTACATTCAGGCCAGTCCAGAACAGATGACACTTAGCGCTGTTTTGAAGCGGCACCTTTATGAACGTAGATGTGATCGGTAACAGCTCGATCCTGCAGGACCTGCTGACACTGAATCAGTCAGTCCCGCTGACCTGACGGATACAGGATACAGCACTATATACATTATATATGTATTTGAATTAGCGGGGGCAGGTTTATGGGGAAGGATTAGGGCCTGTTCACATCAGCGTTGGCTTTCCGTTCCGGGTTTCCGTCGGGTGAACCCCGCAACGGAAAGTCAAACTGAAACCACAGCTTCCGTTTCCATCACCATTGATATCAATGGTGACGGAAACATTGCTAATGGTTTCCGTTCGTCACCATTCTGGAAGGTTTCCGTTTCTCCAACGGAATCAATAGCGCAGTCGACTGCGCTAATGGTGACGGAAACGGAAGCTGTGGTTTGTTTGACTTTCCGTTGCGGGGTTCACCCGATAGAAAACTCAGATGGAACCCCGGAACGGAAAGCCAACGCTGATGTGAACAGGCCCTTATACTGCGCTAAGCTTCCTGTCCCCACAACGCTGGGGGGCCGGGAGTATACTGCATGGGGGGGTCTGGGCGTTTTACTGACAGCTGAGGGCTCTATAGGGGGGAATTATCCCCCCCATAGAGCCCTGACTAGTTACCATACTGCAAGGTTAGGGGGGTTTGAGCATCTGACTGACTGCTCTAAAGGGGGGGGGGCAGAACCCCCCTATAGAGCCCTCTGCAGTAAGTCAGACGCCCCTATCCTTCCATTATAGTTATGTAAGGGCTCTATGGGGTGGATTATTCCAGCCCCATAGAGCCCTTTGCTGTCGGTAAAATGCCCAGACCCCCCTTGCAGTATACTCTCGGGTCCTGGTCCCAGCAGCTTCGGCCGACCGAGTTAATGCAGGAACGTACCTCGTGCGTCTCGTCACTTCTCGTCGCTCGACCACTACTCCTGCAGGCATGCTCCTCTCTGGCGGCGTGTGCTGCGTACAGCGAGGAGGAGGAGTGTTACACACGTGCCCATCATGCGGCATGTCTGCATGGCCCCTCCCTCCGGTCCAGTCCGTCCCTGGCTGAAAATGCCACCCCCCGTTTTCTGGTAGATGGCGCCGCCTGAGTCTGTCGGCTCACCTCACCTCATGGCAGGTGCGGCACTGCTTAGAAGCGTGCCATATTATAGGGGAAAAAAAGAAACGAACACAGCATAAACAGCGCGTGTGAACACAGCCTAAAATGTCCAATTTACTTGATGCGCACAGGGCCTAATGCAGCAGCCGGACCTTGTTCCTCAGTCCTTCTTGCCTTACCATGAACATATTATGAAGCCGGGAAGAGGCTGGGATTCATTGTCCTCTTGTTACTTGGTTCCAGATCCGGTAGTTTACGTTCTTGCGATTAGTAGACTGCGCTATTGTCTTGCAGGATGTAGAAGACGAGTCAGGTTACTTGTTTGTATTTGTTTCTTATTAGCTCCTGCAATCAGTTTATTATTTTCCTTATGCGAGATTAGTTAATTTGTGTTGCCAGCAATGTTTTCACATGTTTTCTAAGCAAAACGCAAGGATATAATAACGGAGATACTCTCCAGCAGCAGCGCCGCCTCAGCACGCATGTCTGTCAGGGCTCATGCATAGATGCTCCAACGTAATTAATGCTAATAACATCTTAATGTGCTCATGAGATCGTAATGAGCAGAAATGAAGGCTCTGATTACAGATAGGAAGCTCGGTGTATGTTTTGGCTTCCAACAATTTTTTCCGTTTTTACAGACAACAATTTTAGAACTCGCCTGTGATTACATCAGACCGGTCTTTTTCGTTGCGGTTGTTTTCCACATTTCGCTTGGATTCACACCCTTTTATTTAGAAAAAAAAGAATCATTTATTGGTCTTTTTCCCATAGACCTCCATAGATGCATCATTTTTTAAGTTGCATTGTGTGTTGTTGGATTTTTTTTATGCTTTTTTTTTATGGTGGTTTTTTTTCCAGAAAAAAGCATGTGATGCACAGAGAAATCTTTGCGTGACATAATCTTTGAATCACAGGGTTTTCAATGAAAAAAACGGTATCTAAAGTTAGTAAAACGCACCACTAGAAAAAAAAAGCGGCACAAAAAAAAAATGTTTGTACCATCTTACTACAAAAAAAAACTTGAGGTTTTTTTTTAATGCTTTTTTGTAAAAAAAAAAAAAAATGCTGTGTGTGAAGGAAGCCTAAGGCCGTGTTCCCACGTAGCGTAAACAGTGCGGAACTTCCGCAATGGAACTGTGCACGGAAATTCCGCAGCATTTACAGTGGCAGCAAAGTGGATGAGATTTAGAAAATTTAATTCCGTAGCGTATCAATTCATGCTGCGTTTAGTTTGCGGGTTTTCCCCATTGAATTCAATGGGGATGCAAAACCCGCAACAGAAAGCCGAGCGCTGCCACTTTTTTGATTACGCCGCAAAAATCGAAACTCCGGGGGAAAAAAAATCATACTTCCCCAGAATGCTCCCCTCCTTCCTGCAGTCCAGCCTCCTGGGATGACGTTTCATCCCATGTGACCGCTACAGCCAATCATGGACTGCAACGACTCCGCGCTGAGAAGAGGGAGGGGGTAAGTATGGACGCTTTGTTGTTTTTTTTTCAAGCGCTGCTTTCCGCCCCAAAAACCGCATCACTATATGGTGCAATTTTTCGGATGGAAGGTATTGCGGGTTCCAACTTGGATATGCTGCGCAGTTTTTACGCAGCATATCCGACCCGTGGGAACCAGGCCTAAGTCTTGATCTTTTTATTGGTTATACTGTTGTGTGACTTTCTATCTAGTTTTCTCCAGCACCGTCTGCAGCTTCTTGTCTTCCAGACCAATATACGTTTTACTTACGGCAGGAAATATTTTCGACTCAAAAGAAAATTTTGCAAAAATACTGCAGAATATACAACTACCAAATGCACTCAGTGATGTGATTGGTTGCAAGGAGTTACAACATCACATTCATTAGGTATAATTAAGATCTCCCCGTTTAAATTTTTTCTTTTTCTTCTACTTTTTCTAGTAGATAAAAAAAAAAAGTGTGTCGGCCGGTCAAACAACAGCTGTCACGCGGGCCTATGCAATTCAATGCGCCTATTCAGACATGCAGTGTTTTTCACGCACAAGTTCATAAGAAATGAAGAGAAGAAAAAAAAAGGGAAATGTGCACATGAAGACATCAACAACTGATGCCACACGGAACGCGCACGGATGCCACACGGAACGCGCACGGATGCCACACGGAACTGCAACGCATGACAAACGTGTCAGTTTTTTGCGGATGCAAAACGGACCCGTTTGTGTGAATAAGGCCCTAGTGTCACTAGTTTCTTAGATATTTCAGTGTCGGATATGATTGGTTCCATGTTGCTTATGATTCTATAACTGGTTTGACTGATGTCTATTCCTGGAGTATATGGAATGGATTTCCCAGTGGATGGGTAATGACTTTTGTGGGTTGAAATACCCCTTTGGTTTCGGTGCCATGCTGTGGTGTAACATATATTTTTGTATAGTTTTATTTTGGAGTTTCAAAATGTTCATTTTCCTTAATGTGATTTTCTTCTATATCGTCATCAAACAACAATGCAAATCCCAGGTTCTAGGGTTCAAGCCTCTCTTAGATGTGATCACTGCAGGTACTCGAATTTTAGGAGTTCTGTTCACTGATGAGAATTCATGCATCTCTCCAACTCCTAAAAATATTCACGTTGGCGCTTCGCTTTGGTTGACTGACTCTTAAATTATTCATGAGCTTTCTCCACCCTTCAGGTGCCAGTTTATTCACGGAAAGTGAGGGTTGCACTTTACTGACCAGATGCCTTCTGACGTTATTTGTAGTGCGCCCCTCCTGCCACAAATGGTCTATGGTCGTGGAATTTTACCATTGCTTCCTATGTAAATTTATACCAGTCCCAGAGATGTGTACATGACCGACAACTTAACCCATTGGTGCCGCAGCCATTTTTAGTTTTTTTTCTTGTTTTTTTTAAAATTTCCTCCGTGTCTTCCAAAAGCCAAAACTTTTTAACTTTTTCTTTTGACATAGCTACGGTATATGACGGCTCGTTTTTTGCGGGACGTTTTCTGCCTCAGGTGTTGTACGGTTTCAGCAAATTAATGTTATTCAATTTTCCAATATACTTTTTGTATCAATTCCTCACGGTTTTCAAGATCTCTGCTTGTTGTTGTTCAGTAGGAACATTTATTGTTTACTTCCAGTGGATACAATTTTGTCCATGGTCATGTGATGGATGCACAGGTGCACGGCTCATAAGAAGACACAGCTCTGATGCACATACTGTAACTGTAACGACCCCAGCACCTGTGTGTCCAGCTCTAGCACATAATAATAACTCTTACAGGTGACAAGGCAGATTTAGCCGGTAATCATAACACTTACAGGTGACCGGGAAAGATCTAGCAGATAACACAGGTGACTGGGGCAGATCTAACAGATAATAATAACTCTTACAGGTGACCGAGGAAGATCTAGCAGATAACAATTGTACTTACAGGTGACCAGGGCAGATCTAGCAGATAATAATAACACTTACAGGTGACCGGGGCAGATCTAGCAGATAATAATAACGCTTACAGGTGACCGGGGCAGATAATAATAACACTTACAGGTGACCAGGGCAGATCTAGCAGATAATAATAACACTTATAGTTGAGCAGGGAAGATAATAATTGTACTTACAGGTGACTGGCGCATATTTATCAGATAATAACACTTACAGTTAGGGCTGGGCAATTAAACAAATTAATTAGATTAATTCGACCTCAAGGCCTCTGACAGTTCTGTTTTTTAACCCAATCGTTAAATACATTTTTGTCGCACCGTGCTGCAGGAGGAAGCTCCGCCTGGTCACTGTCCGATTTGACCTGTTCTGTCTCTTCTTCCCCACGGAACTGCTGTTCTGTAGTGAACAAAATGATACAGTGCGGAACAGCAGTTCTGCGGGGAAGCAGAGACTCCTAGTATATCGCCACACCGCCCTGTAGATGCTACCCCTCCTTGTAGATATCACCCCGCTTGCAGATCACGTCACACCCCTCCTTGAAGATCGCACCACCACCCCCTCTTGTAGATCGCAGTGCCCCCTCTTGTAGATGGCAGCACCCCGCTCTTGTAGATAGCGCCACTCTAACTGCCGCTAGGAGCTCTATCCCTGGTCAAAGTGTCGGCAATCTCTGGCCGGGGATTCAGCCCTAGTGGCAGCTACAGTGACCGCTATCTACAAGAAGGATGGGGTGGGCTGCTGCAATCTACCAGGGGGGTGGGAGTGCGATCTACATGTGGGGGTCTGATCTACAAGCAGGGTGGTGCTTCAATCTACACGGGGGGGGGGGGGTGTTGCAATCTATAAGGGGGGGGGGTGGGGATGAGATCTACAAATGGTGCTGCGATCTACAAGGAGCAGGGTGGGGGTGCAATCTACAAGGAGCAGGGTGGGGGTGCAATCTACAAGGGAGGGTGGTGATTTTGCTATCTACAACGGGGGATGGGGGTGAGATCTAGAAGTGGTGCTTCGATCTACAAGGAGGAGGTGGTGCTGCGATCTACAAGGAGGGGGGTGTGGGCGCTATCTGCAAGGGCGTGTGGCACTATATTCGGGTGTGGCACTGTCACTATATGTGGGCCCTGTGTCACTATATGTGGGCCCTGTGGCACTATCTACATGGGCACTGTGGTGTTTTCAGGGGATTGGGACAAAATAAAAAACCTGACAAAGGAGATCCATTTGGAGACACTAATGCAAAATGGACATGAAAAACTGACTATTGATCAGTTTTTAATGGCCATTTTTTTTTTGACTGTCGTGTGACTGCGGCCTAAATGACTGATGCCAGGAGTCCCGTTCACATGTACCATGTTTGGGCCGGGAAATCCGGCTGACACACGGACCGTTTTTCACGGTCCAATCACAGTCGTGTGAATCCGGCCTTAATGTCATTTATTTAAGACCCCATCGTGGGAGCCGGTACTGAACAGGGTCCTGCTCAGACTTCAGACACTATAATGTAATCTCTGCCTGGCCCTGCTGCAACTTACACTGCGCTCGCCGGCAATGTCAGAGACCGGCTGAGGGGGTGACGGGCAGAGAGGGATGTTCGTGCACTCAGTGCGTCATTGAATATAGATTCTGTTAACCAGTTCCCTGTCGGGCAACATAGAAGTTATAATCATTTAGATATACGTTTTTCCAATAGTATTTCTGATAAAGTATTTGCAGAAGTTAAAAGTTGTGAAGTTACGTACAATTATTATAGCAATATATGTTAAGTTATTTATATAAAGAAAATAATTTATTAATTGATCTCTTGGTACTTTTTTTCAGTTTAACAGTAATAAGAAAATCGAGATTCAAATCGAAAATCGTCCAAAGGGTTGAAAAAAAATCTATATTTTAGTTTTTGACAAAATCGCCCAGCCCTACTTACAGGTGACCGGGGCAGATCTAGCAGATAATAATAACACTTACAGGTGACCGGGGCAGATCTAGCAGATAATAACACTTACAGGTGACCGGGGTAGATCTAGCAGATAATAATAATAATAACACAGGTGACCGGGACAGATCTAGCAGATAATAATAACACTTACAGGTGACCGGGGCAGATCTAGCAGATAATAATAACACTTACAGGTGACCGGGGCAGATCTAGTAGATAATAATAACACTTACAGGTGACCGGGGTAGATCTAGCAGATAATAATAATAATAATAATAATAATAATAACACAGGTGACCGGGACAGATGTAGCAGATAATAACACAGCTGACCGTGGAAGATCTAGCAGATGATAATAACACTTACATGTGACCGGGGCAGATCTAGCAGATAAGAATAGCGCTTACAGATGACCAGGGCAGATCTAGCAGATAATAAGAACACTTACAGGTGACCAGGGCAGAACTAGCAGATAATAATAACACTTACAGGTGACCAGGGCAGAACTAGCAGATAATAATAACACTTACAGGTGACCAGGGCAGAACTAGCAGATAATAATAGCACTTTAAGGTGATGGAGTCATATCTAGCAGATAATAATAAAACTTACAGGTGACCGGGGCAGATCTATCAGATAATAATATTACTTACACGTGACCAGGTCAGAGCTAACCGACAATAATAACAATTACAGGTGACCAGGGCAGATCTAGCAGATAACAATAACACGTACAGGTGACTGAGGCAGATGTAGCAGATAATAATAACAACACGTACAGGTGACTGAGGCAGATGTAGCAGATAATAATAACACTTACAGGTGACCGGGGCAGATCTAGCAGATAATAATAACACGTACAGGTGACTGAGGCAGATGTAGCAGATAATAATAACACTTACAGGTGACCGGGGTAGATCTAGCAGGTAATAATATTACTTACAGGTGACCAGGTCAGAGCTAACAGATAATAACAACACTTACAGGTGACCCGTGCACATCTAGCAGATCAGAAAAATTGAACCAATTGACTTGTAGCAAAGATGGCATCCTATGACAGTGCCACGTGTAAAGTCCCAGCTCTTCAGTACGACCCATACTTATAGCAATGTTTGTCTATGGAGAGTACGTGGCTGTGTGCTGCATTTTATGCACCTGTTTGCAATTGGTGTGGCTGAAACACCTATATTGAATAATTAGGTGGGGAGTCTATTTGTCCATATAGTTTATATCCTTACATTTATCAACATTGAACCCCACCTGCCATTTTGCTGCCCATTCCGCCGGATTACCCAGGTTCCCACTATGGGGGTCAGACCTCCTGTGTATTATCTACACTACAGACCCGTGTGTTATCTACAATTTTTTTTTGCAGGCAGAAAATTCTGCCTCAAAATTCCTTTTGGAATTTTGAAGCAGATTTTCATCTCCCTGCACGCCATTTGTCGCGTTTTTCGCTCGCGCCCATTGAGTGCCACGGGCAAAAACGCTGCGAAATACGCTTTCTCTGCCTCCCATTGATGTCAATGGGATGTCAGAGGCGTAAACGCTCGAAGATAGGGCAGGTCGCTTCTTTTTACCGCGAGTGTGTTTTTACCACTCGCGGTAAAAAAACGCATCCGCCTCCTATTGAAATCAATTGGAGGCATTTTCGGCCGTTTTTTGGCGCGTTTTCCAACATGTCAAAAAAACTTTGTGTGAACAGGGCCTTACAGGGCTCTGATTTAATTGACATCTTCTCTCAATGATTAAAGGAGCTTTTATGCACAGGATTTTATATCATATATGTGACCTATCCCAGCAATGTTCCAGAACCTATTGTTTATAACATGAAATCTCAATTTCCCAGTATTTATTAGAACTACCGCGCCCCCGATCCTCTTTTATTTCGTGTATTTACATTTCCTTATTATGATGGGACTTGAACATCACCGTAATAATAATATTTTTCTTGTTCTTCAGCTATAAAACTGATTATGTGTTTGCACGTCTATCAAGCAGGGAGGTTATTACTCTGAGATATTGTTCTGTTTGTTAGTAATGGCGAATCTTTAGTGTAATGACAATTACTAATGAATCTTTCCATTTTTTAATAATCATTAAAAATGCACGCTCGTTTTATGGCCTGAATTCTTAATTGCTCAAAAGTGAAAATTGACAAAGTGCATCATTTCATGGGCTCCATGGCAAGGCGTTGTTTGTTTCCCAGTTTTTGTATCCTTCCTTTCTAAATGACGAGAACATTCAATCATACGATCGGCTCCTGATCTATATAATGATTGTTTAAAGGGACCGTATCATCACAAAATGATATTATCGAAATCAGAAATCAATATATATATTTTTAAATGTTGGTGTTTTGATTTTATGTGACTATCTGTAATGCCTTTCCGCGACCTTGCTGCGAGCCAGTGCCGTCTTTCTGCTGGCTGTTGCCGCCATGAGCGCCTCGACAGGGCTTGCAGGGATTTGTGGCGGTGCTGGCATACAGCGCACGGCCGTCCAATTAGTCAGAAATGTAGATGCCCCATTTAATGTGCTGGCTTCAGTACCAGTAATTGTTGTTGTTTTCCCCACCTGGTTTAGCTACTATCTACTTGTGCCTTACTGTTGTGACCTTTATTTTTGTCCCTTTCTATTTTTTTGGGATTATTCTCTGTAGCATGTACCTGACTCTGTTACATCACCGTTACCGAACCCTAGATTGTTTGACGACCCTTCTGAACTGTGAAATGTACCATGTACCCAACTGTGCTCAATCACCTTATTACCGGAGTCCTACTCTTCTTTGGAGCTGGTTCTTACACTATTGACAGTTACCCATAGTAACAACCTCTCATTATTTGTCTGGCTCCTCATCCACTGACCACAGGAGTAGCTAGGGGCACCAAAGTCCTGGGCCAGCTAAGTACATCAACCCTAACCGGAATTGTGGAAAAAGAAGTTGCGAAATATGATGCCAGGTTGGTCACTATTCCACAGGAGCAGAGCCAATAGACTGAGATTTCCTGCTGTATAGACTGGGGCAGAATGGGCAGAGTAATCTCATTATCATTACAGAGTGGGGGAGTTAATGACCGCTCTATTGTACTGCTTCATAAGGCAGGATAGAAACACTATAGTGACATAAATAAGGCACTGTATGCAGCTCCTCTGTCACTCCCTGGGGGAGGGGTTATACCCCATCGCTTCCTGGAGATTGTCTAATCGATGACTTAACTCTGTCAATTGACTACGCCACCATTATTTTCAGCTGCCATAAGGCACTACCTGCTGCAAAGGGTATACAGACAATACAGGCAGGTAGTGTGTATCGCCAATATTTCCAGACGCAGGTAATAACAATAGCTGCAACATTAAAAAAAATGACAATTATTTATCGTATAGACTTAAAATATAATGAATAGAAAAGACATAATGGTTGGATTTATTACTACTCCACCGCTCAGGCCACTTTTTTTTCGCTGGCGTAGGTTTCCCAAAGATGCGCCTAATGTAGTAAAAGGCCTTTTCCTGGGGGATTCCATATTGGAAACACATACTTGCTCCTGTATTGACCGTGCAGCAGGGTGTATGTGCTTTATGGCAGCTGAACGGGAGTTACTTGACAGAAAAACATCATAGACTATTACACCCTCCAAGAAGTGATGAAGTACAGCCCCTCCCCCACAGAGGGGCAGGGGCGCTGCATACAGAGCCTTATCTGTGTGTGTGTAGTGTTACTAATCCTTCCTTATCTAGGCCTCCAGCAATACATTAGAGCCGTCATTACCTCCCCCATCCTCTGCTCACCCTGTCTCAGGCTATACAGCAAAGCTAACAAACGAGCTGCTGAACATGAGCAATATCAGCATATTGTGCCTACTCTACACTGCATTTTTTTTAGAGATATATAAATATATATATATATACCAAAACGTATAAATAAAAACCCGATATTAAAATGATGTAATTTTCTGATGATACACGGCCTTTAAGGTAATTGGTATCGTTGGAGGAACGGACAGTGAGAACCTAATGAGCCTCTTAGGTTGTTCATTTTATAATTAAAATGTGTCCAATTTTCTTTTATATATTTTGTGTATTGTTTACAACGGTTGTCAAGATCTCTGCTTGCTGTTAGTAAATATAAACATAAATGATGTCCTGGTCATGCGATGATCCCACAGGTTCACAGCGCAGTACATTTACATTACAGCTGTCAGGGTTTTCTCTTGTAACCAGACGTGCGTCTGTGTGAGCATCACATGGCCAAGACAGATTTTCAGAAACTACTAAGGTCCACGTTCACTAACTGGAAGCAGTGGTCTTGAAAAAGCTTGCAAGAAAAAAATTGCAGAACTTTTCATTTTGCAGTACAATCAGCTATGTTTACTGAAACAAGAATACCCCTTTAATGGACTTTTTGCAATCCCCCCCCCCCCCCCCCCCGAAGTTTCCTATATGCTAATGTGCCCTCTGAGCCAGTCATTTGTGCGGTGCACCCGTACTAGCACTTACTGCTTCTAACAATACATAGAGGAGCAGTCATATATGATGAGCTCAACGTGGGTAAGGGGGCGCATTAATATATAAGGCTGTGTTCACACAGACTTTTTTGCAGGAGGAAAATTCCTCCTGCAAAAACTGCTCCAGACGGTTTTTGCACCGTGGTTTGACAAAAACTTGTCAAAACACTCGTCGAGGCGTTTTTTTCCTCTTTCTGACTGATTGAAATGGAGTTTTGGAGGCGGAAACCGCCTCAAGATGGGTCATGACTCTTCTTTTTACCGCGACACGTTTTTTTTACTCGCGGTAAAAAAACTTGTCCAACTCCCATTGAAATCAATGGGAGGCATTTTCAGGCGGTTTTTGGGGAGTTTTGCGGTGCGGTTTCCGCGTAAAAAAACTCAGTGTGAACAGGGCCTAAGGATTCCTTACACTGAAGCCCACCCTCTCCATGTAGTGAATGCAATTGCAATCACTATTTTACCCCTTTTTATGTTTTTGTTTTTTTAATACTCTAATACAAATAAGTCAGTCGAGGGAGAGCTCTCAGGGGCAGCATTCAGGCTCACTGACCAGTTCAGCTCTGCTATACCAGATCATGGATACTTTGGTGACAGATGCTCCTTGATTCTGCTGTAGATACAATCATTTGTGTAATAATAAGACCCTTATTAAAAAAAAAAAAAAAATCCATCTGCCTATATGCGAGCTCGGTTATATCAAGTGTCGGTCTCAGCGGAAGAACGTTTCATCTAACTACTTAGCTTCGTCTGATGTACCTGATTTAAAGAGCATCTGTCACCAGAGTCTATGCAACTGGAAGGAACCGTCACGTGAGGCCTCTTAGCGCTTCTTATTGGCCAAGTAGGCTCAGACTCCATCATGTGACTAGAGGACATGTCATCTCTTTGGGGCACGATTGGAAAAATTCCACGCGTGAACTTCAGTTTCATCGGGGAATTTATAGACGTACCGTAATCTTCATAGAAAAGTTAGTTGCTTTGTAAAATCATTGTAATATCTTCGTCACAGTCTGGTTTATTTTTTATAACTCTTTACAATATTATGCTGGTTGTTATTGGAAACGGTCAGCAAACTCGTCGACAGACACACCCCTAACAGCTTAGCTCCTATAATGCAGAAAGGTAGGGACACTACAGGCAACAAGTGTGGCCAGGTTGTTTTTAAATCGTGGTGGCCATATGACCAGTGTTTCTTCGGGATTAACCTGTCTTGTGTTTGGGTCTACAGACCTCTTGGGTGATATTTATTATTGTTTCTTCTGAGCCTTTACCAATGAGCAGGGTCTTCTCAAATGAAATCCAGAATAAGGTGCCATGCACACGAACTTATTTTTGCGGCCGCAATTCACCCGCAAATCTGCGGGTGAATTGTGGCCCCATTCATTTCAATGGGCCCATGCACACGACCGTGGTTTCCAGGGTCCGTGCATTGCCCCGGAACCTGTACCGCAAAAAGAACGGATGTGTCTTATTACGGCCGTGTTTTGTGGTCCAGGCTCATAGAAATGAATGCACGCGGCCATGTGCATGTGATTTGCGGACGGCTGCGGGTGACTCCGCGGCCGTCCGAGGCGCAAATCACGGCCCGTACACACCACTACTGTCGTGTGTATGAGGCCTTAGATAAAGGTTTGGCTTGATTTAGTCAAGGTTCCCTTGTTTGTGTGTCTTGTTGTCGATTGTATTATCAAGTTTTTACCAACCTGAAACTCGAAAGGCGTCACTACTTTTTCTGTCCCTACTGACATGTCAATTCAAGTGTTGAGAGGAGCGAGCTATGATCTGGGCAATTATTCCAGTGCTGCTTCACATAGGACTTAAAGAGACTGTCACCACATTATAAGTGCCCTATCTCCTTCATAATGTGATCGGCGCTGTAATGTAGGTGACAGCTGTGGTTTTTATTTGGAAAAATAATAATTTTTGAGGAAGTTATGAACAATTTTTGATTTATGCGAATGACTTTCTTAATGCCCAACTGGTTTTTTTTTTACTTTTGACCAAGGGGGCGTTGTACAGAGGAGTATATGACGCTGACCAATCAGTGACCAATCAGCGTCTTACACTTCTCCTCATTCATACTCAGCACAGCGTGATCTCGTGAGATCTCGCTGTGCAGCGATTAAGTCCCACACAAACTTTACCGAAGTGTCGGGAGTGTGAATAGACATCGCGTCCTGGCTGGAGGTGATGTCTATTCACTGTCAAGACACTTCAGTAAAGTTAATGTGGGTGTATGTGACCACACAGCGTGATCTCGCTAGATCACGCTGTGCTGAGTATGAATGGGGAGAAGTGTATGACGCTGATTGGTCACTGATTGGTCAGCGTCATACACTTCTCTTTACAACACCCACTTGGTCATTAACAAACTTATTAGCATAAATCTAAACTAGCTCATAACTTGCTCAAAAATTATCGTTTTTCAAAATAAAAACCACTGCTGTTCTCTACATCACAGCGCCAATCAGATTATGTGGAACTGGCACTTATAATGTGGTGACAGAGCCTCTTTAAAGGCATAGGAGATCTAAACCTTATTGGAAGACTAAATCCCCAAAAATCCAAACAGGGGAATTTGTACAGAAGAAACTAGATATGAGAAGTCTATTTATTAACCATTATGGACATTTGATGTCATAGTCGGGGCGGGGGGACTATGAAGAGGGCTCACAGGCTGTCCGCAGCATATTACAGCTGACATCTTGCACTAATGCTCGGGATCGGAGAGAATTCCGATCCTGGCTATTTAACTATTTAGATGCCACGGTCAATATTACCCCCTTTGTCATTCCATTGCCCTTTACCCCAGCGATGTGATTGCAGGGTGCGGATGGTTGTTGTGTTAGCCTGGGTAGCTAATAAAGGTCGGCCATCTTGGTGCTTCTTTTAAGCCCTGGTTTAATAGTAGTCGGTAAAAATCCTGATACATTGCAATACATTAGTATTGCAGTGTATTATGCAAGTGATATAATGATCACATGATCAAGTCCCCTAGGGGGACTAAAGACTAAAAAAATTTTGAAAAAATGTTTCCCCCAATTTTCCTTTAAAGTAATAGAGATTACAAACATTGATATCGTCCAAGTCCGAACTATTACAATGTAACATTATTTATGCCGCAGGGTTAACATGGCAGAATCACCTTAGCGCCCAAAAGACATATGTACTCAAAAAAAGTACTAAAAAAAAAAAACTACAGCTCGCCCCACAAAAAACAGTCCTGAAAAAATACAAAATGTTATTTTTTTCTATTGGACACCACAATTATTTTTTTTCAGTACATTATATGGTACAATAAACGGTGCCATTAAAATCAACAACTTGTCCAACAAAATAAAGGCTTCGATGGAAAAATAAAAAAAGTTATGGCTTTATAGAAGACGAGGAAGAAAAAAATTGAAATAAAAATGGCGGCCGGGCATGGGGTTTAAATGACGTACTTAGGAATGTGATACAGAGACTGGAGGACTTGGGCTACATGCACACGCGGAACAAAAAAGGTCTGAAAATACGCAGCTGTTTTCAAGGGAAAGCAGCTCCTGATTTTCAGAAGTTTTTTCAGCAACTCGCATTTTTCGCTGCCGTTTTTGGAGCTGTTTTCAATAGTCTACGAAAAAACACCTCCAAAAACGTCCTGCACTTGTTTTGATGAGCCGTCATTTTACACGCCGTATTTTGACAGCGACACGTAACATAAAGGCTCGTGGGAACAGAACATCGTAAAACCCATTGCAAGTAATGGGCAGATGTTTGCAGGCGTAATGGAGCCGTCTTTTCAGGCGTAATTCGAGGTATAAAACGCCTGAATTTTGTCTGAAAATCGGTCGTGTGAACATACCCTTAGGCTACATGCACACATTGCGTATTTAGCTGCGGAAAATACTCATCAAAACCGCAGCACTACGTAGGAAATTCTTTGTTCCGTGCGGTTTTTACTATTTGATGCATTTTTCCGCACGTTTTCATGCTGCAGATTTTGGTGTGATTTTCCTCAGCACTAGGCAGATACAATTCGGAAGCGGAAATGCAAGATAAATTGATATGCTGCAGATTTTAAAATCCGCACCGCAGGTCAATTTACGTGCAGAAAAATATTGCAGCGTGTACATGAGATTTCCTGGTATCTCATTGACTATGCTGGTACTGTATTACGCTGCGGTAAAGCCGCACGTAATACGCATCATGTGCATTGACCCTTAGGGCTTGTCCACACGTAACGGAATTGCTGCAGAAAATTTCCGCAGAAACTAGCAGAAATTCCGCTGTGAAAATACGCAGCAATTCTGTTACGTGTGGACAAGCCTTTAGAAGGCTTAGAAAAGATGTCAAAGGGATCGAGTCATCCGATACAACCCCTATTAGAATGCATTTCCCGGGCTATCAGCTGACTGCCAGGGGTGCTGGCAATGGCACCGAGCCGTACAGTTTATTTTGCAGAAGAAGCCATGGCCAGCCAGGTGTTTTTCCCAAAAATGTAGTATTGGTGGCTATTCGAGAGAACGGGAGCCGCTCATTAAATAGGTTCTCCGTTCTGTCTCCTGTAGGGGCTCCCACTGGTTTATAATAGGGGTCCCCCTTTATGATGTCTACATAGGGCACATGGACAGGGGTTGTCTTCATGAGACAACTACTTTAAATGATGGCACTCTGCTAAACTGAACTGCATTATGGTCCATTATCCCAGAAATTAGAATAAAAAAGTTAATGAGTTGCATCCAATCGTGTTGCAGCTCTGAGAGTTGTGATCTGATTGGCTCCTATGGCCTATACCGCTCTGTATTTTCATTCCTTTCTATTGGTTCCCCCATTATATTTCTGAGCACCGCGCGGTTTCTACCCAAGTACACAGATCGCTTGATGACTGCAGATTATTGGCTTGTAGTCATTTGCTCACATTGTTAAAGGAGTTTTGTTTTTTTTCTGTAAGATTTTTGTTTTTCGAATTGCACTGCGTTGCGCTCGTCTGTATTATGTTCCCTCTGCTCTTGTGTATCCTGTTTTATACTTGCTTTACTATGAAAATGAGTAACCTCCCGAGCGCCGTCTAAACCGTATAGCGACTATTAGATCTTTTGTAGCATAGAAATTCACGTCCGTGATTGTGCTCCCGGTTTTCTATTCAGCGGCTTAAATGATGGAGCATCAATGCACGCTGTCCTTGTATACATGTATACATCCTTTTTGTTTCATTCAGACACCTGGAACATAATCACATTTCTTGTTGATGTTCAGAATATCAAAGCTGCTGGGAAAGCGCTCTCAAGGAGTCTATTATATACATCACAAGTCTCTTTTAGTAACGAGCGGATCCACGGCTTCAGTAGTTTGAGGACGCTCAAGATACGCAGCTCCTCGTAGTCTCTATACATTGTATGCTATAGCCAAAGTTATGGATAGCTGTTAAGAAACTGCTCCTAACAATGAGGCTTAAAGGGCTTGTCTATTACGGCATAAGGACGTCATAGAGGGGGGTCCCCCGTCCTGGACTTTACTATATGAGGCCGAAACGAGAGCAACTAACAAGAAACCGTTCTTGCTCGGGCAAACCTTGTCCGTCCATGTATAACCTGGTCGTCGTTCATTTCAATGGTGCCTGTAATACTTCATTCCCTCCACAGGGGGAGTGAGCAGCCGACTGCAGCAACTTCCATGTCTAGAGCCGGATCTGCAGATCATCGGGGCGGCTCTCATATTAAAGGGGTTGTCTGTGATGACCCTTTAAGACTCAGAAGCTGTAACATTATATTAACCTGAGAGTTTTGGAAGATGAGAAGTTGAGGCTTCGCTATCCATATTCTACCATCATAACAGAGACTCTTTGTATGCGCAGCGCCCCCTCTGGTGACCCGTCCCATCCATGTATTAAATGGACAGGCATTCATCTGTTATATTGCTGCAGGAGTAATGAATGGTCAGACAAGGCTTCCCCCAGCCATAAGGCACGATTGACGGCCATTAGAGAAACTTGTTTTTTTGTCTAAGTGAGACGACCCCTTTAAGTGTTGGCTGCTTCTTAGCTCTGGCCCTCTTTGATCAGTGCCCCAGCTCAGTTTATTGCATTGTTTATTGGAGTCTGAGGTAGTCTGAAATCCACCTCCTGTCTCATCAGGAGCTCAGGTTGCTGTGTCCCTCCCCATGTTTTACACTGCATCTCTGCTTGTTTTTATTGGCTGTTGCACTGTCTCGACAGAAGTCATTGCATGGAAAGCTGAATTATATTACAGCAAGTGTAGATGATGACTGGATTTCTGCTCTAAAGGAATTTTCCCCAAAAAACAATCAAGGTGTGGTGTGTTGGTTGGTGCAGAGTGGATTGCCCATAAGTGTAGTAGTGCTTGGTACTGCAGCTCAGCCCCATTCAAGTAACGGAAACCCCTTCATTCTTCTGATGTGTAGGACCCCCATCGATCACACTTCCTGAGGATAAGGAATCAATGTGTTCTTCAAGAACAGAACTTACATTACTTTTTGGTCTTTGGTAAACCTAAAGTAAATGGAAAATAATTTATAAATTAGGGAATGACCTATACACATTCACTGCAGCCTATGTCTGCTGCTCATAGACAGAATGCTGACTGCTGTAATTCTGCTGACAGACTCTGTAGGCACTTTGGTTTGGCCTCTGCTGCCCTGTTGGGCTATTGTTCATAAATAGAGTGATCCCTGAATCTACATACAGTGGTAGTATATTAGGTACTGACATATACAAATTCACTGCAGCCTATGTCTGCTGCACATAAACAGAATGCTGACTGCTGTAGTTCTGCTGACAGACTCTGTAGGCACTTTGGTTTGGTCTCTGCTGTCTTGTTGGGCTATTGTTCATAAATAGAGCGATTCCGGAGTCTACATGCAGTGGTAGTATATTAGGGAATGCCATATACAGATTCCCTGCAGCCTATAGACAGAATGCTGACTGCTGTAGTTCTGCTGACAGACTCTGTAGGCACTTTGGTTAGGCCTCTGCTGCCCTGTTGGGCTATTGTTTATAAATAGAGCGATTCCGGAGTCTACATACAGTGGTAGTATATTAGGGAATGCCATATACAGATTCCCTGCAGCCTATAGACAGAATGCTGACTGCTGTATTTCTGCTGACAGACGATGTAGGCACTTTGGTTCGGCCTCTGCTGCCCTGTTGGGCTATTGTTTATAAATAGAGCGATTCCGGAGTCTACATACAGTGGTAGTATATTAGGGAATGCCATATACAGATTCCCTGCAGCCTATAGACAGAATGCTGACTGCTGTATTTCTGCTGACAGACTCTGTAGGCACTTTGGTTTGGTCTCTGCTGCCCTGTTGGGCTATTGTTTATAAATAGAGTGATTCCGGAGTCTACATACAGTGGTAGTATATTAGGGAATGCCATATACAGATTCCCTGCAGCCTATAGACAGAATGCTGACTGCTGTAGTTCTGCTGACAGACTCTGTAGGCACTTTGGTTTGGTCTCTGCTGTCTTGTTGGGCTATTGTTCATAAATAGAGTGATTCCGGAGTCTACATACAGTGGTAGTATATTAGGGCATAGCTGTATGTTCTATTGCCTTGTTTTATACAGAGGCAAATTCCTTCTGGTGTTGCACCTACCAAAAACGGAGAGTCGTGGGGCGGAACAGGGATAATATCGGCTGAGCAGCTGAAGTTTCTTTCATCCTGAGCTACAAAAGACAAATTCAATAAGTTGCTAAGCAGATAAACAAGCACGCTTTCAGGGCAATCCTGACATGTAATGCACTGCACAAACCTCCTGCCAAAATCTCACATCTCTGGCAATGCCAGCTGCAAAGTCAAAAAAATATTCCATTGCTGCAAGTTAAGAAAAAGCGATCATAGCAAAAAGAAGAGAGATGTGCACAAAACCTAAAACCGGAGGGACTGTATATAGGATCTCGAGTCTATACGTACCACCCCCCCCCCTAAAACTTCTAGCTCGCGCAGAGTCCATTTTTCCCCAGAAAACAGCCATGTATTATCCGATAATATTTGACATGTTGTTCCATAGATCCTGCCATGATGCTGAGAACGTAATGCTCGGATTAGAAATGCGTGGCGCAGAAAATGTTCCATATCCTCCTTTCCCTGTTTGTGTCACATTGTAAGAAACTGACAGATGCACGGAGTTTGCCATTAACACAACGTTCCCCTCTCGGTAGAACAAATACTCCGCACAGTGCTGCTCAGTTTGGTGGAGGTTGCTCTCAGTCAGCTGACGATATGACATTAAGGCTCTGTTCACACTTCTTTGGCTGCCAGAATAGCTTAAAGCGAACCTGTCACCAGCATTTCACCTATTGAACTTTACTCATCCCTGACTGGCCGCTGCTGTCAAAAGTTCATTACCGTTCTCCCCTCCGCTCTCCTAAACTCCTCCGACTGTAAATAACGGTCTGCAAACATTTTGCGCCTTTTATAGTAATAATCCGGTGTCCCATTGTGCGCGCACCAGAAGAGGACATCAATGCACAAGCGCGGGATTTTGTGTGCTGCGGGAAGGAGGCGGGTAATCAAAAGTAAGGAGGCGGGTAAACTCGGAAAGATTTGAGGAATGAAGATTTGACTCTTTTATGCTCATTAGCATACGGTGCGGGAACACTAAAAAGCTAAATATTAAAGCTAGAGAGCCGACTAAGAAGACAATTATAGGTTACATAGAAATGATTTTTCACCCTCTACCACAAGATATTGCTGGTTTAATAGGTGAAATGCTGGTGACAGGTTCCCTTTAAAGTGGAGCTAAACATTTTACAAACTTATGACATATCATAGTGACATGTCAGAAGTATGGATTGGTGGGGGTCCGAGCACGGAGACCCCACCGATCGTTAGAACGAAGCAGCTGAAGGTCTCGTGTGAGCGCTCAGCCGCTCGTGTCTGTTCGGCTTTTTCCGGAAAGCCGATGTATCGGAGTACAGGCTCATAGACTTTCTATTGAGTCCGTGCACCGATACATTGATTTCCGGAAAAAGCCGAACAGACACGAAGCGGCTGAGCGCTCACACGAGACCTTCAGCTGCTTCGTTCTAACGATCGGTGGGGTCTCCGTGCTCGGACCCACCAATCCAAACTTCTGACATGTCACTATGATATGTCAGAAGTTTGTCAAATGTTTAGCTGCACTTTAACATTCTGCTAGAAAAAATAAAAAACCTAAAGCCTAACGGGCCAGTATTTATTATTGCTCCTATAAAAACATAAGCCCTGACACCAGTGTGAACGAAGACCAGATCCCAGCTGTCCCCAATCAACGCAACCAGGTGGGTCCATTGTCTGGCTCCCACTTCCACTTTACCCACACCTGAATTAACCAGATCTTGTTCGGGGATTGCCATCGTGGAGAGCGGTGGGTTAATTCAGCATATTAGGCTCCCATTGACTACATTTATGACATCAAGTATAGAGCTCTCCAGGCTTCCCCATTCTTGCCATCAAAAACACCGGTACCTAGACGTAACTGAAAAAAAAAAGTTCATGTGAGCACGTAGAAACTAAATTCTGTGCGTTCCTATACCAAGGGCGCAGATATCATAGAGGCAGCCCTTAAAAGGGTTGTCCAGGTTTAGAAAAACATGACTACTTTCATCCAAAAACAGCGCCTCACCCGTCCATGGGTTGTCTGTTATTTTAGCTCAGCTCTATTGAAGTGAATGAGGCGGAGCTGCAACACCACACACAACCTGTGGACACCTGTGACACAGTTTTTGGAGGAAAGCAGCCATGTTTTTTTTCTAACCCTGGACAACCCCTTTTAGGCTGGGTTCACACAGAGAATTTTGCAGGCAGAAAATCTGCCTCAAAATCCCGTTTGGAATTTTGAGACAGTTTTTGCTCTGCCTGCACGCCGATTTTCGCGGCGTTTTTCAGCCACGGCCATTGAGGGCAAAAAAACGCTGCGAAATGCGCTAATTCTGCCTCCCATTGATGTCAATGGAAGGTCAGAAGTGTAAACGCCCGAAGATAGAGCATATCCCTTTTTCCCTGGAGACGGTTTTTCGCTCGCGGGAAAAAAACGCCTCTGATTGAAATCAATGGGAGGCATTTTCGGCCGTTTTTTGGCACGTTTTCCGACGCATTTTCCGCGTCAAAAAAGTGTCAAAAAACTCTGTGTGAACTGGCCCTAAGTCTACTATGCCTTGGAGACAGGGAGCCCCAGCTGGTGTTGGTGCCATCCCTCTGCTCTTTTCCTCAGCCTGTGAATCACAACATCCTTCTATCCTGCAAGGAGCAAGAAACGAGTATTGAGAGTAGGGCTGGGGTATTGATGTTCGGATCAGGTATTCACACCTGACATTTTTCTATTTTCGTCCTTTACTGTCACATTCAAAAATGTTGAGATCCCATTGGTATGAAAAATTAACTTTTTGTTGTGATGAATGCCATTTATAAGGACAGGGTTTTATTGTGACTGTAGCTATGGAGCCCCAATGCCTCTATCTGCACCCCTAGTAACTTAAAGGGGTTGTCCGGGCACACAATGTGTTTTCACCCGGTCCCTGCAAGGATCAGCTGCTCCGGCTGCCTCCAGGCACCGCATGTCCGTGCCGAAATCAGATGGCACCGGTCACAGTATAGCGTCCGTGCTGCATCCCTGCAGCTCTGCTCCTATTTGAGTGAATAGGAGAAGAGTTGCAATTCTGCAGCACGGCCGCTATACAGTGCATGGAGCCATGTGCTTCGTGCATCGGAAACTGCATACAGTGCATAACATCCGGTGCCCATAGGCAGCCAGGACCGCTGATCAGTGAGGAGTCCGGGTGTCAGTATAAAAAACCACCCCATGCCTGGACAAACCCTTTAATTATTGGAAACTCTACAGGGTATACATTTACGAATAGCCGGCCATGATCCAGCAAGTCCTGGGTCATGAAACCCCATGTATACTAGTTGATGGAGGTGGTTCTTGGAGAAGACCTTGGACCTATGACAATATATCTATATCTTTCTGTTCATGGCACTTGAAGAATTTTTGGCTAGTTAGTCAAGCAAAGGCAACCTAGATGAAACATAACCGTAGTAGCTGGAAAATGCCCCAGATTTTGTTGTACATGTATGTAGGGTCTATACAGACACGTAGGCTGCTCCAGCTTGGCAGAGATATCTCGAGATATTGGTCCTGGAGCAGAAAACTTTTATTTCCATAATGAACCCCATGGAAATGACTTCAAAGGACTTTTTTTTTTTTTTAACTATTTACCAGGAAGCACATTGCCTTCTTAAGAGGCTTAGTGTATTTTTTGATTCACCGCTCGTTCATCCATCGCTCATATAGGACTCTTTTGTTGTGGTTAGCCAAAGTATGGAGGATGCATGACTCACGTGGAATGTAGATTATCTCTCGGAAGAGTTAAAGCCATGGTCTACAGAATGCAAACAGGAACATGCCATGTACGTTCCCTGGCATCCACCATGGTACAATGCCCTCAAACGAAAGCTAAACTTTTCTGCAGCCGTTGGTTAGAATGAAATAAAATATCGTGGACTATTTTTGATTGTTGATTCTGGCTTTTTATTAAAAGCTGCTGAAAAATGGATAGTAGCCTTTTGGTTTGGGAAATTTTGAAGCGATGCCCTGTTTTTGCAGCTGCTAAAGCGAACGTCACATAGTCAGATCAATGGCAGCATTGTGGCAGTCTGTCCTCGTTCCTGCGTCTGTTTAGGAGATGTACATGGTCATGTGAATTTCATTAGATTTATTGAGGGCAATATTCCAAGCTATGTAAATAACTCCCTGTCCACTCGGTACATCATCAGAAGTCCTGCATGACATGCGTGGGAAGAGGAGAAAAGGTGAGCGGAAGCGAATATTAGAAACTATAACAATACACAGTCTCCTCATCCAGAAATTCTGTTGGACCTCAAATTAAAGAAAAAAAGTTTCCTCTCCAACTAATAAGTGACTTTGGACTTTTGCTACTACTTGGTTATGTGTCGACGTTGTAATGTTTCTGCTTTGAACTGTACTTTATGGTTGTGGCAAGGTACAGTCCATAAATAAGTCTGTGCACCCCCATCTATTTAGTGGGTTCTGCCATTCCAGCCACACCATTTGGTGCATATAGTTCAATAGAATGGGTCGTACCAAAGAGCCCAACATGGACGTAGCATGTCATCCCGCCAACAACTTTCCACACTGTAATAGGTGTTATTGTGATGGTGATCCATGAGATCACCACACAGGGGCATGGTCGTGGTTGCAACACAAATCCAAACCTCCTCTGGATAACATGTAAGTACAAGAAATGTTCATCCAGAGCTTTGTGGATTTGGGTTTCCACTCACAATTCAGAGATCATTATGTACATTGTCAAGCCAGGACTGCAGCCAACAATGGACTAATCTAGTCGATGCCAGGAGAAGACTTTCTGCCCATCGACCATTGTAAAGTTGGGGTACAAGATGACCAATGGTCCAGGTTCACCAAACACTATTTTGGATGTCATCAAGCTAGCAGCGAGTTGCAAATATCGCTACTCAATTGAAGGTGAAGA
This sequence comes from Rhinoderma darwinii, assembly GCF_050947455.1. NCBI lineage: Eukaryota > Metazoa > Chordata > Amphibia > Anura > Rhinodermatidae > Rhinoderma > Rhinoderma darwinii. Next base: position 477,172,034 of record NC_134688.1, read on the forward strand.
AATGCCGTGAACGATTATTAGCAAATTACTGCATATAGCGTACCACTCTGGGATCTCTCATATATCTGGTAGTTCGTGAAATTATCTAGATTTTTTTTTGTCTCTCTGGTGATGTCACCAACCCCTTAACACCTGGTGAGGCAGAGAATGAATGGAGAGGTGGCTACACATGTGCGCAGGTCTTCTCCAACCTTATTTATGGGAGTGGCAGAAAAAGAGGGGCCGAACAACTCCCATAGAACAGAATGGAGAAAGCCGCGCACATGTGCGGCCACCTCTCCATCCATTCTCCACTTGGATGCATTGGGTGGAGGTTTTGACATAGAGCTCTGGGACCAATACCTATCAGACATTTAGGGCATGGCCTGTGGACACCGTATGCCATAATTGTCTGTGTTTAGAATACCTCTTTAAGGATTTATTTTCTTTAACTGTGTCCTTAGACCACTGTTAAGCAGCAGGAGGCTCATCTAGTGGCTCATCTAGAGGCTCATCTAGTGAGTTTTTGTGGTCTGGTCTTGACAATCTTATGGATATCTGCAATTGCTCCTCAGTTAAAGGGCTGAGGAGAGTGTCTGAAGAAAACAATATGGTGGCCTGAACCTGGTGTTGGATCTTTTGGTAGTTTTGGAGAAAGCCTAGTAGAGGACTTTGCTTATCGTTTACGATTTGTGTAGTACTGCTTTACAGCATTTTTGTACAGTTCTTGTTTACAGCATTTTTGTATAGTATTTCTTTAGTGTTTTGTGTTGTACTTCTTTACAGTATTTTTGTACAGTCCTTCTTTACAGCATTTTTGTACAGTCCTTCTTTACAGCATTTTTGTACAGTCCTTCTTTACAGCATTTTTGTACAGTCCTTCTTTACAGTATTTTTGTACAGTACTTCTTTACAGCATTTTTGTACAGTCCTTTACAGCATTTTTGTACAGTACTTCTTTACAGCATTTTTGTACAGTCCTTCTTTACAGCATTTTTGTACAGTCCTTCTTTACAGCATTTTTGTACAGTCCTTCTTTACAGCATTTTTGTACAGTACTTCTTTACAGCATTTTTGTACAGTCCTTCTTTACAGCATTTTTGTACAGTCCTTCTTTACAGCATTTTTGTACAGTCCTTCTTTACAGCATTTTTTTACAGTACTTCTTTACAGCATTTTTGTACAGTACTTCTTTACAGCATTTTTGTACAATCCTTCTTTACAGCATTTTTGTACAGTCCTTCTTTACAGCATTTTTGTACAGTCCTTCTTTACAGCATTTTTGTACAGTACTTCTTTACAGCATTTTTGTACAGTCCTTCTTTACAGCATTTTTGCATAGTATTGCTTCATAATATTTTGGTAGGTCCTAATAATAACTATCTGTTCAGCGTATTACATTGAGTGTAGTGACAGCATGCAGCGATTTCTTCCAGGAATACTATTGCCTCTATTTTCTATAGCGCATCCGTATGTGACACTAGTGCACCGCCGCCGCCGCCGCAACCTTGAACATAATATCAGTATAGATCTTTTCATATATAATGCCATTAACAAGCGGGAGCAGCATAACATTCTGTGAACCGGCATATTACGTTTTATCATCTATACTCTCACATCAAGTGAACAGGTGTAAAGATATGAGCTGCAAACAAATCCACGCTTTATCCCGTGACCTAGAGGTATTGTTTGTGCTTATGTTACTTCATACAGGAGATTCAATGTTTGTATTCTTGATTTAACGGGCAATTATTCATCTGTAATATGTGTGAACCTCTCCTACAATGCGCTGCCCTTTGCTGTATATATAAAGTAGTAACAGTCGAGACTAAAGCTGGAAATGACTAATAAAGCCTGGCGGATAAAGGAGCCACCATTAGGCCGGATGCACATGGCCGTATGGAAAATACGGTACCGTATGGTGCTCTATAAGGATGTTCCACGTCAAGGCCGACAGAGTATGCACCGGACTATAGGACGCAATAGAAAATAAAAAATATTTCATGCTAATTAACTTCTTTGGTGGTCTAGGGGGTAGTGCCCCTTTCCTTGATGGTCTAAGGTAGAAGAGAGGGTTCACATTTTATTCCCTGGTGGTCTGGTGTAGAAGAGGGGTAAATAGTTAATTCCCTAGTGGTCTAGTGTAAAATACGGGGTTAATACCTGGTGGTCAAGAGTATTTGAGGGGGTTAATATTTTCTCCTTGGTAATCTAATGTAAAATAGGAGGTTAACACCTGGTGGTCTGGAGGTTTCCTCACCTCCCCAGGTTTCAGCAATGTGTCCTGTGGTGTCCTTGTCAGGAAGCTGAATGTATACGAATCCGTGAAGAACCTGTACAGAGGTTGCACACACAATTCTATAAGTGAATCTGAGTTTTCAGTCTTCATTGACTTCTATTGAGGGAAATTGGCACTTGTATGGGATCTGATGGAGCGTGGCACAATTTTCATATGGAAGCACTCAGACTGCCTAAAAGAAGTCTCGGTGTAATAATACGGCATCACGCGGCGGTACGGAGACCACTATAGGATAGCATTAGCACCATATTGTGGATCAGTATAAAACAGCAGTCGTACGTTAAGTCATACTTTTTTGGGTTGTACTGCTTTACAGTATTTTTCTGTAGAACTTTAAAATATTTGGCTTTGTACTACTTTTCAGTATTTTACGAATTAGTTTTTTTACAGTAATTTTGCAAAGTACTTCTTCTTTACTGTGTTTTTGTGTACTACTGCTTTACAACATTTTTTGTGCAGTTTTTCTTTCCGTTATTTTTGTATACTACTTCTTTACAGTATTTTTGTGTTGTATTTCTTTGCATATTTTTGTATATTACTACTTTGTGATATTTTTGTATGGTACTTCTTTGCAGTATTTTTGTATAGTACTTTGCTGTATTTTTGGATATACTTTGCTGTATTTTTGTATAGTACTTCGTTGCAGTGTTTGTGTATATACTTTGCAGTATTTGTGTATAGTGCTTCTTTGCAGCATTTTTGTATAGTGCTTCTTTGCGGTATTTTTGTATAGTGCTTCTTTGCAGTATTTTTGTATAGTGCTTCTTTGCAGCATTTTTGTATAGTGCTTCTTTGCAGTATTTTTGTATAGTGCTTCTTTGCAGTATTTTTGTATAGTACTTCATTGCAGTGTTTGTGTATATACTTTGCAGTATTTGTGTATAGTACTTCTTTGCAGTATTTTTGTATAGTACTTCTTTGCAGTATTTTTGTATAGTACTTCTTTGCAGTATTTTTGTATAGTACTTCTTTGCAGTATTTTTGTATAGTACTTCTTTGCAGTATTTTTGTATAGTACTTCTTTGCAGTATTTTTGTATAGTGCTTCTTTGCAGTATTTGTGTATAGTACTTCTTTGCAGTATTTTTGTATAGTGCTTCTTTGCAGTATTTTTGTATAGTGCTTCTTTGCAGTATTTTTGTATAGTACTTCTTTGCAGTATTTTTGTATAGTACTACTTTGCAGTATTTGTGTATAGTACTACTTTGCAGTATTTTTGTATAGTTCTTCTTTGCAGTATTTGTGTATATACTTTGCAGTATTTGTGTATAGTGCTTCTTTGCAGTATTTTTGTATAGTACTTCTTTGCAGTATTTTTGTATAGTGCTTCTTTGCAGCATTTTTGTATAGTGCTTCTTTGCAGTATTTTTGTATAGTACTTCTTTGCAGTATTTTTGTATAGTACTTCTTTGCAGTATTTGTGTATATACTTTGCAGTATTTTTGTATAGTACTTAGTTGCAGTATTTTTTATATAGTGCTTCTTTACAGTGTTTGTGTATAGTACTTCTATGCAGTATTTTTGTATAGTACTTCTTTGCAGTATTTTTGTATAGTACTTCTTTGCAGTATTTTTGTATAGTACTTCTTTGCAGTATTTTTCTATAGTACTTCTTTGCAGTATTTTTGTATAGTACTTCTTTGCAGTATTTTTGTATAGTGCTTCTTTGCAGCATTTTTGTATAGTACTTCGTTGCAGTATTTTTATATAGTGCTTCTTTGCAGTATTTTTTATATAGTACTTCTTTACAGTGTTTGTGTATAGTACTTCTATGCAGTGTTTTTGTATAGTACTTCTTTGCAGTATTTTTGTATGGTACTTCTTTGCTGTATTTTTATATAGTACTTCGTTGCAGTATTTTTATATAGTACTTCTTTGCAGTGTTTGTGTATAGTACTTCTTTGCAGTATTTTTGTATGGTACTTCTTTGCAGTATTTTTGTATATACTTCTTTGCAGTATTTTTGTATAGTACTTCTTTGCAGTATTTTTGTATAGTACTTCTTTGCAGTATTTTTGTATAGTACTTCTTTGCAGTATTTTTGTATAGTACTTCTTTGCAGTATTTTTGTATAGTACTTCTATGCAGTATTTTTGTATAGTGCTTCTTTGCAGTATTTTTGTATAGTACTTCTTTGCAGTATTTTTGTATAGTGCTTCTTTGCAGTATTTTTGTATAGTGCTTCTTTGCAGTACTTTTTATATAGTACTTCGTTGCAGTATTTTTGTATGGTACTTCTTTGCAGTATTTTTGTATAGTACTTCTTTGCAGTATTTTTGTATAGTACTTCTTTGCAGTATTTTTGTATAGTACTTCTTTGCAGTATTTTTGCATAGTACTTCTTTGCAGTATTTTTGTATAGTACTTCTTTGCAGTATTTTTGTATGGTACTTCTTTGCAGTATTTTTGTATAGTACTTCTTTGCAGTATTTTTGTATGGTACTTCTTTGCAGTATTTTTGTATAGTACTTCTTTGCAGTATTTGTGTATAGTACTTCTTTGCAGTATTTTTGTATAGTACTTCTTTGCAGTATTTTTGTATAGTACTTCTTTGCAGTATTTGTGTATAGTACTTCTTTGCAGTATTTTTGTATAGTACTTCTTTGCAGTATTTTTGTATAGTACTTCTTTGCAGTATTTTTGTATAGTACTTCTTTGCAGTATTTTTGTATAGTACTTCTTTGCAGTATTTTTGTATAGTACTTCTTTGCAGTATTTTTGTATAGTGCTTCTTTGCAGTATTTGTGTATAGTACTTCTTTGCAGTATTTTTGTATAGTACTACCTTGCAGTATTTGTGTATAGTACTACTTTGCAGTATTTTTGTATAGTTCTTCTTTGCAGTATTTGTGTATATACTTTGCAGTATTTGTGTATAGTGCTTCTTTGCAGTATTTTTGTATAGTACTTCTTTGCAGTATTTTTGTATAGTGCTTCTTTGCAGCATTTTTGTATAGTGCTTCTTTGCAGTATTTTTGTATAGTACTTCTTTGCAGTATTTTTGTATAGTACTTCTTTGCAGTATTTGTGTATATACTTTGCAGTATTTTTGTATAGTACTTAGTTGCAGTATTTTTTATATAGTGCTTCTTTACAGTGTTTGTGTATAGTACTTCTATGCAGTATTTTTGTATAGTACTTCTTTGCAGTATTTTTGTATAGTACTTCTTTGCAGTATTTTTGTATAGTACTTCTTTGCAGTATTTTTGTATAGTGCTTCTTTGCAGCATTTTTGTATAGTACTTCGTTGCAGTATTTTTATATAGTGCTTCTTTGCAGTATTTTTTATATAGTACTTCTTTACAGTGTTTGTGTATAGTACTTCTATGCAGTATTTTTGTATAGTACTTCTTTGCAGTATTTTTGTATGGTACTTCTTTGCTGTATTTTTATATAGTACTTCGTTGCAGTATTTTTATATAGTACTTCTTTGCAGTGTTTGTGTATAGTACTTCTTTGCAGTGTTTGTGTATAGTACTTCTTTGCAGTATTTTTGTATAGTACTTCTTTGCAGTATTTTTGTATAGTACTTCTATGCAGTATTTTTGTATAGTGCTTCTTTGCAGTATTTTTGTATAGTACTTCTTTGCAGTATTTTTGTATAGTGCTTCTTTGCAGTATTTTTGTATAGTGCTTCTTTGCAGTACTTTTTATATAGTACTTCGTTGCAGTATTTTTGTATGGTACTTCTTTGCAGTATTTTTGTATTGTACTTCTTTGCAGTATTTTTGTATAGTACTTCTTTGCAGTATTTTTGTATAGTACTTCTTTGCAGTATTTTTGTATAGTACTTCTTTGCAGTATTTTTGTATGGTACTTCTTTGCAGTATTTTTGTATAGTACTTCGTTGCAGTATTTTTGTATAGTACTTCTTTGCAGTATTTTTGTATAGTGCTTCTTTGCAGTATTTTTGTATAGTACTTCTTTGCAGTATTTGTGTGTAGTACTTCGTTGCAGTATTTTTGTATAGTACTTCTTTGCAGTATTTTTGTATAGTACTTCTTTGCAGTATTTTTGTATGGTACTTCTTTGCAGTATTTTTGTATATACTTCTTTGCAGTATTTTTGTATAGTACTTCTTTGCAGTATTTTTGTATGGTACTTCTTTGCAGTATTTTTGTATAGTACTTCGTTGCCGGATTTTTGTATAGTACTTCTTTGCAGTATTTTTGTATAGTACTTTGTTGCAGTATTTTTGTATAGTACTTTGTTGCAGTATTTTTGTATAGTGCTTCTTTGCAGTATTTTTGTATAGTACTTCTTTGCAGTATTTTTGTATAGTACTTCTTTGCAGTATTTTTGTATAGTACTTTGTTGCAGTATTTTTGTATAGTACTTCTTTGCAGTATTTGTGTATAGTACTTCGTTGCAGTATTTTTGTGTAGTACTTCTTTGCAGTATTTTTGTATAGTGCTTCTTTGCAGTATTTTTGTATAGTACTTCTTTGCAGTATTTTTGTATAGTACTTCTTTGCAGTATTTTTGTATAGTACTTCTTTGCAGTATTTTTGTATAGTACTTTGTTGCAGTTTTTTTGTATAGTACTTCTTTGCTGTATTTTTGTATAGTACTTCTTTGCAGTATTTTTGTATAGTACTTCTTTGCAGTATTTTTGTATAGTACTTCTTTGCAGTATTTTTGTATAGTACTTCTTTGCAGTATTTTTGTATATACTTCTTTGCAGTATTTTTGTATATACTTCTTTGCAGTATTTTTGTATAGTGCTTCTTTGCAGTATTTGTGTGTACTACTTCTTTGCAGTATTTTTGTATAGTGCTTCTTTGCAGTATTTTTGTATAGTACTTCTTTGCAGTATTTTTGTATAGTACTTCTTTGCAGTATTTTTGTATAGTACTTCTTTGCAGTATTTTTGTATAGTGCTTCTTTGCAGCATTTTTGTATAGTACTTCGTTGCAGTATTTTTGTATAGTGCTTCTTTGCAGTATTTTTTATATAGTACTTCTTTACAGTGTTTGTGTATAGTACTTCTATGCAGTATTTTTGTATAGTACTTCTTTGCAGTGTTTGTGTATAGTACTTCTATGCAGTATTTTTGTATAGTACTTCTTTGCAGTATTTTTGTATAGTACTTCTTTGCAGTATTTTTGTATAGTACTTCTTTGCAGTATTTTTGTATAGTACTTCTTTGCAGTATTTTTGTATAGTGCTTCTTTACAGTGTTTGTGTATAGTACTTCTATGCAGTATTTTTGTATAGTACTTCTTTGCAGTATTTTTGTATAGTACTTCTTTGCAGTATTTTTGTATAGTACTTCTTTGCAGTATTTTTCTATAGTACTTCTTTGCAGTATTTTTGTATAGTACTTCTTTGCAGTATTTTTGTATAGTGCTTCTTTGCAGCATTTTTGTATAGTACTTCGTTGCAGTATTTTTATATAGTGCTTCTTTGCAGTATTTTTTATATAGTACTTCTTTACAGTGTTTGTGTATAGTACTTCTATGCAGTATTTTTGTATAGTACTTCTTTGCAGTATTTTTGTATGGTACTTCTTTGCTGTATTTTTATATAGTACTTCGTTGCAGTATTTTTATATAGTACTTCTTTGCAGTGTTTGTGTATAGTACTTCTTTGCAGTGTTTGTGTATAGTACTTCTTTGCAGTATTTTTGTATAGTACTTCTTTGCAGTATTTTTGTATAGTACTTCTATGCAGTATTTTTGTATAGTGCTTCTTTGCAGTATTTTTGTATAGTACTTCTTTGCAGTATTGTTGTATAGTGCTTCTTTGCAGTATTTTTGTATAGTGCTTCTTTGCAGTACTTTTTATATAGTACTTCGTTGCAGTATTTTTGTATGGTACTTCTTTGCAGTATTTTTGTATAGTACTTCTTTGCAGTATTTTTGTATAGTACTTCTTTGCAGTATTTTTGTATAGTACTTCTTTGCAGTATTTTTGCATAGTACTTCTTTGCAGTATTTTTGTATAGTACTTCTTTGCAGTATTTTTGTATGGTACTTCTTTGCAGTATTTTTGTATAGTGCTTCGTTGCAGTATTTTTGTATAGTACTTCTTTGCAGTATTTTTGTATAGTGCTTCTTTGCAGTATTTTTGTATAGTACTTCTTTGCAGTATTTGTGTGTAGTACTTCGTTGCAGTATTTTTGTATAGTACTTCTTTGCAGTATTTTTGTATAGTACTTCTTTGCAGTATTTTTGTATGGTACTTATTTGCAGTATTTTTGTATATACTTCTTTGCTGTATTTTTGTATAGTACTTCTTTGCAGTATTTTTGTATGGTACTTCTTTGCAGTATTTTTGTATAGTACTTCGTTGCCGGATTTTTGTATAGTACTTCTTTGCAGTATTTGTGTATAGTACTTTGTTGCAGTATTTTTGTATAGTACTTTGTTGCAGTATTTTTGTATAGTACTTCGTTGCAGTATTTTTGTATAGTGCTTCTTTGCAGTATTTTTGTATAGTACTTCTTTGCAGTATTTTTGTATAGTACTTCTTTGCAGTATTTTTGTATAGTACTTTGTTGCAGTATTTTTGTATAGTACTTCTTTGCAGTATTTGTGTATAGTACTTCGTTGCAGTATTTTTGTGTAGTGCTTCTTTGCAGTATTTTTGTATAGTGCTTCTTTGCAGTATTTTTGTATAGTACTTCTTTGCAGTATTTTTGTATAGTACTTCTTTGCAGTATTTTTGTATAGTACTTTGTTGCAGTTTTTTTGTATAGTACTTCTTTGCTGTATTTTTGTATAGTACTTCTTTGCAGTATTTTTGTATAGTACTTCTTTGCAGTATTTTTGTATAGTACTTCTTTGCAGTATTTTTGTATAGTACTTCTTTGCAGTATTTTTGTATATACTTCTTTGCAGTATTTTTGTATATACTTCTTTGCAGTATTTTTGTATAGTGCTTCTTTGCAGTATTTGTGTGTACTATTTCTTTGCAGTATTTTTGTATAGTGCTTCTTTGCAGTATTTTTGTATAGTACTTTGTTGCAGTATTTGTGTGTACTACTTCTTTGCAGTATTTTTGTATAGTACTTCTTTGCAGTATTTTTGTATAGTACTTTGTTGCAGTTTTTTTGTATAGTACTTCTTTGCAGTATTTTTGTATAGTACTTTGTTGCAGTATTTTTGTATAGTACTTCTTTGCAGTATTTTTGTATAGTACTTCTTTGCAGTATTTTTGTATAGTACTTTGTTGCAGTTTTTTTGTATAGTACTTCTTTGCTGTATTTTTGTATATACTTCTTTGCAGTATTTTTGTATAGTACTTCTTTGCAGTATTTTTGTATAGTGCTTCTTTGCAGTATTTTTGTATAGTGCTTCTTTGCAGTATTTTTGTATAGCACTGCTCTACATTGTATTGTTTCCGATCTCTTTACACTTCTATACATTCATACAATCATTTTGGATCCTTCAGGTTTTCCTTTGTAGCCACACAATGTTCAATACCTTCATTCAGCTGTGAGAAGTCTCCACATATGTCTAAAAATCCAGGGAGCAGAAGCCGCCAGTCCTACTGTTCTGCATGTGTCTCACCAGGCTGCAGACGGTCAGGAGATGCATGTGATTAAATCATCGTGTCCCGCTCAATGAGAGGGTGGAGGATCCAAGACAATAATCCCAGGAGGCCTGGCAGATGGCAGGGACCCTTTTTATTGACCGAGTGCTACTAAAGGGCAGGATTTACACTTCTGGAAAATGTGCCTTTTGTGTAAGTTTAGATGTAGAAGCAGCAAAGACGAAGGAGAATTCAACGTACACATTGGGATAGGCGAATAGTCAGTGCCGACTTCGAAAACCTGCCGCCATGGTTTTTTTTTTTCTCCCCAAGTGGAGTGTACAGTATATGTCTTACACACAATGCTATTAGTCAGTCACATTTTATAAATTGCTCTTTGGCGTTGATCTGCGGCCATGGAAGTTTCTGCTTGAAGAGAGGAAGTGTCTGTACTGGTCATGGGATACCATACAGTAAGAGTCAATGGCTGCCTATTATAAAGGCAGGGCACACGACTGCTATGGGACCTGTGCTGGGTTTGGGGCCGGTACTGATCTGCTGGCATTCGTAGTCACTATGTGCAGCTGTCTCAATTGGAGTTCTTGGCATCCGATTTATACAACTTCCTATTAAGGTCAATGCTAGCTCCCCCTAGTGGTGGCTGCAGACAGACAGAATTATAGAATTTATCAAGTCAGAATTATGCTGCACCAGTGACTGCCATCTATGGGGTCTCCTGGAAAAGCCTTTTGCTGTTATTTGAATAACTTTTGCCCAAAAATCTTTCTTTATCTAGATAAATAACCTGTTATCTCTGCTTTTTAGGTTTTTTTTTATTGCTCATTTTATTTTTCAAAAAAGTATCTTATGCAGAAGTGAGTTTTATCGCTGAGCACTCAAGCCCAGAAAATCGAGAGGAAGGAAGTGTGTTACTTTACCAACTCCCAAGACAATAAAAGAACATTCTTCTAACTAGAGGAGAATGGATGGAATCACACGTCACCTTCTTGTTTCACTATTAAAATAAGTCAAAATTCACTTCTGCTCCAAAACCAAAAATCATAAATGTCAATTAAAGGGGCACAGCCATTCAATTAAGTGTATATAAGGAGTCTTCTATGTATGTATGTGAGTATCTCCCGCTGTAAAGGATCGCCCTCCTTCAGTCTCGTAAGTTCATGTTTTTGTCGTGCTACAAATAAGAGGTCGTTGTATTATTACTGAATGGCTGTTTTATGGTTGTCGTTTCATCTGCCGTGTATCACATCCTATATATATATATCCTGAGCACACTGCCTGTAGTCATCTGGACAAGCAAAATCACCACATAACTCCAGACCGCCGTACATGGCTCCTAAAGTGCTATCCCAGGCGCTGGCAGATAAAGCATTGCTTCAAGAAAGACGAGTGTAAAATGTTTTCTCTATAATATAATCCACCTCTTCCCCAGGTAACGGAAAAATATTGCCACCTTTACATTTATATGCATTTACACTCGGGGCCGTTACAACCTCTCAGTGCCAGGGATTCTCTGTAATGACATGGTCTTTTTTAAAGATAAAATATATCATCCTTTTGCTTATGGAATGATGATCGCCCAGATAGTACTGCCTCCCTGTCTCTCCCTGTAAACGATGTAGGTACAGATAGTACTGCCTCCCTGTCTCTCCCTGTAAATGATGTAGGTACAGATTGTACTGCCTCCCTGTTTCTCCTCGTATATGATGTAGGTGAAGATAGTACTGCCTCCCTGTAAATTATGTAGGTACAGATTGTACTGCCTCCCTCTTTTCTACATGCAAATGATGTAGCCACAGATAGTATTGCCACCCTGTCTCTCCCTGTAAATGATTTAGGTACAGAGAGTACTGCCTACCTGTCTCTCCCTGTAAATGATATACACTACCGTTCAAAAGTTTGGGGTCACCCAGTGAATTTTGTGTTTTCCATGAAAACTCACACTTATATTTATCAAATGAGTTGCAAAATGACTAGAAAATATAGTCAAGACATTGACAAGGTTAGAAATAATGATTTTTATTTGAAATAATAATTTTCTCCTTCAGACTTTGCTTTCGTCGCTCCATTTGCAGCAATTCCAGCATTGCAGACCTTTGGCATTCTAGCTGTTAATTTGCGGAGGTAATCGGGAGAAATTTCCCCCCATGCTTCCAGAAGCCCCTCCCACAAGTTGGATTGGCTTGATTGGCACTTCTTGCGTACCATACGGTCAAGCTGCTCCCACAACAGCTCTATGGGGTTGAGATCTGGTGACTGCGCTGGCCACTCCATTACAGATAGAATACCAGCTGCCGGCTTCTTCCCTAAATAGTTCTTGCATCATTTGGAGGTGCTTTGGGTCATTGTCCTGTTGTAGGATGAAATTTGCTCCAATTAAGCGCTGTCCACAGGGTATGGCATGGCGTTGCAAAATGGAGTGATAGCCTTCCTTATTCAAAATCCCTTTTACCTTGTACAAATCTCCCACTTTACCAGCACCAAAGCAACCCCAGACCATCACATGACCTCCACCATGCTTGACAGATGGCGTCAGGCGCTCTTCCAGCATCTTTTCAGTTGTTCTGCGTCTCACAAATGTTCTTCTGTGTGATCCAAACACCTCAAACTTCCATTCGTCTGTCCATAACACTTTTTTCCAATCTTCCTCTGTCCAATGTCTGTGTGCTTTTGCCCATATTAATCTTTTCCTTTTATTAGCCAGTCTCAGATATGGCTTTTTCTTTGCCACTCTGCCCTGAAGGCCAGCATCCCGGAGTCGCCTCTTCACTGTAGACGTTGACACTGGCATTTTGCGGGTACTATTTAATGAAGCTGCCAGTTGAGGACCTGTGAGGCGTCTATTTCTCAAACTAGAGACTCTAATGTACTTGTCTTGTTGCTCAGTTGTGCAGCGGGGCCTCCCACTTCTCTTCCTACTCCGGTTAGAGCCTGTGTGTGCTGTCCTTTGAAGGGAGTTGTAGGAAATCTTCAGTTTCTTGGCAATTTCTCGCATGGAATAGCCTTCATTTCTAAGAACAAGAATAGACTGTCGAGTTTCACATGAAAGCTCTATTTTTCTAGCTATTTGGAGAGTTTAATCGAACCCACAAATGTAATGCTCCAGATTATCAACTAGCTAAAAGGAAGGTCCGTTTTATAGCTCCTCTAAACAGCAAAACTGTTTACAGCGGTGCTAACATAATTGCACAAGGGTTTTCAAGTGTTTTCTAATCATCCATTAGCCTTCTAACACAGTCAGCAAACACAATGTACCATTAGAACACTGGAGTGATGGTTGCTGGAAATGGGCCTCTATACACCTATGTAGATATTGCATTAAAAACCAGACGTTTGCAGCTAGAATAGTCATTTACTGTCACGGACACTGGGTTTGTGGACCCACTAGGCCGCTCCGCCGTAGCGGGGAGGCAGCTGACCAGGTCACAGTCTATGTGAAAGCAAGATAGCAGACAGTAATGCTTAGGTACCTGAAATAGTCCGGACGGTAACTGTGGCTTCAGCACGGATGGAGGCAGGTGCGGAAAGTGGCGCCAGACGTGGCGGGCAGTATCCGATGAGCAGATGGCACTTGACGTGGCAGATGGCACTTGACGTGGCAGATTGCACTTGACGTGGCAGATGGCACTTGACAAGGCAGATGGCACTTGAACACGGGTAGGCACAGGAACAATGCGGAATACAGGAACGGTAACAGGGCACGGGTAACAGCTGGAACGGGAGACACTAAGGGACCATTTGCGAGACAGACAGGGAAAGACTAACAACGCTCAGGCAAGGATCAGAAGGGCTGGGGCATTCTTATAGGGCAGGAAATCATGTGGGTTAATGAACATTGTTTTCATGTGCGCGCGCTGGCCCTTTAAGAGCGGGCGCGAGCGTGCGCGCGCACCCTACGGGACCCGGCCGGACGGAGCGGAAGTGAGCGCTGGCATCTCCTAGGAGGGAGACGGAGGCCAGCGCTCACAGATCCATGGCTGCGGGCGTCGGGAGGTGAGTGAACCCAACGTCCCGCTGCCATGGGCGCTACATTTAGCACATTAACAATGTATAGAGTGTATTTCTGATTAATTTAATGTTATCGTCATTGAAAAAAACTGTGCTTTTCTTTCAAAAATAAGGACATTTCTAAGTGACCCTAAACTTTTGAACGGTAGTGTAGGTACAGAGAGTACAGACTCCCTGTCTCTCCCTGTAAATGATGTAGGTACAGATAATACTGCCTCCCTGTCTCTCCCTGTAAATGATGTAAGCACAGATAGTACTGCCTCCCTGTTTCTCCCTGTAAATGATGTAGGTACAGAGAGTACAGTCTCCCTGTAAATGATGTAGGTACAGAGAGTACTGCCTCCCTGTCTCTCCCTGTAAATGATGTAGGCATAGAGAGTACAGCCTACCTGTCTCTCCCTGTAAATGATGTAGGTGCAGATAGTACTGCCTCCCTGTTTCTCCTCGTATATGATGTAGGTGAAGATAGTACTGCCTCCCTGTAAATTATGTAGGTACAGATTGTACAGCCTCCCTCTTTTCTCCCTGTAATGATGTAGGCACAGATAGTACTGCCTCCCTGTCTCTCCCTGTAAATGATGTAGGTAGGTACAGATATTACTGCTTCCCTGTCTCCCCTTACAAATGATATAGGCACAGATAGTACTGCTTCCATGTCTCCCCTTACAAATGATATAGGCACAGATAGTACTGCCTCCCTGTCTCCTCTTACAAATTATATAGGCACAGATAGTACTGCCTCCCTGTCTCCTCTTACAAATGATATAGGCACAGATAGTACTGCCTCCCTGTCTCCTCTTACAAATGATATAGGCACAGATAGTACTGCCTCCCTGTCTCCTCTTACAAATGATATAGGCACAGATAGTACTGTCTTTTTGTGTGGAGATATGCTGCTTTCTCTGTGATTCATCCGCACAGCACTAAACAATGTAAAATATGAAATGGGAATGAAATCCTACTTTTTAAAATGTATTCGCCTTTCAGACTGAAGCAGAAGGCTGGGTGACCGCCGCTTATGGGCGCTGTAATGGCAGCTATTGACCCCTTTATAAAACCCAGCATCTGTTAGTCCATGATCTGAATAAATAGTAAAAGGCTTCAGACTCGGGGACGGGATGGGCAGGTGTGTATGCAGCTTCAGGCACATTTATTTACAGAGATATTAGTGAGTTGCGATGCCAAATGCTTTAGGTATAGTGGAATAGGTGAGCGGTTCAGCGTCACACAAACGGCCGCTCATCATATTCTGCACCTGCTGCGATACATGTGACGAGTGAGAGGATTCCTATCAATTCTCACTGGATTGACTCCTGCTGGTTGTGAAACATCTGGTAAAGAAATGGTTTATATGTTAGAGCCATAATGTACTAGACAGAGATGAGAATGCTTTACGGGTGTGGCAAGGGCATATAGATATGTAGCAGAGCCCGTCTGACATAGGAAGCCCATCTGTTATGATGTCATCAGTAGACATGATGTAAGATGAGACACAGGAGGTTAGAGAAATACAGACTTTAGAATTGTTTTTATTATGTGAAGTGCTCTCTTGGAATTCAATGTGTACACTGTGGTCCGCCAAGTCAACCAAGACGAATATGTCTAATACACGGTTATGGGGACGACTGCAGATTACACTGTGATGGGGACATCTGTGGATGATACACTGTTATGGGGACATCTGTGGGTGATACACTGTTATGGGGACATCTGTGGGTGATACACTGTTATGGGGACATCTGTGGGTGATACACTGTTATGGGGACATCTGTGGATGATACACTGTTATGGGGACATCTGTGGATGATACACTGTTATGGGGGCATCTGTGGATGATACACTGCTATGGGGACATCTGTGGATGATACACTGTTATGGGGACATCTGTGGATGATACACTGTTATGGGGACATCTGTGGATGATACACTGTTATGGGGACATCTGTGGGTGATACACTGTTATGGGGACATCTGTGGGTGATACACTGTTATGGGGACATCTGTGGGTGATACACTGTTATGAGGACATCTGTGGAGCATACACTGTTATGGGGACATCTGTGGAGGATACACTGTTATGGGGACATCTGTGGAGGATACACTGTTATGGGGACATCTGTGGAGGATACACTGTTATGGGGACATCTGTGGAGGATTCACTGTTATGAGGACATCTGTGTGTGATACACTGTTATGGGGACATCTGTGGATGATACACTGTTATGGGGACATCTGTGGGTGACACTGTTATGGGGGTATCTGTATAATAAGTATATACAGTATTATGGAATAACATTTGATGTGTTACTCTTACTGGGGAATGCGGTTTTTGCTTTTCATCGGACATAATGATGAAGATTTACTTGTGCAATTACTAATGCAATGTGGCATAATTGCGATATAAGTGGCTCAGAAGTTCTGTAAAGCCTCTGCCAGGAAGCAAACAACGTTTGTAATTTGCATCAAGTAAAGCGAGCACCGATAACTAGATTTCTGATTGTTCAGTAGGGCACCCATGAGGACCCCAACAGGGCGGCACCCAATGGGCGGGGGGATATGGTGCACACCACTATAAATGCTGATGGCACCGTGACGGCAGGGTCACCAGGCTCCTTTAAAACGTGACCCGTTATTTCTGTATCTCCCAGTCATGACTTCTGTACAACATCTATGGTCCATTTTCTGCCGCCTTCACCAACAGGTCTAGAAACCATGTTAATAATATTCGTAGGATTGTTATCAGCCACTGTCATGTGACCAAAATATCAGACCAAACGTCCACGAGATCTGTGCAATAATTTCAGACTGCCTTTCCATCATAATTCTTAAACCGTTGCCTTGTACTCTGGCTGGGTATCTTCATAATGGGATCAGAGATTTATCCGTTCCCACTTACTGAGGCAACGCACATTTCAAAATGAAGTAGGAAAGACGTGCACATAATCCTAATCACTTTTGCCCTTGTGTTCAATCTTTTTAAAAATGCATTTTGTTTCTTAAGTTGCAAACCCAGTTCCAGCGCCGCGGCTCTCAAGATCAGGCAAGAGCACTGCGGAGATTGTAGCAGAAACGTGTCTTGGTACTTTACTCGATTGAAAGAATGTGGAGCCAATGGTGTAGTGGAAAGAGAAATTCACGATGGTCGTAGGACACGCAGATACAGCATGCGTTATCCTGCCGGAGGACGTGGAGTCTTATACTCTGCAAAGCACTGGATGAAATATAAATAGCATGGGGCAGCGGTGTCACTCGCTTGTCTTCTGTGCATCACGCTCCACCATACAGAAAATACTGCATGCACGAGATGATATATTGCCCCATTGATCGCGGTAATTAACTGCGACGAAACCCTTGCACAACAAAGACTAACGAAAACTATTTGCATCAGATCCGTCTCCATTGAAAGGCAGAACCTACGGTTTCCGTTTTTCGGTCAGGGCTCCGTTCTGACGGAAAGCTCAGACGGAACGTCGGAACGGAGCCCTAGCGCAGATGTGAACGAAGCATTGCAGTAAGGTTTTACAGCAGTACATGTCACGGACCAGTGGCAGCCCCAAAGCAGCAATCAAAATGCGCCCCATGGTCTTGGTGTATGTTCACTTCATCTCAACCCGACATCCAGAGACCCTTCTTTTTCACCCTCTTGCCCTCAGAGAGAAGGGTACGATGACTTCTTGGGTCTGTTCTCTCCCCCATTTTTTGCACACACAGTGGGGCCTGTGGAGTCTAAATTGAACTGGGTCCCCATTTGACTGGACCCCCATACTAACTGGGGAGGAATTTGTCAAATTAGGTGAAAAACTGGCACAAAAAGGGCCAGATAGCAGTTGCAGGTGTTAATTTTGACAACCCCCCCCCCCCCCTCTGCAAAAAAAAAAACCTGCATGTGTGAGCACACCCTTTAAAAAAACTTTGCACTTTGTTTTGGACACCGCACCCAGGACCTTTTAAGGAATTTTGAGTATTAATAGGAAAATCAAATGGATTTTTGTCCTGCAATGGTGTCGCACATACGAGATAGGGTTGTACGATCAAGTGATTCTACATTATTCGGTTCCCTATTTTTAAACATACAGAAACACATAGCTATGCAATACCTGGTAACAAATATTTTGATTTAAATGTCTTTTGTCATTAGGTTGTTTTTTTTTTACCATTCCTCTGTTTGTTCCTCCTGTAAATGTATAAATAAATTGATAACTGAGCATTAACATTCTCCTTGGCAATTAAGCCATGTCCCATTCTTGACAGGGAATGGTAACATCCAGTTTATTCATATATTTGTAGGAGGAATAACAGAGGACGGACACAAGGCAGAGTTCTAAGAAAAGAGTCTCCAGAATTGTTATTTTATGGGGAGTTCGACTTTTTTTTTTAAAGGCGTAGAACTTCTTTAATTCGCCGTTTTTAATCCGTTTCGCTTGGTCCGCGATATCTATAGTGTCTGGAGAGTTGGAAACGAAGCTCCGGACACAGATCACGGATGACTTTTGTATGTTTTGCCGTCACAGAACGGCTCATAAAGTACATTTCTTAGCTGTTGTATAAAGCGCATCTACATATATAGTCGTCCCTCTGAAGGAATTGGCAGCTGAATTAAACGTGTTGACATTAGAATTTATGATTTGAGTCGGTTTCCAGGATTTCTGAAGATTCAAAGGAACACGTTCGAGAACCTTCTGTTCCTTGTAATCTGACCGTTGGCGTTCAGTTTTTTCTTTTTTTATGTATTTTGGCGTTCGCAACAAGCGTTCACATTCTATAAAGTTACAGTTGTGTTGTTTTTCTTGAAGGTATGAAATAATGTAGCGGTCAAAGTTTACCGGGGAGTGGACGCGCCGTAGGGGTAAAATTGTACAAAACTTGGGAATGGTGCTTCTTATACTAGGTCTTAGGTTGGCAAATGGTTCTGATTCTATCTGGTATATAGGTATGGCCGGCCCTGTATATAGGTAGCCAAGAGGTAAAAACCCTCAGGGTTCAGGAGTCTGACCGTCCTGTACACCCCGTCCGAGACCAGCCAAACCCATCCATTGATGTATCCTCTGCTATTTTTCTGTGTATTGCAGTGACCAGCTCTTACACCGATACTTTCTTATTTGATATCTGAGGTTTCCGGCATAGGATAAGATGTGATCCAAAATGGCTGTTAAGAAAAAGAAATGTATTTACTGTGAAACATAATGCAATAATCCTAATCAGCTGAGGAGTAATATGTTCTTTCCATTTGGCTTTCGTACAATACCTGGTTTGGAAATTTTACTTCATTGGCCACAATAGACGCAAAATTGTAATACAGGTAATGGAAATGAAAACTAAATTGGGAATCCGTGCTCTGAGAGGTGTTTACTAGACATAGACCGACACCAGGACTCTAGAATACTAACTCATGCGATCCCAGAATAAAAACACACTATGCAATACAGGACAATGACACTTGGGGTACAGGATAATGAAACACTGACACTTGGGGTACAGGACAATGATACAATGACACTTTGGGTACAGGACAATGATACGCTGACACTTGGGGTACAGGATAATGATACACTGACACTTGGGGTACAGGATAATGATACTGACACTTGGGGTACAGGATAATGAAACACTGACACTTGGGGTACAGGACAATGATACAATGACACTTTGGGTACAGGACAATGATACGCTGACACTTGGGGTACAGGATAATGATACACTGACACTTGGGGTACAGGATAATGATACTGACACTTGGGGTACAGGATAATGATACACTGACACTTGGGGTGCAGGATAATGATACTGACACTTGGGGTACAGGATAATGATACACTGACACTTGGGGTGCAGGATAATGATACTGACACTTGGGGTACAGGATAATGATACTGAAACTTGGGGTAAAAGATAATGATACACTGACACTTGGGGTACAGGATAATGATACACTGACACTTGGGGTACAGGGTAATGAGACACTGATACTTGGGGTACAGGGTAATGACACGCTGACACTTGGGGTACAGGATAATGATACACTGATACTTGGGGTACAGAATAATGATACACTGACACTTGGGGTACAGGATAATGAAACTGACACTTTGGGTACAGGATAATGACACACTGACACTTGGGGTACAGGATAATGATACACTGACACTTGGGGTACAGAATAATGATACGCTGACACTTCGGGCCATAAAGGCAGTCTCCTGGCAAAACTGATGCAATGTGTTTTGCCTGGGGGGCTGTGCTGACTTTTGGGATGTATGAATTGAGTCATGCACCTCCCCTCAGGCTCGACACTTGGTAGAACACATTGTATCAGTTTTGCCTGGAGTATTCCTTCAAGTTTATATTAATACATTATACCATAAAATAAAATGTTAAGCTCAACCTCCCCGTGGTCTTTTATGTCACACAGACCCATCCACCGGAGTGTGAACACAGACGTCCTAATACCAGAGTCCTATAATCTACAGAGAACATTTCCTGCGTGACCCAATTCTGTTATCGGCTTTCTACGGCTACATGTTACAAATTGCTATAGGACATTAGCCAATCAAAGTGCTGTAACCCATAGCAACAGGTAAACTACATTGAGGGTATTCGTGGGGCGGTTTTGTTGCGATCAGTTACAACCTGATGCTTTTATAGAAAGTTTTTCCTGTGGAGACGTGCGGTGTATAAATCCTATAGAATGTAGAACCGCGTTCGTAAGGGTAGAAACAATGACGGACTCAGGCTGGTGGCCGTAGATGAACCTTCCCAGCAGGACAATAATCCCTCGGAAATGTCCTCAGCCTCACTGGTTATTGCTTAATGAGTTCACACACTTTAAAGAGTCGTCGTGTACTCTACAATCTGATTATGCTCGTGTTGATCTGAACGTTGGCGAGATTCTATAAGTCATTTCCATCACAAGAATGTAATAAGTAAATTTTGCAATACTACCCTTGAAATGGCCCCTAAAGGGCTGATGAAGGGACTGAGCAGATCCCTGTTCCGATCCTTCGTGGATCTGTCATGTTGAACATGCTGTCTACCTTCTGGCAGTTTGTTATGGCGCAGGAGGCGCTGGGCAGGTGGATATATTGTATTGTGTGGATAGCATCTACTATAATGTGAAATGTATTGATAAATGGCACCGCTCGCTTAGGAGTCCGGAGGGTGGAGTCACTCAACGATTGATCGCTTTCATACATACAGAAAAGACTGTCAATCATTGTGTGGCTCCACCCTCCAGAGTCATAAGCCCAAACGATAGCGATTCCTGTCAATAAATTACAATTAAAACTGTATATCAATGTTCCGTAATGTACTGCGGTAACGTGTTCAACGTAGTAGATCCATATTTAAGGAAGGTTGATGTCCGATAAAACCCCTTTAAATTAAAGTTTAGTATGACCTTATATTGATAGACTGCAGGGTGTGAGAACATGGCCCGTCTGATTGGAGTAGGTGATGCTTTTCTGGCTATCCTTACTGACTCTTGGACCGACTCAGGAGCTCAGACGTCTCATAGCCCACTCCTTTAGGATGGTACACCAAGGGTCAAGGAGCTGCATGTAAAGCCTGCTTCATGGCGGCCAGCCCTGGTCAGCACTTTGTAAGGGCATTCAGCAGTTGTACCCCCTGGGTTTAGCTTTATTGGGGCAGATTAAAGGGGTTGTCTCAAGATATGCCACCAATGTCCAATTGGCAGGGAGTCACATCGGTCAGACCCCTGCCGATTGTACACTGGTGGTCTATCCTTGAGATATGCCACCAATATCTATCCAACCTTCTTTAAAGACAGCCTAAAAGTCCCTTTTATAATAATTGTAGTATATCCATACAGAGACCTCAGCAGCACAAGGTGCACCCTAAGGGTTAACTTCCAAAATGTTCACAAAAACTTCTGAAAATTATGTAAATGTGTTTTTTTTCCCCAGTTAAGTGAGAAAATGAAGATGACGTGCATGAATTGATGGGTGCGCAGCTGTAGTTTATTGTTTTCTTTTTCACGTATGGTCTCACACCAATTTCACACTTTTAAATCCGAGTAGATTTTAGATGCACAGTAACAAACTGCACCCTCACATAAGAAACGGCTTTCTCCTGCAAAACAGCGCGCTCTACACTTCATCATGACCATTAACAAGAGCTTTAATTTCCTGTACCTAATGTTTAAAAAAGTGCTGCATAACCCTATAGAGATAAATGTAGCAAGTCCCCCCATTTCTCCAGCCTCTCCCCAAAGACGACCACCGTCTAACTCTTCCTGAATGCTGGGACCAGAAGTGGTGGAGGCTTGTATGTATGTACTTCAGAGTGAATGTCTAATTTTTAACATCTCAAAAGCTCCCCCTAGTGGTGGCCGCAGGCATACAGAATTCTACTAATTACCTCTACCAGTGGATTTGGAGCTCTGTACCAGAAAAACAGTGCTCCGGGTGATCAGTCACTTTAAGTACTTTCAAAGTGTTGTCTCATGAAGACATCCCCTGTCCATATGCCCTAATAGGATATATGGACTTCACAGGCTGCACGAGATACCCCTCTATGAGCCAGAATGGAGAGCCGTTCTGTGGTCTCTGATGAAGACAACCCCTTTATCTTCATTTGATGGACAGTTTTGGTTTTGCCCAGGAGTCTGTATATCTGTTATTAAGGGGGCTCTGAACCCTGAAGTCGCTTTGTAACTTAAACCTAATTTCTATTTTGCATTCTATTCCAGTTCTTTGAATGCAGCCATCAGTGTAAAAATAGAGGTTTCCATTCTGGTTGTCTTGGCTAGGCTCCTGGACATCTCTAGTGTAATTCTCACATTTATTTATTTTTATAATTAAAAATGACATTAGAATGCTTTTTCTGATATTGTGTTTCTATATGTACATGACCCTGGACGTAGCCATGACAACAGAATGAAAACAACTGCAGTCGGTAAACAGTGCAAAGTAGAAACAAGATTTCAGCTTCATTTAAAATTGCCAGAATATTGTCTAGACTGAATACAATTGTAGCAGATCCTCAGCTGTGAGAAATATTAGTTCTGTCTGTAAAAGGTTTTTAGTGTATGAATGTTCTCATTCACAGACCGCAATCAGAGTTCTTGAAAATGGCGCATAACTGAATTAGAAAAGTACATTAGAAAGTTGTAAAACTTTTTATTACACAATGATTAAACATTGTTTACAATAATATCAGAAAACTCCTTTACTAAGAATTGTAATGAAGATTCAGCGGTTGTGTATGGTAATATTGAGGTCGTTCTGCACAGGTTCCTGCTTGACTGCGGGTTTAGGAGGTGTGATCCTCTCCTGCGCACCTAGACGCATAGATTCAGGCTCGTAAATGAATGCCGGGGAGTCGGCGAGGTCTATTCCATGTAACCGAGACAATTTCATAGAAACCAGAATTCATTGTGTCAGGGGATTGTTCTGGGTAATGCGCGCGCTTCATTCAGGGCGATGAAAACCTTTCTACGGAATGTAATTCATTGTTACCAGAGGCTCGTACAACACAAAACATCCTCCTGAAGTGCGGTACCTGCCGGGATCCTATACTGTGATTAGTACGGAGTCAGGGTCTGACTGATGCAGCGGGAAAGCCATTCACTTGTGTGGTGGGAGGGGGGGGGGCGCGCGTCTTACTTACTCATAATTATGTCTTGGGAGAAATATTCCCCTGTATTCTTTGTATTCTTATGGTCCAGCTGACTCCAAAATGTTCCACAAGATGAAGATGATGGATAATTCTATAGCATACTTGTCAATTCAGCTGAAATGTCAGCAGGGAAATCTTCCGGGTGCCCCGTGTCCCCCCAACATACTCCCCTCTCGCCGTCCCTGCGGTCCTCTTCACTCCCTGGTACCGATGCAGAAAATGTCATTACCCAGGGGCCAGAGTCAGGGAGTGAAGAGGAGCGGGGAGAGGGGAGTATCTACTGGTCTGTCTGGCCTGAGGTCTGTGTTTAGGGGATCTGGTCTGGAATTTGTATTTAAAAGGTCTGGTCTGGGGTCTGTACTTGTTTAGGGGGTCTGAGTATCTGTATTCATTTTGTGTGTGATAAAGAGGTCCTATGCAATATTTGTGATTTAAATGCTGTAGTTTTGGGGGTGTCCCCTATATAAATGGGCGAGACATAAGGGAAAATAATTTGCCCTACACTTTTCAGAATCTCCTTGATGTTGACATGTATATTCTATAGGTTTCATGTAGATTGGTCTCCGTTAAAAACTGTAAGTGCCCCTTTAAACCACTTTATTTAGGGTGTTTGTTTTTTCTTTTCTTTAGGGTGTTTGTTTTTTCTTTTCTTTAGGGTGTTTGTTTTTTCTTTTCTTTAGGGTGTTTGTTTTTTCTTTTCTTTAGGGTGTTTGTTTTTTCTTTTCTTTAGGGTGTTTGTTTTTTCTTTTATTTAGGGTGTTTGTTTTTTCTTTTCTTTAGGGTGTTTGTTTTTTCTTTTGTTTTACAGAAAATGTCTAGCGCTTGCACATCTTAACACAGTGAAATTCCTTCAATGCGAGCTTATATTATCCTCAAGCTCTGATAATCGGCACTTGTTCGCAGCAGAGAACTGCAATATAATGTGTTCTCTCTGAGCACCCATGAAGGTCCACGGATGAGGGTTGAATGAAACGTCCAGAAAAAAATCAACAGAGCCTAGAGGGCAAAGCATGACACAGGGATTCAAAGAACTCCAAAAAGAAAGGTCATGCATCACCCCCCCCCCCCCCCCCCTGGCCCTGCACTAGGCATAACACAGGATCAGTTTTTAGCTGGAGTGTTTTTTATAAATGAATATCACTGTATACTGAGACACCTTGGGGACTTCTGAGGATGAAGGGCACATGCAGTTTGACAGTCTAAGTGCTGCAATGGACAGGAGATACAAATGCAGCCAATTGGGTTCTGTTTTTTGACTGTCCTGCAAAATGGACCACACGTTTTCAGAAATGGAGGCTTATTTGGGGAGTTCTTAGAGCAGATTTTCTGCCAAGTCTGCACAACCACTCCAGTGTGGATTTCCCCTTTATTTTCCGCTGCAGATTTCACTGGGGGCATCCACTGTGAAAATATTTAATGTCCTAATTTCCGCGTTGATTTTTTCCGGTACTTTTCTTTTTATTTGTTTAACATTATAAAGCATTTTAATTGGGTAAAATAAAGTTGTTTTTTTTTAGACTTTTTCTTTAACTTTTTTTTTATATTTTGTTTCAGTCCTAATAGGGGACTAGACAACGTGATCGGTTGATCGCTCATATAATACACTGTAATACTTCTGTTTTGCAGTGTATTATGCCCGACAGCATAGTATTGACAGGTATCCCATTCGGCCCCGATTGGCGTAGTAGGGGGGCTATGAAAACCCCCCAGCTGCCATAGCAAACCATTGGCACCCCGTAATTACATCATGGGGGTGTGATAAGCTGACCTAGGGAGCTCCCTTCCTCTGTCTAACCACTTAGATGCTGTGGTCAGCATTGACCACAGCATCTAGGGGGTTAAACGAACAGTTTCGGTGCCATCTCCGATCCTAGCAGTTAGAGCAAGGTGGCAGCTGTATAATGCATGCCTATGATAACGTGGGCGCAGCGCTTTAAATGTCTGGTGGGATTCACTATCCACTTGATGGCATTGGGGTCAGGGCCTGACTGTGTTTTCGGACATCACACTAAAAAACAGGACTTATCCAGTCGCTCAATGTGAAATAAAAAGCTGGGAAATTTAGTAAAATTTGTGTGAGAAATTCCAGATGTTTAAAGTAAAACTTTTTTTCTTTTTCCAAATTTAAAATAATTCATTTTTATAATTTGCCCCCAAGTTCTGAACTTTCCGTAACCTTTACTTTTCAGCAATGTTCTGTTTGTCGGAGATTTTTTTTTAACGTAATTTTATTTTTATTTCCCTTAACTTTGATGTTTAGGCCAAAGCTGCAATGTAAACGTTCTGGTGGAGTCGGCTTTATGTTCCCATACTTAGTGTGTGACAAACACTATTCCACCATAAATATGGCCCCCCCGGGACCTGCGATGATTTCATAGCATTACAGTAAAAGGCGCAGACACCCGGGCAGCGTGCTGTAATAGCGATCTGGCTGGAACCCTAATACATAATGTTCTTTTAATGGTTTATGGGTGACGGCAGTAAATTGGTAGCAAATGTTTTTCCTATTTTGGCTCTTCCTATCAGCGCTGGTAGTGAGGAACATTTTGTACTTTAGATTCTTCCATATACAGTTCAGCTTCACTATAAGTCCTTAATCGGTTTGCTGTACATATGCTGGAGCGCTTAGTCCCTGCCCTGTGGATTCACTTCCGGTCTCGCCTGCACAATACATTATAGGTCCCGCGCGTGGTGCTGTACGTGCGTCACGTGTACCCGGCCGGTCTTCCTGTGTGTCTCCTCCTATCAGAGGTGGTCACCGGGCTAGAGGGGCTTTCTGGATTAATGTGAGAAATAAATAATTATTGAATAATGTAAAGTTACTTGGTGTTTGTAAATGCTCATGGTTTGCAAAAGCTCTGCTTGCTGTCAGTGAATGGAAATACTTGCCCTGAACTCATGTTTTTTCACAGCTGAGGATTTGGTACAATTGTTATCCAGTCTAGACTATCTATATTCTCTTTATTTGCTCACATATTCGGTGTATAAAACAGATTCTTCAGTTCATCTGTGTATGTTCACAGACATTATCTATCCTATCTATCTATCTATCTATCTATCTATCTATCTATCTATCTATCTATCTATCTATCTATCTATCTATCTATCTATCTATCTATCTATCTCATTATCTATCTATCTATCTATCTATCTATCTATCTATCTATCTATCTATCTATCTATCTATCTATCTATCTATCTCATATCTATCTATCTATCTATCTATCTATCTATCTATCTATCTATCTATCTCATATCTATCTATCTATCTATCTATCTATCTATCTATCTATCTATCTATCTATCTATCTATCTATCTATCTATCTATCTATCTCATATCTATCTATCTATCTATCTATCTATCTATCTATCTATCTATCTATCTATCTATCTATCTATCTATCTCATATCTATCTATCTATCTATCTATCTATCTATCTATCTATCTATCTATCTATCTATCTATCTATCTATCTATCTATCTATCTCATATCTATCTATCTATCTATCTCATATCTATCTATCTATCTATCTATCTATCTATCTATCTATCTATCTATCTATCTATCTCCTATCTATCTATCTATCTATCTATCTATCTATCTATCTATCTATCTATCTATCTATCTATCTATCTATCTATCTCATATCTATCTATCTCATATCTATCTATCTCATATCTATCTATCTAATTACATTTTATTTTATTAAAGCATCCGTCATTTGTAACTCTTCCACCTTTTAGGCCTTATTCACACGAGCGTGTTTCTCATCTATGTCTGTCTCAGACCGTACTCTGAGCCATGCAGTTCAATAGAGTCTTTCACACATCCGTGTTTTACGTGTCCTATTTTTTTTGCAGACCAAACTCATCCATTAAAATCAATGGTTGCATGAAAAAAACAAAAATGGTCAGGACGACGTGTGTGTTGTCCGTTTTTCACGCCATTGCTAAATAAATTCAGAGAAAAAAAAGAGAATTGAATCCAGAACGAGGCTGCAGAGCAGAAAAACTGACAAAAAGAACTGATAACACGGGAACCCCCCTGACGCACCCAGACGTTCATATGCATGGACAATGGTCCGTTATTTGCGGACACAAATCAGACACTGGTGTGAATAAGGCCTTGAGGTCCTGTTCACATGTTGCATCGTGAGTCACTCTTTTGGATGCATTTTTTTTAATTTCTTTTAACTTTTTTAGCCAAAATTAGGAATGGATGCAAAAAAGAGACTACACAACAAGCTCCTAGTGACGCTTCTCGTCCATTCAGCATTCACTCCCTCTGCACCAAAACGGCAAACTCCTTCTGGTCTTGTGCTTGTTCTGGTCTTGTCCAGCACATTTTGGGTGTGCAGAATTCTTCCCTATGTTCGGTAGGAGCTGCCAAATGCATCAGATTTTTCTTCTATAAATCGAATCTGCAATGATAACTGGTGAGTCCACTGGAATTCATGGAGTCTGTGCCCGGCACTGGGTGATACTCCCAGCCCTTGTACTGAAACAGAGCCGAGAACTGACTGCAGCCAGTAAGACGTCACATTATTTCCCTACTTTCCAGTGGTCTCCATTCACAGTCCTTTCTATTCAAAGGACATCCCTAGAGTGATCGGGTGGATTTTACAGCTTTAGAGTCCAGCTCCGGAGGACGTAGTACAATGAGAGGCCAATAAAATACACTGAAACATATGGAAACCACTGGAGGAACGTTCAGGAGACATTACATTTTAGTGTTACAAAAATCTCATCAATAATTCAGACCTAGATAGGGACATGTTTGTTGTGACTGCTGCCAGCCTGCTCCTACCCTTCTCTGCTGCCAGCCTGCTCCTACCCTTCTCTGCTGCCAGCCTGCTCCTACCCTTCTCTGCTGTCAGCCTGCTCCTACCCTTCTCTGCTGTCAGCCTGCTCCTACCCTTCTCTGCTGTCAGCCTGCTCCTACCCTTCTCTGCTGCCAGCCTGCTCCTACCCTTCTCTGCTGCCAACCTGCTCCTACCCTTCTCTGCTGTCAGCCTGCTCCTACCCTTCTCTGCTGCCAGCCTGCTCCTACCCTTCTCTGCTGCCAACCTGCTCCTACCCTTCTCTGCTGCCAGCCTGCTCCTACCCTTCTCTGCTGCCAGCCTGCTCCTACCCTTCTCTGCTGTCAGCCTGCTCCTACCCTTCTCTGCTGCCAGCCTGCTCCTACCCTTCTCTGCTGCCAACCTGCTCCTACCCTTCTCTGCTGCCAGCCTGCTCCTACCCTTCTCTGCTGCCAGCCTGCTCCTACCCTTCTCTGCTGCCAGCCTGCTCCTACCCTTCTCTGCTGTCAGCCTGCTCCTACCCTTCTCTGCTGTCAGGCCTGACAGTCTGGTTGCTGTGGATACATTGTAGCAACCACAGTCTTTTCAATGCAGTTGCTACGTAGCACATCCCTAGTAACCAGTCTCCGATTACTCAGGTGTTCAGCTCAGATAGTCATTAGAAACTGTCTTTTAATTGTCACTTCCCTTCCTCCACTCCTTTTGGCAATTCTTATAAAGCACATTACTCAGCAGGGGGCGACAAGGAGCACAGGAGAAAAGGAAATGGGAAATCTGTTTTTGGGGCCTGATGTGGGGGACATTCAAAATAAAAAAGGGGTATTTAGAGAAGAATGAGACTTAGAAAGGTTTAGTGCACTATTGATGTTAATGGGAATTGGTCCTGTTTAACATTAACACATTGTGGCCCAGTTGAGCTCCTGACTGGCCAAAACCTACATTTTTTGTTTTTCGTCTGGAATTTGAATGAAAATTTTGTTAAGTAAAATAAAGGAAGCCGGTACCTTATTGCTTTCGGGGCTGGTATGCCATAGGAATAAAGCACAGGGTGTTCGGATTGGAGAAATGGGATTTTTTTTATGCTGTGATATGACAGACATACGTCTCATAGTTCCACTTTCATAGCCAAGAATGGGGTGAGACACCCGCAGAAAATATAGTCAAGAACATATAGACTCCTTCCCTCTCCTTCTGTAAATTAAGTTTCTGCTTCTTCTTTCTGAATTATGGTTTGATATCAAACACACAAAAGTGTTTGTGGAAATTGTGTTACGTTTCGGCTTCGTTTTTGTGATTGATGAACGCAATTCAGATCTCCAAAAACATCCCGCGCCTTCATTAAACGTAACGCACCGCTTATCACATTTTTATAGAAACACATTATTGCTAAATGTTTCTAAACAAGAGATAATTAAATTAACCAATTCACATGTTTATATCGCCACTAATGATTATCAGTATCTGTAGGACTAAAATGATCGAGGAAATAATGGATGTTTGAGGGTTCCAGGAATTTGGACTTTAAAGGGGTTGTCTCACGAAGATCACCCCTTTTCAAAAAGAAGCTGGGTCCGCTGCCAAATGAATGTCCGTCCATGTAATACAAGGATGTACTGGGTCCGCCAGAGCGGGGGCCCCTCTTACAAAGCAGCTCTTTGTTCCAGCACACACAGCGGGGTACCGTAATAGGACATATAGACAGCGTTTGTCCTGAAAGGATAATTCCATTGATAACCAACGTCCCAATAATGGAAAATATCATAGTATAGGTCTGATTACGGGCAAAATGGCCCATTAAAGGGGTGGTCTCATCACAAGTATTGATGGCAAATCGGCTTTCTCTGAGTTACCAAATGGACAGGCTCTGACTATAATGGTCGTCTATGCAGGAACACCAAAAAAGGCAAGCGGAGCCATCAGTGGAAAAGTGACACCGCACGTTTATAGCATTGCTTTAAGAAAAAGCTAAGCAGAGCTGACATGAGATAATGTGTCACCATCACGGTTCCTTCCTATCACTTGTGGGGTCACAGTGGTCGGACCCCCAACAATAGGACACTGATGGCAGATCTTAACCATATGCCATGAATGTTTGCTCAGACACCTTTAGGTAATGTTACTGACATTGGGCTGGGGTGAGTAGGCATATTCCCTTGAAGTTTCGGGTTATCGAGTCATGATTAGGACGTCGGTAAAAAATAATATAGCTAATAAAAAATAACTGAAGAAAATAAAAAAATCAACCTTATCTTGCCACCTAGATGTAGAAAATACTGTTCTTATAGACCGTGCCGCACTTGGATGCCTCCAGAGGAAACCGTTCTGAGCACACAGGGTGATAGTAAACTTTTAATACGTGAAATATCCCCAAAAATAAACCATTTCCACAGTCGGCTTCAAATAAGGTTGTCTTCTGCTGAATCTCATTGGCCCGTTGTTGTGGTTGGGCTTCTTATCATGTCTGGGCCGACCATACGATCCACTGGTTCTCTCGTAGACCAGTCTGATCCTGCTCATAGAAGATCTACTGAACATAGGCAGACAAAAACTATGAAGGTGAAGGATCGATACAAGATTCACAGTGCCGCTTATCTTTAACCTACTGGCCCATTTACTTCCCATTTGTCCATTCTATAAAACAAAAACCAACCCAAAAAAATGTGTTGTTTCGGAGAAGCATGAAATTGTAGATAGTCAGAAAGTGACGAGTGTGAATAATAACATCGTCCACCTAGTGTAGAGTTACTGTGAGACTCATACTTATAATTAATCTATTTTTATATATTGTCGTGTGAGGATCCGTGTTTATAAGAGAAGGTGCACGTCCCTCGGCTCCGGCAGCAGATGTGTTGCTATACATTCACTTTTGATATAACCTTGCCCTTTGGAAAGAGACTTTATAAGATGCTAAAGGAAGAATTCACTTTAACAGTTAAAATCTACTATATAAAGACCATCCTTTACTTGTCTGCTGCTGATTTTGGGCTATATCTCCCTTTTGTTTGAAGGGTTTCCTGACAATAAGATGATTAGAGTGTCCTGCTGCTGGGACCCCATAAATCAGCTGTGATCTGTGAGGGAACCTGGCAGCAAGTGTTCAATTCCCCTGCAGCGCCACCACAGGGGAAATTAAACATTACACAGTTCTCACTGAAATGAATGGGCTGTCCGTGTAACGCAGGACATGCTGGGTCCTCCAGAGAAAGAGCGGCAGCATGCATGTGTGACCTTCTCTTGATCAGTGGGGTTCCCATCAATGGGACCCTCAGCGATCGAACTACCTGTGGATAGGTGATAATTTGTTGTGATGGGACAACCCGTTTAAGAATCCCATAAACAGCAAGATCATCTAAGCTCCCACAATGCACGTCTCAATGCTAACAGGAATCCGGCAGAAATTTGTATTTAGCTTTGTGTTTAAGGCTTCGTTCACATCTGCGTCGGGGCTCCGGTCATGGGTTCTGTCGGAGCTTTCCATCAGGGGAACCCATGAACGGAATGCAAACTGAAACAAACGGAAACCATAGGTTTCAGTTCGTATCACTATTGATTTCCACGATGACCGATCCGGTGCAAATGGTTTCCGTTTGTCACCGTTGTGTAATGGTTCTGTTGTTTTGACGGAATCAATACCGTAGTCGACTGCCCTATTCATTCCGTCAAAACAACGGAAACCATCCACAACGGTGACAAACACCGTTTTGATTTGCACCAGACTCGTGACCATTGAAATCCATGGTGATGCAAACGGAAACCTATGTTTTCCGTTTGTTTCAGTTTGGATTCCGTTCATGGGTTCCCCTGTCGGAAAAATCCGAAGGAACCCATGAAGGGAGCCCCGACGCAGATGTGAACGAAGCCTAAGCAGTGACTAAAAAATCACAGAATTAAGAAACCTCACAAGAGAAGTAAAGCAAAGTTTTTGCAAAAATATTTTGTCGATTTTGACTTTCGAATAGTGTAAAAATGTCCATTTCATATGGACAATTTTGCATGGTAAAGTTGGCACAAACTCATTATGTGGCATGATAATCCTGGCACAAGCTGATGTGGCAGCGTTGGCCCAGATTTACTAAGTAATGGAGGCAATCGAGGTGACTTGCACCAAATTCTATTGAGAAGAGTTGCAAATTTACCCACAAAGTCACCATAAACTGCATAATACAAATGTAGCCAAGTTTATCTTGACTCTTAATAACTTCCCGCAGCGTCATATCCCACAACAATAGCCATTGAAAAAGTCATTGAAAAAAGTCCACGTTAAAGTTTCCGAACACTGTATACTTAAGGTGTTAAAGTCAAGATAATGATGGCTACATCTGTAACTCAGGACCATTGACCACACAGAGTATGAGCTTAAAATTACTTGGCCTCAAACCAAAATCTGTACCAGGGCCCTACTGTGCCCTTATGGTGCTGGCATTCTTGGGCCGGAGGGGCACCAGGGCCCGGGTAGTTATGCAAACTCTGCCACCCGTATGACTGCAGCACCGGACACCTTGATACATTTGGTTCTTACAAGAAGTTGATATCTGAGGAGACTAAAGCCGTATCACGTCTGATCCATTTAGAAACGGGCTACTAATCGATCCAGCGGTGATCTAAATATTCCCATTACACGTTAATTCTCCCTAATTATCATTCCTTCACAGGACAAAGCAATGAATTGTGAGCTTTCTACTTGATTCTTAAGAACTGAAGTTGTTAGAAATGTTTTCTTTTTTTTTTTTCCTCTTAAGGTAATTAAGACGGCAGTAATGCATGCGCGGCACTTAAGAAGCTCTTGTGCAAAAACGCTGCCTGTTTGAAATGTCTTTATAATTCCCCAAATCATGTTGCGGAATGTGAATTTGCGAGTAAATTAAGCATGTGTGTTTTATGGCATTATCCTTAATGTTCAGGAATAACCACAATGGAACAGTAATGTGCTGCTTAGGAGACCAGGAAGAATGACATCTACCGTATGGACGGGGCTCCAAGAATCACAGGTTTTACAAATACTTCAAGACTCATTAGAAGAGAAGAGCACTGTGTGTACCACCAAGGGGGTCATACCATATAGGCAGCTGCTGTGGGGTCCTGTGAAAAAAGGGGCACACACCATCTCAGCCTAGCCTTCTCCTCATAAACCCTGGCCATGGTGGACATGGCATGTGATCCACCGGCCCCACAATGTGAGCACAATGGACTACCCCAGTGTTTGGACTCTCCTCATCTCCGGAGGAAGGGCTAACATACAACAGGAGGGTGGGGACCCAATTATTAGCGTACTTTATTATGTTTTACCATCACTTTTCTTGCATTCATTTGATTCCCTCTTTCCAGTATACGGTGCATTTGCTGCGTGAGGCATTCTCCATTCTATCCCTACTAGGGAGAATAGATCCATAATGCGACGTCTGATGAAACATGACAAATATTTATTTTTGTCGGAGATGTATGGAATCCAATAGAACAAAGAAACCTCTTTACAAAATCAGAGGCATAAGAGGGGAAGTTGGGTTCCATACACGTCTATAGGTGACTTACTATGGCTCCATACAGCTCGGAGGTTGTGGGCTGTTCTAATATGGCCATGGACGCCTCTCTTCCTGGGGACTCCTTACTGCCAATACAAATTATACCCTTATATGTGATAGATAATAGCTGTATAGACACTTATATATGATAGATAATAGCTGTATAGACACATATATGATCAATAATAGCTGTATAGACACATATATGATGGATAATAGCTGTATAGACTCTTATATATGATAGATAATAGCTGTATAGACTCTTATATATGATAGATAATAGCTGTATAGACTCTTATATATGATAGATAATAGCTGTATAGACACTTATATATGATAGATAATAGCTGTATAGACACGTATATGATAGATAATAGCTGTATAGACACTTATATATGATAGATAATAACTGTATAGAAGCTTATATATGATAGATAATAGCTGTATAGACACTTATATATGATAGATAATAGCTGTATAGACACGTATATGATAGATAATAGCTGTATAGACACTTATATATGATAGATAATAGCTGTATAGACACGTATATGATAGATAATAGCTGTATAGACACTTATATATGATAGATAATAGCTGTATAGACCCTTATATATGATAGATAATAGCTGTATAGACACTTATATATGATAGATAATAGCTGTATAGACACTTATATATGATAGATAATAGCTGTATAGACACTTATAGATGATAGATAATAGCTGTATAGACACGTATATGATAGATAATAGCTGTATAGACACTTATATATGATAGATAATAGCTGTATAGACCCTTATATATGATAGATAATAACTGTATAGACACTTATAGATGATAGATAATAGCTGTATAGACACTTATAGATGATAGATAATAGCTGTATAGACCCTTATATATGATAGATAATAACTGTATAGACTCATATGATAGATAATAGCTGTATAGAAGCTTATATATGATAGATAATAGCTGTATAGACACTTATAGATGATAGATAATAGCTGTATAGACCCTTATATATGATAGATAATAGCTGTATAGACACTTATATATGATAGATAATAGCTGTATGGACACTTATATATGATAGATAATAGCTGTATAGACACTTATATATGATAGATAATAGCTGTATAGGCACATATATGATAGATAATAGCTGTATAGACACATATATGATAGATAATAGCTGTATAGACACTTTTATATGATAGATAATAGCTGTATAGACACTTATATATGATAGATAATAGCTGTATAGACACTTATATATGATAGATAATAGCTGTATAGACACATATATGATGGATAATAGCTGTATGGACACTTATATATGATAGATAATAGCTGTATAGACCCTTATATATGACAGATAATAGCTGTATAGACACATATATGATAGATAATAACTGTATAGAAGCTTATATATGATAGATAATAGCTGTATAGGCACTTATATATGATAGATAATAGCTGTATAGACACTTTTATATGATAGATAATAGCTGTATAGACACATATATGATAGATAATAGCTGTATAGGCACTTATATATGATAGATAATAGCTGTATAGACACTTATATATGATAGATAATAGCTGTATAGGCACTTATATATGATAGATAATAGCTGTATAGACACTTATATATGATAGATAATAACTGTATAGACTCTTATATATGATAGATAATAGCTGTATAGACACTTATATATGATAGATAATAGCTGTATAGACACTTATATATGATAGATAATAACTGTATAGACTCTTATATATGATAGATAATAGCTGTATAGACACTTATATATGATAGATAATAGCTGTATAGACACATATATGATAGATAATAGCTGTATAGACTCTTATATATGATAGATAATAGCTGTATAGACTCTTATATATGATAGATAATAGCTGTATAGACACTTATATATGATAGATAATAGCTGTATAGACACTTATATATGATAGATAATAGCTGTATAGACACATATATGATGGATAATAGCTGTATGGACACTTATATATGATAGATAATAGCTGTATAGACCCTTATATATGATAGATAATAGCTGTATAGACACATATATGATAGATAATAACTGTATAGACTCTTATATATGATAGATAATAGCTGTATAGACACATATATGATAGATAATAGCTGTATAGACACATATATGATGGATAATAGCTGTATGGACACTTCTATATGATAGATAATAGCTGTATAGACCCTTATATATGATAGATAATAGCTGTATAGACACATATATGATAGATAATAACTGTATAGACTCTTATATATGATAGATAATAGCTGTATAGACACATATATGATAGATAATAGCTGTATAGACACATATATGATAGATAATAGCTGTATAGACCCTTATATATGATAGATAATAACTGTATAGACTCTTATATATGATAGATAATAGCTGTATAGACACATATATGATAGATAATAGCTGTATAGACACATATATGATAGATAATAACTGTATAGACTCTTATATATGATAGATAATAGCTGTATAGACACATATATGATAGATAATAGCTGTATAGACACATATATGATAGATAATAGCTGTATAGACCCTTATATATGATAGATAATAGCTGTATGGACACTTATATATGATAGATAATAGCTGTATAGACCCTTATATATGATAGATAATAGCTGTATAGACCCTTATATATGATAGATAATAGCTGTATAGACTCTTATATATGATAGATAATAGCTGTATAGACACATATATGATAGATAATAGCTGTATAGACACATATATGATAGATAATAACTGTATAGAACCTTATATATGATAGATAATAGCTGTATAGACACTTATATATGATAGATAATAGCTGTATAGACACATATATGATAGATAATAGCTGTATAGACCCTTATATATGATAGATAATAGCTGTATAGACTCTTATATATGATAGATAATAGCTGTATAGACACTTATATATGATAGATAATAGCTGTATAGACCCTTATATATGATAGATAATAGCTGTATAGACCCTTATATATGATAGATAATAGCTGTATAGGCACTTATATGTGATAGATAATAGCTGTATAGACCCTTATATATGATAGATAATAGCTGTATAGGCACATATATGATAGATAATAGCTGTATAGACACTTATATATGATAGATAATAGCTGTATAGACCCTTATATATGATAGATAATAGCTGTATAGACACTTATATATGATAGATAATAGCTGTATAGGCACTTATATGTGATAGATAATAGCTGTATAGACCCTTATATATGATAGATAATAGCTGTATAGGCACATATATGATAGATAATAGCTGTATAGACACTTATATATGATAGATAATAGCTGTATAGACCCTTATATATGATAGATAATAGCTGTATAGACACTTATATATGATAGATAATAGCTGTATAGGCACTTATATATGATAGATAATAGCTGTATAGACACTTATATATGATAGATAATAGCTGTATAGGCACTTATATATGATAGATAATAGCTGTATAGGCACTTATATATGATAGATAATAGCTGTATAGACACTTATATATGATAGATAATAGCTGTATAGACCCTTATATATGATAGATAATAGCTGTATAGACACATATATGATAGATAATAGCTGTATAGACCCTTATATATGATAGATAATAGCTGTATAGACACTTATAGATGATAGATAATAGCTGTATAGGCACATATATGATAGATAATAGCTGTATAGACACTTATATATGATAGATAATAGCTGTATAGACCCTTATATATGATAGATAATAGCTGTATAGACACTTATAGATGATAGATAATAGCTGTATAGACCCTTATATATGATAGATAATAGCTGTATAGACACTTATAGATGATAGATAATAGCTGTATAGACCCTTATATATGATAGATAATAGCTGTATAGACCCTTATATATGATAGATAATAGCTGTATAGACGCTTATATATGATAGATAATAGCTGTATAGACACGTATATGATAGATAATAGCTGTATAGACACTTATATATGATAGATAATAGCTGTATTTACTCCCCTTTTTCTTTCCCTTTATTTGTCTTTACCGAGTTCTTCTTCTCACTGGTGGTTTATTCTACATTCTCTGTCCTTGCTGTAATTGAAATCAGCTCCCTATATATTGACTTTCTGCTGAGCTTGTGCTCCTACACAGAAGCCAATCTGAATAAGCAGAGCTGCAGTGTAAAGCTTGGGGAGGGACACAGAAGCAATCTAAGCAAGCAGAGCTGCAGTGTAAAGCTTGGGGAGGGACAAAGAAGCAATCTAAGCAAGCAGAGCTGCAGTGTAAAGCTTGGGGAGGGACCAAGCCACAACCTACAAGACCATCTGAAGAAGCAGAGCTGCAGTGTAAAGCTTGGGACAGAGCAGCAGTCTGCAGACAATCTGAATCAATGGAGCTGCAGTGTAAAGCTTCGGGA
Organism: Rhinoderma darwinii; assembly: GCF_050947455.1. Classification (NCBI taxonomy): domain Eukaryota; kingdom Metazoa; phylum Chordata; class Amphibia; order Anura; family Rhinodermatidae; genus Rhinoderma; species Rhinoderma darwinii. The sequence continues at coordinate 477,210,271 of NC_134688.1, forward strand.
GGGATACAGCAGCAGTTTGCAGGTAATCTGAGCAGACAGAGCTGCAGTGTAAAGCATGGATGTCTAGATGAGACAGGAGGTGGATTTCTGACTGAAATTGATAATGGATCTAAGCTGCAGCCACTGATTTATAGCTGTATCGCAATAGAGCAGAGAAAAAGAAAAAGCCAATAAGCCCATTATAAGGCTACGTTCACACAGTGCAGATTTGCTGCAGATTTTGCATGTCTTTTTAAGCCATAACCAGGAATGGAACCTAAACAAAGTAAACATATGACGAAAGGCCTTATAGATCTGCGCTCCTGGATTCAATTCTGGATTTGGCTTACAAAATGTATACAAAATCTGCAGCAAATCTGCACTATGTGAACCTGAAGACAATAAATAGCTGATAAGCACCGGAGTTTTCCTACGATGCCGTATTAGGTGCCCTGTAAGAACTTTAGGCATTGAAATGGTTACATTTTATATAAACATTTTCTCAATATTTTGGGATCAGAGGCTTGTGTTCGGGGTCAGCTTGTATGCGTGTCGTATGTTACAGTCCCCAACCACTGAAGACCGGAGTTGAAATTAGTTCCTTACAATCAGTCAGATATTTTGTTATAAGGGTATGTTCACACGGCTTATTTTTGGCTGTTTTTGGAGCCGTAAACGGCCAAAAAATCCGAAGCAGAACGCCTCCAATCATCTGCCCGTTGATTTCAATGGGAAAAACGGCCGCGTAAAAAAACATCAGCGAAGAAGAAGTGCAGGTCACTTCTTGGGATGTTTTTGGAGCCGTTTTTCATTGACTCGATAGAAAACAGCTCCAAAAATGGCTGTAAAAAAACCCAGTGAAAAACGCGAGTGGCTTAAATAACGTCTGAAAATCAGGAGCTGTTTTCCCTTGAACACAGCTCCGTGTTTTCAGACGTTTTTGAGTTTGCGTGTGAACATACCCTAATAGTTGAGATTTTGTTATAATATGTTACAATATTTCGCCCAAATGGCCTGCGGAGGAAGAAATCCGCCTGAAAATGTAACTCGAATAAATTGCACGAACAAGAAACGTTATAAAAAATAATGACAAGTGTGAAAAATTCACTTTAATAAGAATGATCACAAAATTATATATCAGGTGAAATGTGAGGGTTTTGTAATTAAATGTAAATGAGCGCAGCATTGACAAAGAACTGAAAAAACAAAGGAAAATGTTATATCGAAAAATTCTGACAAGACGCAATTACATCTATTTATTTATTTATTTATTTTGAATTTTGTACCAATCGCAAATTTTATATTCATTCATGGATTGAAAATATTTTATTTAGAGCTATTGTGAATCAATAGGGCAGTGTCCTCAGCACCTGGAGAGTGCCATGTAGTGCCCATATACTGAATGGAGTGCACAGATAGTCCATACAATTCCTTGGTATACCATACTTCCCTAGTACCCACATAGTGTCCTATGGTACCCACATAGTCTCCTACGGTACCCACATAGTGTCATACGGTACCCACAGTGTCCTACGGTACCCACATAGTGTCCTACGGTACCCACATAGTGTCCTACGGTAACCACAGTGTCCTACGGTAACCACATAGTGTCCTACGGTAACCACATAGTATCCTACAGTACCCACATAGTGTCCTACGGTACCCACATAGTGTCCTACGGTACCCACATAGTGTCCTACGGTAACCACAGTGTCCTACGGTAACCACATAGTGTCCTACGGTAACCACATAGTATCCTACAGTACCCACATAGTGTCCTACGGTACCCACATAGTGTCCTACGGTACCCACATAGTGTCCTACGGTACCGACAGTGTCCTACAGTACCCACATAGTGTCCTACGGTACCCACATAGTGTCCTACAGTACCCATATAGTGTCCTACAGTACCCACATAGTGTCCTACAGTACCCACATAGTGTCCTACGGTAACCACAGTGTCCTACGGTACCCACATAGTGTCCTACGGTACCCACATAGTGTCCTACGGTACCCACATAGTGTCTTACGGTACCCACATAGTGTCTTACGGTACCCACATAGTGTCCTACGGTACCCACATAGTGTCCTACGGTACCCACATAGTGTCATAGTTTGCTCACATAAAGCCACATAGTGTCAAATAGTGCCCAAAGGGCCACACTTGCACATATAGTGACCAAGTACCCACGTAGTGGTTTGCAATACTTAGTCCAGATAAATAGTGTGTACAGTTCCCCATCACAGAGCCAAATTCCCATCCTGAACTCTCCTGCCCTGTTTGCAACCAGTAAAGTTATTACCATCTCATGGATATTATAAGCTTCACTATAGAGATGGTTTCCAATAGGAAAGAACTTTCCTGCTGGATCAGGGGCACTAAAGATACCTGGAATCTCAATACTTTTTTTTTTTTAACTACAAAGCTAGTCCAGATTTTGGCCTCATGCACACGACTGTAAGGGCTTTTACTGTCCGCAAATACAGATGCACATCCGTAGCTGTCCGCAATTGCAGATGCGCCGATAGACTTCTATGGGCGAGTCCGTGCTGCAATTGCAGACAAGGCTACAATGTTCTGTATTTTGCAAATCATTTCTACGGCCCAGACACACATCCATAAATATACTGAAAGGTGTCCGTGGCCTGTAGAAATGAATAAGTCTATAATTTCATCCGTAATTACCTGATCCGTAATTACAGGTCAAAACTACGGTCATGTGCATTGGGCCTTAGGGCTCTGAACATGATAAATCCGTACAACTGTGTCACATGCACTATGCCCGCACATGGGGCACTGGGGCTATCCTGTTCTGCACATTGGGTCCAATGCAACCATGAAGACCATGCAACTAGACTTCCGGTCCCCCGCCAACGCTATAAAAATCAATGAAAATCTCTGAATCCGCGTGACTGGGGATCGGCTTGTATATTAGCGAGTGTACTCACATACTGCAGGGACTACACTGCTAATCATTTTTGGTCCCCACATAACCCCTTTAAGATTGCAGGGCTCGGAGTGTATGAGCTGGGGCTCCTACCAATATATTAAAGGTTTGACCTAGACCCACAATATACATGGCTACTGATGGTAAGAAGGTTGATCCAGGTATCTGTTCCATTGCCGGTAGGGGGTCAGGAAGGGATTTCTTCACTTTCCCACTGTGGCAAATTGGTCTTTGCTGGTCAAGAGTGTTTTTTGAATTCTTCCGGGTCATCTGTGGTTTGTAAGTATGAGCGTTTGATTGTGGGCATGTCTGTTTTCTACCCATTAACTATGTAACTACCAAAGGGGCACCAATGCTCTTGCAACTCTCAAACCCTCAAAGGTCTTCTCAAATCTGCTGTTAACGGGACTGGCATAGAAGTCAATGGGGCAAGTGCATTTTGGTTATAAAATGGGAATGAGTCCGATAATATTAGGCTGCGTTCACATCTGAACATCCTTTTCACAGTCGCAGTTCCCATCACATTTCACGGGAAAAATAGCGCTACATTTGATGGACCTCATCGGAACTCAATGGGATCAGTTGGGCGCCGGTTGTGTCTGTTGTATGACGGATCTAGCACTGCGTCCTGCTTTTTGTTCTAAAAGGAAACCAGGATCCAGGTGTGAACAAATCCTTCATTTTATAATTCCTAAAGGATGCAGTTCCATATTCTGGTCTTCAGAGGTTCTCCAAGTCTGAGCTTCACTTGAGAAGACATCAGGAGGTCACCGCTGTGGATTAGATCTAGTGATACCTTCTCATCTAGTGACTTGCTGCACTCCATCTCTTCCCTCAACCTCCCCCCTAAAGATTGCCCCCATAAGCCATAGTTCACCGGATGTTATCGGCATCTCTGGGATCTCCTCCAGCCCTGACTGCTCTTTGGCCATCTCCCTTGATGGATCATCAGATATCTCCGTTCTTGGTCATCTCCATCATTGGATATATTGTCAGGTTTTGTTTTCCTCGTGAACATCTGCTGCTCTTGAGGGAGACGAGCCCCATAAATAATTTCCCTCCGGAGGACGCTTCCTCTATAGTCATTTATATTCACATTAGATCCATGTAGACCTCAAAAGTTCTGCTTCCGTCTCCTTGGTGTTTTTTTAAATGATTTTTTATACCCACCAGGGGACTAGTGTTTCCCTCGCCGCCTTTTAAAAAATGATCCTGCATCTGTCCTCTCCCCTGACATGATCTACCTTGAACAATTTGCTTGTAAGGGACATTTACCAGATGGGAAGGTGATCACTCATCATCACCTTTATTCCCAAAAATGGCGGGTTCATATAGTCGCGGGAACAGAAAGTGTTTGCGTTTCTCTGTTAGATCACGACAAAAAAATAATTTCCATCCGACATCACTGGTGAAATATTTCTATCATTGGTTTGTATAATTGTTTCACGTCTTGTCGTTTACGGAGTAGAATGGAGCTGTAACCTTCAGTATGGGGGTCGCACCGTCCAATCTGTACGTGCGAGGATGAAGACACCTCTATGTGACATAAGAATACAGTGGTGAATCATAGTGGATCCCGGCTTGTCTGTATAATAACGATCGCTCTAGTCGATACTGCAAGACATTCCGGATCATTCTCCGAACCGTTGCCAGAGTCTAATTTATAGAGAATCATTTTTTTATTTTCAAGTTGTGCGCTTTGTTCCCTGAGGGGTTAAATGAGACAATTGAGAAGATCATGTTCCGCGGGTCGGGGACGTGTCGTGCACTCTTGTAGTAATGTGGGATGAGATCCAGTCCTGTTCTGTCTCCCCTCTCGAGTGGTGAGACGTCGTCTCTTAGAATGTTCTTGTTATTAGAGATATTGATAGATGTTTATTCTTCAGTGTATTTTATTATAATGGGATTTACTATTCTGTGATGACTTGTAAGCTTTTAGGGTCAGTTCACACGTAGCGTAAATACTGCAGATTTTCTGCAATGGATGTCATTGCGGGAAAATCCGCAGCGTAATACAGTAGCAGCAAAGTGGATGAAAGGGAAAAAAAACTGCGATTCCGCCATTGTTTTTTGTTTTTACGGCTTTTACTGTGCAGTAAAAACAACTGGTTAACTTTATTTATGCTCCATACGATTACCACGATCCCAAATTTATATATCTATATATAGATATTATATGCTTTATCACTTTTAAAAGAAAAAACAGTTTGTTAAAAAATTTATTTTGTGTCCCCATGTTCTTAGAGCCATAATTTTTTATTTTCTTTCCCTGTTGATGGAGCGGTGTGGGCAGTGCTGTGACTTACCTTAGGCCCTGTTCACACGGAGTTTTTTGCAGGAGGAAAATTCCTCCTGTAAAAACTGACCCTGGAGGTTTTCATGTTTGATGTGGTTTTTGACGTGGTTTTTGACGTGGTTTTTGACGTGGTTTTTGAGGCAGTTTTCCAGGCAGTTTTTCAGGCTGTTTTTGCCGAGGTTTTCACACGCATGAGGCTGGGTTCACACAACCATGTTACGTCCATAATGTACGGAACGTATTTCGGCCGGAAGACCCGGACCGAAGACAGTGCAGGGAGCCGGGCTCCTAGCATCATAGTGATGTACGACGCTAGGAGTCCCTGCCTCTGCGTGGAACTACTGTCCCGTACTGAAAACATGATTACAGTACGGGACAGTTGTCCTGCAGCGAGGCAGGGACTCCTAGCGTCGTACATCACTATGATGCTAGGAGCCCGGCTCCCTGCACTGTCTTCGGTCCGGGTCTTCCGGCTGAAATACGTTCCGTACATTACAGACGTAACATGGTCGTGTGAACCCAGCCTGACAGCCTTCTGTCAACGGATCTGTCACCATTGAAATGAATGGTGATGCAAACGGAACTTACTTCACACTTGCCTTTCCGTTGAGGGGTTCCCCTGACTGAAAGCACCGACGGAACCACTGAGCAGAAACCACGCTGATGTGAACAGGCCCACATTAAAAAAAACATTGTTTTCTGTTTGCATCATCATTGACTTCAATGCTGATGGATCCGTTGCTAATGGGATTCCCTACACTGCGGTATTGGTTCAGTCGAAACGACAGAACCCTTTGCACAACGGGGACAAACAGAAACAATTAGCAACGGATCTGTCACCACTTCACACTTGCCTTTCCGTTGAGGGGTTCCCCTGACTGAAAGCACCGACGGAACCCCTCAGCGGAAACCACGCTGATGTGAACAGGCCCACATTAAAAAAAAAAAAGTATACTTACTTCTTGAATCAATTTCCCAACATCAATGTCCATTCGGTGGTACACCTCTGCTGTCGTCATTTCTGTTCCTGAAATGTTAAATAAAAATAAAAAAGAGATGACATACATGAACAACTGCATAACAAAATTAAAAAATTAAAAATAAAAAAATTGAAAAAAAAAATCTAAAAAAAAAATCAGAAAAAAAAATTAAAAAAAAAATTCTAAAAAAAAAAATGCACAGCTCCATACATGTATAGCATGTATGGAACATAGGAGCAAGTGCACTTACTTGTATTTGGATGCAGGACTTCGGTTTTCTGTATCCCTGAGTTCTGTCCACGATGTTTTTCAGCCTCCACGAGCAGACAGGAAATGACAGCCCCTTTCTGGGCTGGACTAGCAGCAGGAGACTGCAAGAAACTCCTCCAAAACTCTCGGCAATATACTCGTCAGAAAACACCTCACTAGTTCGAGGTGTTTTTTGACGTGTCCCCATTGCTTTCAATGCGGTTTTGGACGCGGAAACCGCATCAAGAAGGGTCATGTCCCTTCTTTTTGCCGCGAGGCGTTTTTTTTACTCGCGGTAAAAAAACGCCTCCGTCTCCCATTGAAATCAATGGGAGTCATTTTGGGTCGTTTTTGGCGCGTTTTCCGCGTCAAAAAACGTGTCAAAAAACTCCGTGTGAACAGGGCCTAAGGGTATGTTCACACTGAGTTTTTGCAGGCAGAAAAATTCCTTCAGGAATTTTGAGGCAGATTTTGACCTGCCTGCAGTTTCTTTTGCTACGTTTTTTGCGGAGTTTTCCGCAGCGTTTCTTGGCCGTGGCTATTGAGCGCTGCGGGCAGAAAACTGCTTTCTCTGCCCCCTATCGATGTCAATGGGAGGTCAGAGATGGAAATGCGGGAAGAAAGAGCATGACGCTGTTTTTTTCGGAAAAAAAAACGCTCACAGCAAAAAAGACCTCTGCCTCCCATTGAAATCGATGAGAGGTGATTTCAGACGTTTTTTTGGCGAGGTTTCCGCATCAAAAATAATTCCAAAAAAACTGTGTGAACTAGCCCTTAGGTTATTTTCACATTCTCGTCATGATTTCCATTCTTCTGTTCCATCATAGGACCAGAACAATGAAAATACTGGAAGCGCTGGAACCATCGTATGTCGACACCAACAGTACCTAATGGAACCTATTGACTTTAATGGGTTCCGTCGGTTTCCTCTATCCCAGTAGCCGTCATTTTGCCAGACAAATTAGTTTTATCTGCTTAAAAACCGGAACTTGTGCCGGAGGCTCCTAACAGATGTGAACACAGCCTTAGACTTTCCCTTGAAAATAATCGTGTCCGTCACCATTCATAAATTGGAGAGCTGTTATTGCAATATGAGTTGTGTTCACCTCAAATCTGAGCACGGAGACCCCCACCAATCACTAGAACAAAGCAGCTGAAGGTCTCGTGTGAGGGTTCAGCCGCTTCGTGTCTGTTCGGCTTTTTCCGAAAATAAATGTATCGGTGTACAGACTCAATAGAAAGTCTATGAGCCCGAACTCTGATACATCGGCTTTCCGGAAAAAGCCGAACAGACACGAAGCGGCTCAGCGCTCACACGAGACCTTCAGCTGCTTCGTTCTAGTGATTGGTGGGGTCTCCATGCTCGGACCCCCACCAATCCATATTTCTGACATCTCACTATGACATGTCAGAAGTTTGTCGAACATTTAGCTACACTTTAAGGATTGCCTAAACGGTCGGTTTTGATGCGGGCATGTTCGGAACGTCTGTCTTGTTATATGCGGGATAAATTTTTTTTTTTGCCTTTGCAATTTAGGGGTACAAATAAATTCTTGTGTCATTTTATTTTTGCGCCGTTATCATAGACAAAAGTAATTACTGTCATTTTTTGTTTATTTTTTATACCGTTCATGTTTGTCTCTAATTAATCCTTTTTAGGTAATGTATGGGAAATATATAAAAAATATATTCTGCAAAATAATGAATTTTTGGTGAACATTTCTTTTATTTTTATTTTTTGTTAATTTTTTTTTTAATATCCCAAATGGGATAACTTTGTAATAACTTTATTTTAGACTTATAATGTCTTAGCATACTCCTGTATAAGGCAGAAAGTAAGGAAAAGTGACTTGTCCGAAACGCGTAGGCTCGCTATCTGATGCATCCACCTCTTTGTATGTGGACTTTATAATATATTTGGAATAAAGTTGGAATATTACTTCCTTTTAAACTCCGCGCTGGATCAAGTTTCTCTTTTGCTGCCTTCGATCACCATCGTGTGCCGCCACGAGCATCCGTGCGCTGTCTGGGCTTGGACATAGGATCTGTGACCAGGAGGATTCCTCCCCCATTTACTCATACTCCTGTATACTAATACATTACACTGTGTCACTATAGTGTGTTACTAAGTGATACTAAGCAGATAGCCCTGGGGTCCTTTCTAGGTCCCCATGGCTGACTGTGGAGGGTTTCTGGTGACACGATCAAAGAGGGGAATCCCCTTTGATCATGCCGCGGTCACGGACCAATCAAATGGTTAAACGGTTGGGATCAGAGGTTCCCCCGATACCAGCCGTATACAAGAGGCTGGTCTAAATACAGGAGCTTTTAGTAGCAGCTCCTGCTCAGACAATGAGTAGACACGGGACCTGCACCGCCTGCCGTCAAAAAACAGTGATTGATCGGGAAGGGATTAAAGAGATCCACACCAGTGACGTTCCTGGCTATAGTACACAATATTGTGTTATAATGTGACTGTCACACCATGATGTCATGTGAGATACGCGCTCGGCCGGTGTTTCAATGCATGGTCGGCTCTTGACAAGCAGCTGCACTGATTGGTTTGTAGCCTCTACTAAGCCGCGCACTGTATCATTTAGAGCAAATTGCCTAAAATTAATAGAATAGCTGCAAAATTGTAATGTTTATTGGAAAAGTCATTGTAATAAAGCTACATTTAGGGTTTTCCAATTGCCAGCTCGTTACGATGAATATTTTATGTAAAGAGGCTGACAGATGCACGCGGCTCTCTGTGAAATCACTGTAGGATTCTCCACAGTGTCGTAGCATCATCAATGGGTCAATCTCGCAGTCATCATGTACTGTACTATGAGCCTTCTGTTTTCTTTTCAGAGCCGTTATCCACTTGTAAGATAAAACAGATTGGAAATAGAAATGACAAAAAGTCAGTTTATTCCGTGTAGTAAGGAAAAGTCAGAAAACCCCAAGTCTAACTCGTCGGCTCCCAAATAATCGGGGGAAGTGGGAAACATCTTCAAGACCTTTTCCATTTTGTCCATATTCTTCATTGAGCAGTTGGGGGTAAAGTCCTAAAAAGAATGACTGGGATAAGGAATACATTTTTGTTCTAGAAGGGTCTACCGGATCCAGCACACGACGGATACCAGCAGCACCCGGCAGACCACAATGACTTACAATGGGGTCCACCGGGTTCTGCCGAGGTGTCCGTCATTTTGATAAGAGAAATAGCCCCAATGCAGCACAATTTTTCCCATCAAATTTGATGGAATCTGTCGCCAACGGAGCTATGAACAAAGCCTTAAAGCTACCGGGCCCACGCAATCCACTGTTATCGCCTAGGAAGCTGCTCGGCATCCATTTTTTTTTTTTTACATGAGGCATTACATGTGCCCTACTAAGATCAGTGGGTGTCTTTGAAATACCTGTCCACCAGAGCTCCTCCAGAAGACTCGCGTTATACAGCAGCCCCTTCCTCTCTGGCTATAAGAGGAGAGTCCCGACTGCCCCTCCCCCTATATCAACTTAAAGCTTTTAAAATCATTTGCAGCTCTTTTTGATATGTCCTATTAGAGCTACTTACAAGCTTCGGTTCCTATTCTGGCGGACTCGGTGCATCTACATTTCCCCGGTAGCAGTCGTTGTAGGGGAAAAGACGAGCAAACAGAAAACCAGCAAAATCCGCCGTTTGTTGGGGGGGGGGGGCTGGGTCTCAGGAGACCATCCCTTTTTGCACTATTTTTCCGGCTTCACAATTTCCATAGAAAAGACACATTTTGTGCATTAGTCGATCACTGGCTGCCCTATAGGCAGGTATCGAGACCAGGTGCAACTTTTTTATATATTATTTTTCACAATTTTAATTGTCTAATATTTTATGCAAAATGGATTGAAAGTGAAGCTTCATTTTAAAAGTCGTTTTATCAAGACAAGCCCTTTACATTTGCCCTATAGACATAATACAGGGGCCTCTCCTTCAGGAATTTTTAGGTACATTTTTCCCTGCCCGCACTTTCTTTGCCGTGTTTTTTTTGCTGCGTTTTTCACAGCATTTTTTGGCTGCGGCCATTGAGTACCGTGCGCAAAAAACGCAGTGAAAAATAATTTCTCTGCCTCCCATATATCAATGGGAGGTCAGAGACGGAAACGCGGGAAGAAAAAGCATGTCACTTTTTTTTTCCCGTGAGCGAGAAAAAAAACGCCTCCGTCTCCCATTGAAATCAATGGAAGGCGATTTCGGACGTTTTTTGACACTGTTTCCAACGCGGTTTCAAACTCAGTGTGAGCTAGCCCTTAGAGTGGAGAGCCGCTAAAAAAAGCAGCTACGGCTCCAGCAGACACCCCTCCAAGCATACCTTGGCATGTAAAACTACATTTCCCCTTGAGCGCATGCAGAATGCACAACCCTCCCCCCAACGATAGTTGTTGGATGGACGATTCATGTAATTTCACTGAAGGTCAATGCCTATTGTACCCCGTAACCTGCAGCATGACCAGTTGGTTGGATATATTGCCCAATTGGTTGTAAAAAAGAAACTTAAAGGCAGTGCGTTTTTTATTTAATCTATAAATTGCGCACCCTCCCGTCTCATAACAGCGCTCTAGGTGTCAATCTACCACTTGTCCATCCAATCCCGAATCCGCCCTGCACCGCTGGTGGGTTTGCTCGAAGATGGGAAAATGCAGATGGAAGAGAATCCGTCATGGACAACTTACTCAGGGATGGGAAGTTTCACTCTGTTATTCAGCCGTCACTTCTGCACATAGGGGGCAGCACTGAGATGACCCGCATCTTGGAAAGCTTCGTCTTTTCTTGATTACTGCGGAGCAGCGTTTTTATGCTGAACCCCTAATTAAATAAAGATTTTCTTCTTTCTTCCTGAAGGTAGACTTTCATGTCTGAAGCCAGTAACAATATAATGGGCTCTACAAATTGTTGTATTGATTCTCAAAGCATGTAGCAGAGCTGGGATTTTACGTTTTATTGGGGAGAAAGTTCAGCCAAGTTGTTATCTGTTCTGATCAGTTTTTATATTTTATGATGTGAACAGCTGAAATTTTAAGTGAGTTTCTTATGAATATTTCATACAAAAAATGAGTTCTAAAATAACCCGCACGTCCCAAAACTCCACCGAGCCTTGCCATTACGTCTATAGAATAATGTTCTCAATTGATACTGCCCCATAAAGGCTCGACTGAGTAAAATGCACTGAACTCCTCCGTGTTGCGTTGGCTTTCATTCCGCTGCTTGTACTTAGCGCCTTGTTTACTCTTATAACTCCACGCCATTTAACCATCGGTCAACAGAGTAGGAAAGCTCCTAGCAGGCTCCCAGGCAAGGGTGTCTAGTCTTCGTGCCTCCCTACCCCAAATTAAAGGTGGTGAAACGCGTGGATGAACTAAATATCTGCCAATATGCTGCCCACGTGCAATCATGGAGGAGTGCTGCCTGAGGAGAAATTGTCACCTTTCCTTACGGATGGTGCCCCACTGCTCCGTGGGACGCCACTAAGAATGTTAAAGACGACGTACATCGTTGCAACAAAATTTTGTTGTGTTTTTTTGTTTTCAATCATTATTGTCCCAATGGATCTAAAATGAAAAATGAAAGCAACTTCGCAAATAGTCTCTATTTACAAATTGTAAAAAGTTGTTTTGGGTCTGCAGCTCCTATGAAGATCTCTGCATCTCCGTGGTAACGATCCCTGTAAAGTTTGATCTTGCAGTCGTGCTCGCTTCCATCTGTCCCCTACTACTTCTTGCTAACCTACTGAATGTAAAATAAAGTAAAGTGAATTGATTCCTCGGCTGTTTCCGTAACTTCCATAGGAATCAGTGGGGAGAGCCGCACAGATACCTCTCTATTCATTCTCCGCCTAGATGTGGCGCTTGCCTCACGTAGCAGGATGGGGGGGGGGGGTGACCTCCGTTCTGGACATTGGTGCTGCTCCCAGATCTGAGACCCACATTTATCAGAAGTTTTATTGAATATTAAATGGATATGCCATAAATGTCTAAGGGGTTATCTGACTTTTGGAGAAAAGAAACCCAGCATATGTTGTAAAATAACAAAATAAAACATTAATCCAGTGCAGGCGGTCCGGCGGTCTCCCTGGTCCTTAGTGGTTTCATCGGTTGCGTGCCGTACGACTGGCCTCATGGCTCCCATAGCTGAGCGGTAATGCCGATTAGCGCGGCTCGTGACCGATAAAACCACTAATTGGCTGCAGCGGTCAGATTCCGGCCGCTTGTAAGCAAAGACCAGGGTCAGTGGAAAGGGGAGTATTTTTTTACATTTTCAGCTATTATTATTTTTTTTTTGTAAATGTCGGGTATTTGCATTACACAATGTTAGTGCAGTGGTCAATTGCTACAGACTCATTTCATTCAGTCGAGGGTTCTTCATTTCTGTGAGTTTCTTTCCTTGCAAAGTTCACTACGATGTCGGGTTGTCTGAGATGAGAGATCTCACGATTGATGGGTCTGATGTCTTACTCTTATGTATTATATCAAATTATTATCATCATGTATTAGTATGATGTATTATTGTCGGGGATGGAAAGATTTCCCAACAAAGTAATATGCCAAGTGATAACACTGATTTTAAATTGCAGTAATGTTTACAAGAAGCGGCTACGCTCTCTTTAATCATCGAGCTCTGGAACATAAAATAAGTCATTTTCCTAATAGGTGATATTTCTCCTTAAAGCAAATCTCCCCTCTTATTACAGCTCATTTCCCTCATTCTCTGTGCAGCAGTTTCCTGATCTTTTTCTCACTGGTGGTTTAGTTGCTTGTAGTTTATTATCATTCTGTCCCTACTACAATGAAATCAGATCTGCTGTGTAGTCTGGACCTCCTCCTATAACAGCAGGCTGGATGTGTAGTCTGAACCTCCCCCTATAACAGCAGGCTGAATGTGTAGTCTGGACCTCCCCCTATAACAGCAGGCTGGATGTGTAGTCTGGACCTCCCCCTATAACAGCAGTCTGGATGTGTAGTCTCTACCTCCCCTATAACAGCAGGCTGGATGTGTAGTCTGGACCTCCTCCTATAACAGCAGGCTGGATGTGTAGTCTGGACCTCCTCCTATAACAGCAGGCTGGATGTGTAGTCTGGACCTCCCCCTATAACAGCAGTCTGGATGTGTAGTCTCTACCTCCCCTATAACAGCAGGCTGGATGTGTAGTCTGGACCTCCTCCTATAACAGCAGGCTGGATGTGTAGTCTGGACCTCCTCCTATAACAGCAGGCTGGATGTGTAGTCTGGACCTCCTCTATAACAGCAGTCTGGTTGTGTAGTCTGGACCTCCTCCTATAACAGCAGTCTGGTTGTGTAGTCTGTACCTTCCTTTATAACAGCAGTCTGGTTGTGTAGTCTGGACCTCCTCTATAACAGCAGTCTGGTTGTGTAGTCTGTACCTCCCCCTATAACAGCAGTCTGGTTGTGTAGTCTGTACCTTCCTTTATAACAGCAGTCTGGTTGTGTAGTCTGTACCTCCCCCTATAACAGCAGTCTGGTTGTGTAGTCTGTACCTCCCCCTATAACAGCAGTCTGGTTGTGTAGTCTGGACCTCCTCTATAACAGCAGGCTGGATGTGTAGTCTGTACCTTCCTTTATAACAGCAGTCTGGTTGTGTAGTCTGTACCTCCCCCTATAACAGCAGTCTGGTTGTGTAGTCTGTACCTCCCCCTATAACAGCAGTCTGGTTGTGTAGTCTGTACCTCCCTTTATAACAGCAGTCTGGTTGTGTAGTCTGTACCTCCCCCTATAACAGCAGGCTGGCTGTGTAGTCTGTACCTTCCTTTATAACAGCAGTCTGGTTGTGTAGTCTGGACCTCCTCTATAACAGCAGTCTGGTTGTGTAGTCTGTACCTCCCCCTATAACAGCAGTCTGGTTGTGTAGTCTGTACCTCCCCCTATAACAGCAGTCTGGTTGTGTAGTCTGTACCTCCCCCTATAACAGCAGTCTGGTTGTGTAGTCTGTACCTCCCTTTATAACAGCAGTCTGGTTGTGTAGTCTGTACCTCCCCCTATAACAGCAGGCTGGCTGTGTAGTCTGTACCTTCCTTTATAACAGCAGTCTGGTTGTGTAGTCTGGACCTCCTCTATAACAGCAGTCTGGTTGTGTAGTCTGTACCTCCCCCTATAACAGCAGGCTGGATGTGTAGTCTGTACCTTCCTTTATAACAGCAGTCTGGTTGTGTAGTCTGTACCTCCCCCTATAACAGCAGTCTGGTTGTGTAGTCTGTACCTCCCCCTATAACAGCAGTCTGGTTGTGTAGTCTGTACCTCCCTTTATAACAGCAGTCTGGTTGTGTAGTCTGTACCTCCCCCTATAACAGCAGGCTGGCTGTGTAGTCTGTACCTTCCTTTATAACAGCAGTCTGGTTGTGTAGTCTGTACCTCCCCCTATAACAGCAGTCTGGTTGTGTAGTCTGTACCTCCCTTTATAACAGCAGTCTGGCTGTGTAGTCTGAAGCGCCCCCTATAACAGTAGTCTGGATGTGTAGTCTGAACCTCCCCCTATAACAGCAGTCTGGTTGTGTAGTCTGTACCTCCCTTTATAACAGCAGTCTGGTTGTGTAGTCTGTACCTCCCCCTATAACAGCAGGCTGGATGTGTAGTCTGAACCTCCCCCTATAACAGCAGTCTGGTTGTGTAGTCTGTACCTCCCTTTATAACAGTAGTCTGGATGTATATTTTGGAGCGCCCCCTATAACAGCAGTCTGGTTGTGTAGTCTGTACCTCCCTTTATAACAGCAGTCTGGTTGTGTAGTCTGGACCTCCCCCTATAACAGCAGTCTGGTTGTATAGTCTGGAGCGCCCCCTATAATCTGGAGCTCCACTTATAACAGCAGTCTGGATGTGTAGTCTGTACCTCCCCCTATAACAGCAGTCTGGTTGTGTAGTCTGTACCTCCCTTTATAATAGCAGTCTGGCTGTGTAGTCTGAAGCACCCTCTATAACAGCAGTCTGGTTGTGTAGTCTGAACCTCCCCCTATAACAGCAGTCAGGTTGTGTAGTCTGTACCTCCCTTTATAACAGTAGTCTGGATGTATAGTCTGAAGCACCCCCTATAACAGTAGTCTGGATGTATAGTCTGAAGCGCCCCCTATAACAGTAGTCTGGATGTATAGTCTGAAGCGCCCCCTATAACAGCAGTCTGGTTGTGTAGTCTGTACCTCCCTTTATAACAGCAATCTGGCTGTGTAATCTGGACCTTCCCCTATAACAGCAGTCTGGTTTTGTAGTCTGTACCTCCCTTTATAACCGCAATCTGGATGTATATTTTGGAGCGCACCCTATAACAGCAGTTTGGGTGTGTAGTCTCTACCTCCCTTTAAAACAGTAGTCTGGCTGTGTAATCTTGAGCGCCCCCTATAACATCCGTTTTGCAGTGTAATCTGGAGCTCCCCCTGTAACAGCAGGCTGGTAGTGTAGTCTGGACCACCCACTATAACAGCAGTCTCGTTGTGTAGTCTGTACTTCCATTTATAATAGCAATCTGGATGTATAGTCTTGAGCGCCCCTTATAACAGCAGTTTGGATGTGTAGTCTCTACCTCCCTTTAGAACAGTAGTCTGGCTGTGTAATCTCTAGCTCCCCCTATAACAGCAGTCTTGCTGTGTAGTCTGGACCTCCCCCTATAACAGCAGTTTGGATGTGTAGTCTCTACCTCCCCTATAACAGCAGGCTGGATGTGTAGTCTGAACCTCCCCCTATAACAGCAGGCTGGATGTGTAGTCTGGACCTCCCCCTATAACAGCAGGCTGGATGTGTAGTCTGGACCTCCCCCTATAACAGCAGGCTGGATGTGTAGTCTGGACCTCCCCCCTATACCAGCAGGCTGGCTGTGTAGTCTAGGTATGTACTTTTGACTACCACCAGTTTCTGACTATGACCAGAGCCATAGCCCTAGAATCCTGTGCAACAAAAAAATCATATTTCCTTCTGGGAAATCAGACAATTGATGTCCATTGTAATGATGTATAGAACATAACCAAGTACAAATATCTAACATGTGTGATTATGGAGTTGGCTGGAATGGTGTAATGGGGCTCAGTAGCACATCTGACATTAAAGTGCTGCCTGTGTTATGTGGGATGTTACACAACATACACAAGTGATGAAATGTCATCTTTGTGTTTACATATAATATATAGCAGTGTACACAGTACATAAGGTGAGCACGCAGCACAGGTGTTGGGGCTCTGCACTAATACTGTAATTTTTACAATAATGCCTCCATATAATAATCCCAGCATTGATAGTCATATGTTTCCTGTCATCGTGTTTAATAGATTTATATTACGTTCTGAATTCATGTTTAAATGGTTTCCTAAACAATATATTAATATGTTAAATTCTATAATCAAAATATAACCGAGCATTTAAAGCTTATATTCAACTTAAAACCCCATTTTACAGTTCACAAAACATTTATCTACTTAAAAGGTTTTTACTATGTAAACACATTACTTTACTTATCTTGTACTGATCCTGAGTTACAGCTTGTATAAGACTCCGGAGCTGCACTCACTATTCTGCTGGTGGAGTCACTGTGTACATACAACACATTACTTATCCTGTACTGATCCTGAGTTACAGCCTGTATTATACTCCAGAGCTGCACTCACTATTCTGCTGGTGCAGTCACTATGTACATACATTACATTGCTTATCCTGTACTGATCCTGAGTTACATCCTGTATTATACTCCAGAGCTGCACCCACTATTCTGCTGGTGGAGTCACTGTGTACATACATTACATTTCTTATCCTGTACTGATCCTGAGTTACATCCTGTATTATACTCCAGAGCTGCACTCACTATTCTGCTTGTGGAGTCTCTGTGTATATACATTACATTACTTATCCTGTACTGATCCTGAGTTACATCCTGTATTATACTCCAGAGCTGCACTCACTATTCTGCTGGTGGAGTCACTGTGTACATACATTACATTACTTAGCCTGTACTGATCCTGTGTTATATCCTGTATTATACTCCTGAGCTGCACTCACTATTCTGCTGGTGAAGTCACTGTGTACACACATTACATTACTGATCCTGAGTTACATCCTGTATTATACTCCAGAGCTGCACTCACTATTCTGCTGGTGGAGTTACTGTGTACATACATTACATTACTTATCCTGTACTGATCCTGAGTTATATCCTGTATTATACTCCAGAGCTGCACTCACTATTCTGCTGGTGAAGTCACTGTGTACATACATTACTTATCCTGTACTGATCCTGAGTTATATCCTGTATTATACTCCTGAGCTGCACTCACTAT
This sequence comes from Rhinoderma darwinii, assembly GCF_050947455.1. Lineage (NCBI taxonomy): Eukaryota > Metazoa > Chordata > Amphibia > Anura > Rhinodermatidae > Rhinoderma > Rhinoderma darwinii. The sequence goes on from NC_134688.1 coordinate 477,228,009, forward strand.
TCTGCTGGTGAAGTCACTGTGTACATACATTACATTACTGATCCTGAGTTACATCCTGTATTATACTCCAGACCTGCACTCACTATTCTGCTGGTGGAGTCACTGTGTACATACATTACTTATCCTGTACTGATCCTGAGTTACATCCTGTATTATACTCCAGAGCTGCACTCACTATTCTGCTGGTGGAGTCACTGTGTACATACATTACTTATCCTGTACTGATCCTGAGTTACATCCTGTATTATACTCCAGAGCTGCAATCACTATTCTGCTGGTGGAGTCACTGTGTACATACATTATATTACTTATCCTGTACTGATCCTGAGTTACATCCTGTATTATACTCCAGACCTGCACTCACTATTCTGCTGGTGGAGTCACTGTGTACATACATTACTTATCCTGTACTGATCCTGAGTTACATCCTGTATTATACTCCAGAGCTGCACTCACTATTCTGCTGGTGGAGTCACTGTGTACATACATTACATTACTTATCCTGCACTGATCCTGAGTTACATCCTATATTATACTCCAGAGCTGCACTCACTATTCTGCTGGTGGAGTCACTGTGTACATACATTATATTACTTATCCTGTACTGATCCTGAGTTACATCCTGTATTATACTCCAGAGCTGCACTCACTATTCTTCCATGTTGGGAGTTGTGTTCTATTTATAGAATATAATAGAATTGTAGTATTATGTATCTAGAAATTGATCAGAAATCTACAAATAATAATAAAATGTGCGTTGGTCTTTATGATACATTGTATCTAAGAACCTAAAATAAAGTTATAAATCAAAGTTAAATATATTCCTGCGAGAAGAAGTAGAGGTTTTGATGTGGAATTAACTTAGTTTTTACTACTGTGGACAGAAATGAATGTGTTGACCGGAGTTACTGGCCATTTCAGATCGCGGCAAGCTTTTGTTCTCGTCTTGGTGCTCGCTCGGAGACATAGAATGGGTTCTTAACTCTCCCCTGTTCAAGTACAGTACAAAGAGCTGGAGCTCAGTGTGTGCCCAAGTCATTGTACTTTTCCTCCTTTGCAGCCCGTACAATAATAATGTGGCAGTATCGCATGCCCGTGGACTGCAGGGCATACGCCAACGTTTTCATATATAGTTTAATATAAATATTACATGCACTGTCTGTGTCACTTTAAAGCTTTAATTGAAAAATGGAAGATTGATGTAAGAGATTTTGTCTTGTTTTATCACAGGTTAGCTGGAATTCCGCCTGCAGTGCTGTAGGGTTTCTATTGTCTCTTTTTTCTTTTATTCCAAGACCTGCTTTTCAAATTTTTTTTGTGGCATACGCAGAAACTTGGCACAAAGTTGACAGCCAAGATGAATAATCATGAGTGCGGACAAACGGACACAGGCGGACTGAGCGGCATGTATTCTGAGAGGCTTTTCAAACTTATTCTTCCCTTAAAATCACTTTGTAATTCATGTATGCTGACATCATGTGCACAACTCCACAGAAAGTAATTAGACAACCCCTGCCGTTTTCCTCGGCTGATGAAGCCTGTGGTTCGTGTTATTAAAAAAAAATGCTCGGCTGTTTGCAAGAATTTTTTTCACCCCAAGTTCAGAATCCTTGTGTTTTTTTAATTATTTTAATTTTTAGTGTAATATGGCTTGCGCTGTGTGGTGGATCTCCGAGCCCACTGAATTCTGGGATTCTGCAGGGTAAACTTGGGTGGTGGACTAATAGGTAGAAAAATGACTATGAACTAGTCGCCGGCCATCTATAATAAGTTCCAGACCTATTACTATTTGTCATGTCCGTGGCTGCGGGCTGTCAGCTCCGTTCTCCCCCTGACAGCCGCAGCCACGAGTCGGCAAGCGCTGGCCCCAGCCTCCTCCGGAAAAGCCAGCGCTCGCGTCAACTCACCAATGCCGGATCCCGTAGGGGATTTGGTCCTGAAGAGAGGTCTTGGGAGCCAGAGGAGAACCTCAATGCTCCTGCTCTTCTGAAAAAGTTTCTCTCTCGCTCTGGTCCTAAGAAGAGGGGGCGTAAGAGGGGGGATACTGTCATGTCCGGGGCTGCGGGCTGTCAGCTCCGTTCACCCCCTGACAGCCGCAGCCACGAGTCGGCAAGCGCTGGCCCCAGCCTCCTCAGGAGAAGCCAGTGCTCGCATCTACTCACCAATGCCGGATCCCGTAGGGTGCGCGCGCACACGCTCGTGTCCGCTCTTAAAGGGGCAGCGCGTGCACGGACCTCGTTCCTGAACTTTGACCCGTGAGTACTCTGGACTGTAAGAGGGGTCCAGCCCCCTAGTTCTATTCCTGAGCTTTGTTGTTGAATTCCTAGTCTGTCTTGCAAATGGTCCCCTAGTGTTTCCTGCTCCCAGTGTTTCCTGTTCCTGTATCCTGATCTAGTGCCGTGCTGAGCTGTAGCCGTGCTCTGCTTTATACCACACCTGTCCTGCTTCTCCACCCCTGATGTCCACCTGCTGCCAAGTTCCTGCCTAGCCTGACTTGCTACTGTCCGAGCTGCAACAGGTACGCTATACGAACTATAGACTTTGACCTGCGTCCTGTTGGCCAGCTGCCTTACCGCCAAGACGGTACGGCCCAGGTGGGTCCACGAACCTTTCATGACACTATTTTTATGGCGTCAGAGTTGTTTTCAACTCCAATCATAGGGGTAGCGATTCCCCAGAACAGCCCATCTTCTTGTTGGATATTCCAGTTTTTCATTGGTGAGTTCCTCATTTTGATGATTGTCTTGTTGCTAGTTGCCCTCTACCTCTTATCTTTTCAAATCTTAGGGTCCTCTTACACGCTTGACATGGGCCGTGTAAACGCGCACCGTTCAACGAGACAACTAGTTGATCAGCGCTCAGTTGCTCCTTTCACATAGAGCAATGCATTGGCCATGAGCGATCGTTACGCTGATTGCTCGTCCCCATACATTCTATCATGTTGGCAGCACAACTCCCTGTTTACACACCAAGATGTGCTGCGGACAATGATAATATTTCATGTTGCATAAACGATATAATCAGTCGATGAACGAGTGTTTGCTCGTTCATTGGCTGATCGTTGCCCTGCTTACACAAGCCAATGATTTGGAACGAGCGTTCATATGAACACTCGTTGCCCGATAATTGGTCCATGTAATAGGGCCTTTAAGGTGCTATCACATGCTTCGATGATCTGTACGATTCTATTTGTTAATATTCGTAAGTAGCCAATAGCAAAAATTGGAGATCTTCAGATATGCTAAAAATTTTGATCATAAGATACGTAAATCTATCCGTGGTCTGGCAAGTAAACCAGTTAACTAGATGTTGCCGCCCCGTCTCTGTACCATGTGACTACAATTACAATTTAATCGCAATATCTAATAGTCGCCACATATAAACACAAGGCGTTCAACTTTTTTCAAGACCAGCAGCAAATAGTACCGCCGAATCGGACGCATTATGAAAACGTGTAAAGACACCCTTAGACTTATTGTCTCTTACCAGTGACCTAGGCCTCCACGGTAAGATAAAGCTTCAATATGGTCATTTAAGGGGAAGGTTTGGATTGATTTGATCAAGAACCTAAACATTTAGACTCATACACTGTAGTACCAATATAGAGATGATGATCAAAGATACTTTCAGGTTTGTAAAAGTCTCAAGTTCTCACAGATTCCTCAACAAACTTCATACATGTTACAAAAAAAACAGCAAAACACACAAAAATAAATGTGGTACTATGAAACTATGCTCAAAGTCCAAGTTGTGATCAGCGGAGTATGGTTGTGAAGATACTTTTGGGGGTCTACTTTGGTGACCATATCTATTATGGGAAGTGACTGGGAACTGATCTTGTCCTGGGTCTACTTCGTTACAATAAAAATGACCTGCTCTGTAAGCTGGAATACGTCGCTGGGTAGGAAATGGGCAGAAGGTCTGAGACAGACCAACACCATTCCAACATCTATGGAGCCGTTATGACCAACAATAAGAGTTTCTAGCAAGAGAAATACAGATCACTGATCTCCACAATAGGGTTTCCTGTTAAGTATATAAACCGCCCCCCCCCCCCACACACACAAACCCTTCACCTAAACATATGGCAATTTTCCAAAACATCCAATCTTGTGGTTGAGTCTAAGCTTCTCGATGTTTGGTTCATCAATTCCTCGATTGTCTCCTTTCATCTTCTTGATGTCACCTCTTCCACGTCTTCCCTTCATCTCTAAGAGAAATTGTCTTTTCCAAAAATTCTTCCAATAAAGAACCAGAAGAACATAAAGCTTCAGTCTGGACATTTGTGTCCTCAGCGATGTTCTCGAAACTTTTACCAGAACTAAGAAGTCTACACCAGAGCTTCTGAAATATCCACCAAGAGAAGAAGAACGTGACATGCATTGCACCACTCTGATCTTAGATTTTACAGACACCACATTTTGAGATCTTCCAGTCTCTTTACTGCTATATCCAGTCCTTATAATTAATTCAAGTAGAAGAAATCTTCAACATCAAGTCAAAAGTTGTCTCGAAACTTGTCTAAAATTACACCAGTAATATGGCCACCAAAGAGCGCTCTCCGAAGGGGAGGACCCCAATTCCCTCACCAGTCTACGTGCCATTGAGTACAAATCCCTGTTAAATCTTCTGTACGAATTACTTCATTACAGCAAATGTGGATTATATTTTCCCCTTTAAGTGTTATATTTCCTTATGGAGAGGGATGACAATGTGGTTTCACTTATGGTGGGGTATTCCTGACGGCAGTTTTGGGGGTGTTAAGTGTTCTTAATAGCTCTGTGCAGTGGATCCGAATGGCTTTATAGTTTATTTATTGGAATATTTGCTCTGCCAACACAATTGCTGTTTTCCGTCCGTCTGCATACGATGATATAATAACGGGGATCCCGATTATTATTTGCGGGATCCACTATATTAGCATGTTACATATGTATATAAAGTATAAACTGGTTGAATGTAACAATGACATTCTTTTTAAAATAGTATTTTTATTATTTTCCTTTTTCGGTTATTTTCGTTTTCTTTTTCACCACATCTGCCGTCACTTTTTTTTGTGTGTGAGTTTTGCATAATTATTGCGTTAGCCAGGCCTAAAAACCGAAGTGATAAAACATGCAGTAACACAAGCATTAATTTATCAAATCATTTATGTCAGGGAAAAATTGGAATTAAACTGATAACCTTTATTGGCTAATTGAGCAGATTTCAGCGGCAAGCCTCCGACTTCACCGGTGACTGTTAGGCGAAGACCTGAGTAGTCTCTAAAGCGTTCACATGAAATCCGCTTACTTAACCTTTAAAATTGGCCACTAATTCTACGTCTTTTTTTTTACTCTCATCAGTGATAGACGAGATACCTCTGCTGTTAAAATCTTTTATGGAAATGATAGAATTGGAAAGATTAAGGAATATCAGGGGCATAGCTCCTGTACCCTAATGTAAAACATTTACCATGCCCCCCCCCCCAGTTATCTTCTGCCCTTTATAGTTCTATTGTACCAAAGCCCAGGTGTATCTATCTATCTATCTATCTATCTATCTATCTATCTATCTATCTATCTATCTATCTATCTATCTATCTATCTATCTATCTCATATCTATCTATCTATCTATCTATCTATCTATCTATCTATCTATCTATCTATCTATCTATCTATCTATCTATCTATCTATCTATACATCCATCCATCCATCCTCCATCTATATCACACAAGAAACACTAATGCCACCTAAGCCACTAAATATACACTACTGTTCAAAAGTTTGGGGTCACCCAGACAATTTTGTGTTTTCCATGAAAACTCACACTTATATTTATCAAATGAGTTGCAAAATGACTAGAAAATATAGTCAAGACATTGACAAGGTTAGAAATAATGATTTTTATTTGAAATAATAATTTTCTCCTTCAGACTTTGCTTTGGTCGCTCCATTTGCAGCAATTCCAGCATTGCAGACCTTTGGTATTCGAGCTGTTAATTTGCTGAGGTAATCGGGAGAAATTTCACCCCATGCTTCCAGAAGCCCCTCCCACAAGTTGGATTGGCTTGATGGGCACTTCTTGCGTACCATACGGTCAAGCTGCTCCCACAACAGCTCTATGGGGTTGAGATCTGGTGACTGCGCTGGCCACTCCATTACAGATAGAATACCAGCTGCCGGCTTCTTCCCTAAATAGTTCTTGCATCATTTGGAGGTGCTTTGGGTCATTGTCCTGTTGTAGGATGAAATTGGCTCCAATCAAGCGCTGTCCACAGGGTATGGCATGGCGTTGCAAAATGGAGTGATAGCTTTCCTTATTCAAAATCCCTTTTACCTTGTACAAATCTCCCACTTTACCAGCACCAAAGCAACCCCAGACCATCACATTACCTCCACCATGCTTGACAGATGGCGTCAGGCACTCTTCCAGCATCTTTTCAGTTGTTCTGCGTCTCACAAATGTTCTTCTGTGTGATCCAAACACCTCAAACTTCCATTCGTCTGTCCATAACACTTTTTTCCAATCTTCCTCTGTCCAATGTCTGTGAGCTTTTGCCCATATTAATCTTTTCCTTTTATTAGCCAGTCTCAGATATGGCTTTTTCTTTGCCACTCTGCCCTGAAGGCCAGCATCCCGGAGTCGCCTCTTCACTGTAGACGTTGACACTGGCGTTTTGCGGGTACTATTTAATGAAGCTGCCAGTTGAGGACCTCAAACTACAGACTCTAATGTACTTGTCTTGTTGCTCAGTTGTGCAGCGGGGCCTCCCACTTCTCTTTCTACTCTGGTTAGAGCCTGTGTGTGCTGTCCTCTGAAGGGAGTAGTACACACCGTTGTAGGAAATCTTCAGTTTCTTGGCAATTTCTCGCATGGAATAGCCTTCATTTCTAAGAACAAGAATAGACTGTCGAGTTTCACATGAAAGCTCTCTTTTTTTTCTAGCCATTTTGAGAGTTTAATCGATCCGACAAATGTAATGCTCCAGATTCTCAACTAGCTCAAAGGAAGGTCAGTTTTATAGCTCCTCTAAACAGCAAAACTGTTTACAGCGGTGCTAACATAATTGCACAAGGGTTTTCAAGTGTTTTCTAATCATACATTAGCCTTCTAACACAGTTAGCAAACACAATGTACCATTAGAACACTGGAGTGATGGTTGCTGGAAATGGGCCTCTATACACCTATGTAGATATTGCATTAAAAACCAGACGTTTGCAGCTAGAATAGTCATTTAGCACATTAACAATGTATAGAGTGTATTTCTGATTAATTTAATGTTACCTTCATTGAAAAAAACTGTGATTTTCTTGCAAAAATAAGGAAATTTTTAAGTGACCCTAAACTTTTGAACGGTAGTGTAAATACATATGCATTACTGCTAAATCTACTTACCATAGGGAGGTTCTTAGAGCACATTTTGATAAAATTGTGTGAGCCTATCTGCCATGACAAGGCGTCCTCTATAGGTGGGAACCTACGCTTCACATACACCCAGAACTGCGACTAAAAGTACATATTCTTGGGGATGGTAGGAACTATCTATCTATCTATCAATCTCTCTATCTGTCTGTCTATCGATCTATCTATCTATCTATCTATCTATCTATCTATCTATCTATCTATCTATCTATCTATCTATCTATCTATCTATCTATCTATCTCATATCTATCTATCTATATCTATCTATCTATCTATCTATCTATCTATCTATCTATCTATCTATCTATCTATCTATCTATCTATCTATCTATCTATCGCTGCATCGTGAGATAATAATGTTCATTTTAGATAATCCTGTGTAAATTACAGCCAAGACCCTAGACTGATTTTACCTTCACTGATACATTGTTACAATTTATCAGGACATGAGAGAGATTTGTGCTTCTAAGTTGTTAAGTTAACAAAGTGTTATGGATACAATTGTAACAATCTAGAATGTTCCCATGTACTGTCCGCTAGGAGAAATCGGAGAATGATCTTGAAAGGCATATTAGAGCTGCAGAACTATTTAAAGAGGCTCTGTCACCAGATTTTGCAGCCCCCATCTGCTATTGCATGTGATCGGCGCTGCAATGTAGATTACAGTAACGTTTTTATTTTTAAAAAACGAGCATTTTTGGCCAAGTTATGACCATTTTCGTATTTATGCAAATGAGGCTTGCAAAAGTACAACTGGGCGTGTTGAAAAGTAAAAGTACAACTGGGCGTGTATTATGTGCGTACATCGGGGCGTGTTTACTACTTTTACTAGCTGGGCGTTGTGTATAGAAGTGTCATCCACTTCTCTTCAGAACGCCCAGCTTCTGGCAGATCACGCTGTGACATCACTCACAGGTCCTGCATCGTGTCGGCACCAGAGGCTACACTTGATTATGCAGCAGCATCAGCATTTGCAGGTAAGTAGCTACATCGACTTACCTGCAAACGCCAATGCTGCTGCAGAATCATCTGTAGCCTCTGGTGCCGACACGATGCAGGACCTGTGAGTGATGTCACAGCGTGATCTGCCAGAAGCTGGGCGTTCTGAAGAGAAGTGGATGACACTTCTATACACAACGCCCAGCTAGTAAAAGTAGTAAACACGCCCCGATGTACGCACATAATACACGCCCAGTTGTACTTTTACTTTTCAACACGCCCAGTTGTACTTTTGCAAGCCTCATTTGCATAAATACGAAAATGGTCATAACTTGGCCAAAAATGCTCGTTTTTTAAAAATAAAAACGTTACTGTAATCTACATTGCAGCGCCGATCACATGCAATAGCAGATAGGGGCTGCAAAATCTGGTGACAGAGCCTCTTTATGGGTTTTCCCATTAGGACAACCTATATCTATGTATCCTACTAGAGCATGTGGACATCATAGGGGGGGGGGGGGGGGGGTAGGCCTGCTCAGGACCCCCTTAATTATCCAGAAGTGAGTGGAGAGCAAATGCAAAGAGGAGAAAATTGGATTCTACACCCAATGTTGCTGTGGCCTCCTCACACATAACACCCGAGTCCTTTCTGATCACTACAACAGAAATGTGAAGCCACGTAATGTTTTTCTCAACCTCCGTTGCCTGTTGGATTCATTCCTAGCCCTGTGTCTTCTGGAAGAATATAGTATATAAAGCGCATTTACTGCTTGTGGATTCGGGTATATGCTTAAAACAACCAGCAACCTAAACGAATACACTGGGATATTGCTTAAATCTAAATGACCTAATAATAGACAGTATGGCAATGGCTCCCTTTAGGCTAGAGCTACACCCCGCAAACGGCAAGCGACAGTGTCTGATGTCCTTCGACTTTATTTTTGTCACGCGACAATCACATATACACGGGGGGGGGGGGCAATCTAAGTGTTCCTCTACACTGGCGTGCCTCTGCCGACTGCACTCCCTACTCTACAGTACTATGTTGCATGTAGGGGGATGCGTTAATGATCAGGGTTGGGCTCTATGACAAACAACTTTCTCTCAATAGGGCCCCCCTCTCAAATAAAAAATGTTAATAATTGAGGTGGGGTGTGTACCTCTGTCATGCTGCCCACCTGCAGTCCGGGAAGGTGCCGTCTGAGTGAAGTCCTTACCTTGCCCGGTATTCCAAGACAGGTTTGCTGACCTGTAGGCAATTGCAATCCCCCCACTGTTACACGTTGAGTCTCTCAGACTGTGGGTTGCTGTTTTTTTTTTTACCTATGGAGCCGCATGCGCAGACTGTCCTAAAACAGCGGAGAATATGTTGTCCTTTCTGCACTTCTGTAAAACGACGTGTTCTGTGTATATAACTACGTGCGCACGTCGCGTAAAACCCAGATAAACGCTGGTAATTCTGCTGGTAATTCTGCACTCACTATCGTGGGTTTTCTTGTGATGCATTTTTAGGTGTGAGACGGGTGCAGATTTTATGCTGCGGATTTTAGTGTTTTTTTTTTTGGTATTTTTATAAATTTGTCTCATACAATTCTGAGCCAGAAACACAAGATCAATTAACATTCTGTGGATTTTAAAATCTGCACCGCAGGTCACTGTACCTGCTGGAAAATTCTGCGTTACTTGAAATCTCATTTACTTTGCTGGTCGTGTGTTACACTGTGGATTTGCTGCAGGAAAATCTGTGCGGCATCGTGCATGGGGTCTGAGGCTGGAATCACACATGAAGTTTTTGGGGCAGTTTTTTGTGCCAAACACAGGAGTGGATACAAAAGACAGAAGTAGAAGGCCCAATAATCACAGTGTTTTAAGCTGATTTTGACCCAGAAACCGCGTCAGAATCAGCGGCAAAAAAACTTCCGAAACTGACTTGTATTCATTTCAATGTGAGGTGGGGGCGGTTTTTTCGTGGTTGCTTTTAAACACCCACAGTAAAAAAAAACAAAAAACGTTCTCTTTCTTGCCGTGGTTCCCATTCTAACCTCCCATTGAAATCGATTAAGGGCAGTGAAAGCCTTTCTTGCCCGCGGCGCTCAATGGCCACAGCTGAAAATCACGGCAAGAAATTTCAGGCAGATCAAAATCTGCCTCAAAATTCATGAAGGAATTTTGAGGCACATTTTTCTTCCTGCATATTTCTTCTTTTTGGATCCACTCCTGCACAAAAAACTGCACCAAAACTGTGTGTGATTCCAGTCTTAGGGTATGTGCACACACACTAATTACGTCCATAATTGACGGACGTATTTCGGCCGCAAGTCCCGGACCGAACACAGTGTAGGAAGCCGGGCTCCTAGCATCATAGTTATGTACGATGCTAGGAGTCCCTGCATCTCTGCAGGACAACTGCCCCGTACTGAAAACATGTTTACTATCTATCTATCTATCTATCTATCTATCTATCTATCTATCTATCTATCTATCTATCTATCTATCTATCTATCTATCTATCTCTCTCTCTCTCTCTCTCTATCTATCTATCCACTTTCTTTCCATCATGTGTTGCATTTGTCTTGGAACAACCTGTGCACGCGCGCTCTCTTTCTCTCTCTCTCTATCTCTCTGCTCAGTCTCTCTATCTATCTATCTATCTCTCTCTAGCTCTCTCTCTATCTCTCTCTCTCTCTCACTCTCTCTATCTCTCTCTCTTGCTCTCTCTCTTGCTCTATCTCTCTCTCTCTCTCTTGCTCTCTCTCTCTCGCTCTCTCTCTTGCTCTCTCTCTCTCGCTCCAGTCTTCGTATAGACACCTGGACACATCTCTCTCGCTCTCTCTCTCGCTCTCTCTCGCTCTCTCTCTCTCACTCTCTCTATCTCACTCTCTCTCTCGCTCCAGTCTTCGTATAGACACCTGGACACATCTCTCCCTCTCTCGCTCTCTCTCTCTCTCTCTCGCTCTCTCTCTCTCACTCTCTCTATCTCACTCTCTCTCTCTCTCTCCAGTCTTCGTATAGACACCTGGACACCTCTCCCTCGCTCTCTCTCTGTCTCGCTCTCTCTCTTGCTCTCTCTCTCGCTCTCTCTCTCGCTCTCTCTATTGCTCTCTCTCTCTCGCTCTCTCTCTCTCTCGCTCTCTCTCTTGCTCTCTCTCTCTCTCTCTCGCTCTCTCTCTCGCTCCAGTCTTCGTATAGACACCTGGACACATCTCTCCCTCTCTTTCTCGCTCTCTCTCTTGCTCTCTCTCTCTCTCACTCTCTCTCTCGCTCCAGTCTTCGTATAGACACCTGGACACATCTCTCACTCTCTGAAAGATGTAATAGTGGCACATAATAAATGATGTCTCCACCTCCAGTCTGTACCTGCAGCATTAGCCGGCCACATTTTGTGTTGACATCACCTGTTCTGCGCTTTTGTTTGGACTGTGGCTGCCAGATGAATATAAGTTGATATGTATACATAAGACTCGATTCCCACACCCAAATCCATATCTAGTTATTCTGAAAAGTAATCCTGTCCTGTGCACAGCCACTAATGTGCGTCTCCTCTCTTCTCTATAGCAAGAAAAAGGAGCGATAGAAACTTCTGCAGCTTCTGACCCTCCGCAAATCACCAGGTAAGTCCCCCCCCTCCTGTCTGCAGCTGTATCCATGTAGTGCCTATAGATATATAGATACCTGTGATAATAATTGCTTCACTCAACCTTTTTATTGCTTCTTTTTTTTTGGTACAGAATAATAATTTATTGTATCTTGAAACCATCTATAAGTAGCCAGGGCTTATTCTCCAGCACAAGGAACCGGCCAGACATGTCCTTCAGTCAAAATGTTGTCCCCTTCGGTGCAGGGAAGATAATGCAGTCACGATGTCTTCTGTAGTAAAGCTGAACAGTTAAAGGGGGGTTAATAATGACCTGTTCCTTGTTTTATTAAGTTTTTAGCTTTGCTCCATAAGAACGTAGCTACGAGCAGTGACTGCTGGAGTCTGAGGTGGTCTGAAATACGCCTTTTGTCTCATTAGAGGCACAGCGCGTTGCTCTGCCCTTTCTCCTTACTTTACACTGCAGCTTTACTTGCTGCTGTTCATTAGCAAAAGTTCAGCATGAAGTCACGGCATTGAGAAACAAACAACCAGAGGTGTAACTGGGGAGCGCTGGGCCCAGAGCAAACGTCTTATAACTTCATTGTCTCCTGTGTGGAGATGAATATTGTCTTTTCTTTACTTCTATAAAACATTGTTGCTGAAAAAACATTTCTAGAAGCTCCACGTCCCCCTGTACCCGGCGGCCGCTATGCCCGCTGTGCCCCCTGTGTATAACTGAGGTCATTTTAAGTTGCAATTGAATGTGTGCAGTGTAATTACAATATAACAACGTGTGCGACAAAGTGTGTTCTGAATAACAGATCTAAGTATCTTATTATTTATCCCATACATACCTCTATCTATCTATCTATCCTATCTATCTATCTATCTATCTATCTATCTATCTATCTATCTATCTATCTATCTATCTATCTATCTATCTATCTATCTATCTATCTATCTATCTATCTATCTATCTATCTAATATCTATCTATCTCATATCTATCTATCTATCTATCTATCTATCTATCTCATATCTATCTATCTATCTATCTATCTATCTATCTATCTATCTATCTATCTATCTATCTATCTATCTATCTATCTATCTATCTATCTATCTATCTATCTATCTATCTCATATCTATCTATCTCATATCTATCTATCTATCTATCTATCTCCTATCTATCTATCTATCTATCTATCTATCTATCTATCTATCTATCTATCTATCTATCTATCTATCTATCTATCTATCTATCTATCTATCTATCTATCTATCTCATATCTATCTATCTATCTATCTATCTATCTATCTATCTCATATCTATCTATCTATCTATCTATCTATCTCATATCTCTATCTATCTCTCTCTCTATCTATCTATCTATCTATCTATCTATCTATCTATCTATCTATCTATCTATCTCATATCTATCTATCTATCTATCTATCTATCTCATATCTATCTATCTATCTATCTATCTATCTCATATCTCTATCTATCTCTCTCTCTATCTATCTATCTATCTATCTATCTATCTATCTATCTATCTATCTATCTATCTATCTATCTATCTATCTATCTCATATCTATCTATCATCTATCTATCTATCTATCTATCTATCTATCTATCTATCTATCTATCTATCTATCTATCTATCTATCTATCTATCTATCTATCTATCTATCTATCTATCTATCTATCTATCTATCTATCTATCTATCTATCTCATATCTATCTATCTATCTATCTATCTATCTCATATCTATCTATCTATCTATCTATCTATCTATCTATCTATCTATCGCTACACTTTGATGTAATAAGACACTAAATATTTGAGCGCCATTCTGAACAATTGTCCACGGTGCCAGCTCGGCCCGCTCAGGTTCTACGTCTTTGGACACATTTCAGCTCGTTCTTCAGGTTTTAGACAATAATTTCTTTCCTTGATGGAAAAATAAAATAAATGAGACTGTTGAAATAATTTCTTTGCACTCGGTGTGTTTTGGATGCATACATTAATATTAATATATTTTACAAGGAGACAGGTTGTACTTTACTTTGGTTGGAATCCGTAATATAAACATTGTCAGCTACAAGAGGGCGTTGCGAGTGATAATATTAACCCTTCGCTCTCTTGCAGGGTTGCGGCACGGCCCTGGTATTATCGCTGTGGGGTTTATATAGATTTGTCTTGGCAGACTTGTCCTGTAAGTGGGGTGGGTGGCGTTTGGGTGGAGGGGGGGGGGGGGGTCTCCGTCTGCCTGCATTACTAATTTGTCCCTGGATATTACAATGCACAGAAATGATTCTGTTTGGAGATTGGCCTGATTACCTATTAGTAGAACCTATAATTGTAAGATGAATATATCTCGTAACAGATTTGCAAATTAAAATGAGCATGCTCCCTGCGTCCCTCGAGGCGTTTAATCACGGGGAAAGTGCAGTAAACGGACAAGATTCATTATCTATTCAGGGCATGATTATTATTAGCTGTTTTACATTCACGCAAAGCAGGACCAGCGCATCATTTTCATTGCACCTTGCTGGTACTTTTTAAGGATGCACCGGAGTTTGGCAAAGCGGGATTATGTTCAGTCTCTGGAAAATGTAGATTGTATTTAATAGACAGGACTCCGATCCTCTCCCAAACTTAATTTGCCATTAAAGCCATGTTACAGAGGGGCAGGAGGGGGGTCTCTTGGCAGCCGTATCGTCCTTTTATCTAAATTGATGGTTGAAATGAAGTAACGCATCTAGTTTTATCTACCGGTCTGCAATAGTTGGCAATGCCAAACTGGATGCTGCGAGCCAATAGCCCCTGTCACTAAGCACCCCCCATGTAGATGAGGCTTTTATAGCCTGTGCCCCCTACTCCAATATTCTCCAACGTGGGGTCTGAATTATGGAATTGCTTTATATAATGTCTAATATGCTGTAAACTGCAGAAAATCAGGGCTGACGTATCCCTAAATCTACACCTTAAATATATACAATAATTATATACAATATATACAAAAAATATATACATAATAATTGCACCATCTTCACCCAAATATTAACGGCTATGGTGGGGCACGGCAAGGAAGATGCAAGATTATAATTTGTGTATCAGCACATTATAGCAATAACGTCTGTAATAACAAGCAGACAAAGCTACAACAGGTTGTCTGGTCTAGAAACCCCATTTTTCAATTCCCTGTTAGGGAGGTAATAGACATGATATTTGTAACTGCTCGGGGGCCTGAACAGAGGATTCCTCCTGTCTCTGGAGAACAGCTAATTGCTTTATTGTGTAATACTTAATTTCTCCTGGGGTGGTGCTGCGTAGGAATTGAACACTTGCTGCAAGCTCCTCCTACAGATCACGGTTGATCGCTGGGGACTCAAACAGCAAAACGACTGAAGATTAATTTATATGGGGACCTACAAAAAGGATTGAAGATAAGTTAAAGTACAAGCCCCCTAAACCAGTTGTTACATGTAATGACCACTCATTGCACCAGCTCTTGTCTGCTCCATCTGCCACACATTAGCATTGGCTGAATGTTGGTTCTTAAAGGGGTTGTACATGATTACACCGAAAACATGCCTGCTGTCTTCCTAAAACAGCACCACACCTGTCCACAGGTTGCGTGTTTTATTACAGCTTAACCCCATTCACCGATGGATCTGATCTGCAGTATCAGGCACAACCCATGGACAGTTATGGCAGAGTTTTTGGAAGAGAGCAGTCAAGTTTTCCCAATCCTAAACATCTTCTTTAAGTCACTTAAAAATGGCTGGCATTTTCCATGCATATGATAGTAGTTGTTGATAGTATTGATATTGGGGCCCTGATATTGGTTACTGGTTTAGGGCCAAAGTCCTGTATTAGTAGACACCCCATATGATTAGTCTCGGACGGGGCAGGTAGGGACGGCACGCAGCCGACTGACCGACCAGCCATAACCAAAGGCGTTCTATTTAATCCTTTGACTACAGTAGAGTGACTTTGGTTAATGGCTGGCCGGGCGGCTGTTTGACGTCCTCGCACTGTCCTCTGTGCCATTTATTACTCCCCTTTTTTTGGCGTCTTCCCTTTGGACTCTTCATGGTACCGCATCCTGATGCTGCCTGCCCTCTGTACCTGACCCTCGTCCGACTACGTTTATGTCTGTTCCACAGTGCAGCATACCCGCTTCCGCCTGACGTCCGTTACCTGACCTCTGGCCTGTTGGTTTTCTGTTTCTTGTAACCATATTTCCAACCCGGTGCCGTGTATTCTGGTTCTACCTTCGCTAGACGCGAAACTCTGGACCATCTTAGGACACCCAAGTCCTGGGAGGCGGCTGAGTATCTCGACCCAAACTGCAGTCATTGGGAATGGGGAGTCCTAAAGATGAATTGTGCCGTCTGGTTGGCCCCGTCCCTGGGTATCGCAGGAGGCTGGTCCTTACAGGTCACTTACTTTTTTTTTTCATTTCCTTCTTGTCCCGATCCAGCACTGTCATTACAAGTAGCCAATGTTTTCTCCTTATTTTGATCTTATCCAGTAAGTTTTTTTGCACCCATTGTCATCCTATTGTTCAAACCGATCATCCTATTGTGCACCCATCTCGTTCCGGAGCCGTAATAAAACCCCCGTTGTGATTACGCCCCCCTTCCCCGATCCATCATTCACGTTAAGTGATTTACCGCCGTCTCGTTACCGGTGACCACAGTATAAATACCAGCGGGAAGTCTTAAATCCGTACTTTTGTCTTAGACTGTTTCCTCTACCCTCCAAAATGTCAAGTTTACACAGGACTAGTATTTCTATTTCAGTAGTTTTGCAGAAGGTGATAATTAGCGGCTTTTCTTTCTCAGGGATTAACAGTTCTCCAACAGGTCTTGACAGGAAGGAGGAGAAGATGCAAGTAACATCCTTACTGCGAATATTGCTCATTGCAAAGTACGGCGCATAACAATGGGGACCGCTTGTAAACACGCGACATCTCTCCCGTCAAGTGACACGTTAACAAGAGAGATCTCCGTTCTTAGAGCCACATCTGCAGAAGAGCTTTTATTCTGGGACGGAGTCTCACTTTCATGTAGTCATGCGCAGGTTAATCAGGCATCTTTCTAATTAACGAGACTCATTAACCGTTTTATTGCAGCCGCCCGTGACAGTGATGAGCTACGGAGAACACATACAAACACAGCAGATCTTAATTTCTTATTGAATATTTGGAGCTGCAGGAAGCTTATGTGGCCCCCAATGCAAAATCTGAACCAGCGCAACCCCCCCCCCACCACCATCATCCACCACCACCATCATCCATCATCCATCACCACCATCATCCACCACCACCATCATCCATCACCACCATCATCCACCACCACCTCCATCATCCATCACCACCATCGTCCATCATCCATCACCACCATCATCCATCACCACTTTCATCCATCATCCATCACCACCATCATCCATCACCACCATCATCCACCACCACCATCATCCATCACCACCATCATCCATCACCACTTTCATCCATCATCCATCACCACCATTATCCATCATCCATCATCCACCACCATCATCATCATCACCACCATCATCCATCACCACTTTCATCCATCATCCATCACCACCATTATCCATCATCCATCATCCACCACCATCATCATCATCATCACCACCATCATCCATCATATACAGTGTATAATACAGCTGTATTCTTATGTAACAGAAAAGTTTACCGTAACGGTCCCCCCAATAGTTATGCCCCTGGCTGCAAGGTTTGTGGGTAGCACATTGGCACAGTGGCAAGCTCTGTTGACTTGCAGCTTTGGGGTCCTGGGTAGGAGTCTAACCAAGGTATATGTATAACCCAGTTACTTCACAAGTTTATTCTAGGTTCCCCGGGTTTTTCTCACATTTTAAAAACATAATTATTAATTTGCGCTAAGGTGAAATCGGCCCCTGTGTATGTCATATTAGGAGATGAGGTTATGAGACGCCATGGAATATGTGGACACTATAAATATAATGAGAAATAAATGACACTGTGATGTAACATAATGTTGTCAGTGTAAAGAATGTAGCAGAGGTGAATTTGTCATTTAAAGGGGTTGTCCTTTTTGTTTTGATATGTCCTCAGACCTACAGGGTGAATGTCACTTAGGCCCCATGCACACGACCGTAAAAATCGTCCGTAATTGCGGACCGCAATTACGGACCCATTCACTTCTATTGTCCACGGACACGTTCCCGTTTATTTACGAGAAGGTGTTTGGGCCGTAGAAGTGTAATGCAAAATATAGGACATGTCCTATCTTTTGCTTTTTACGAGCAGTGCTCCCATACTTTGTATGGGAGCACAGGCCGAAATGCGGACGGCTGTTCGTGGCCATCGGCGGCCGCGCCCGCAATCGCGGCCTGTGATTACGGGCACGGCTGTGTGCATGAGGCCTAAGAGAGCGATCAGAATGTAAAATGTATTAATACAGAATCTCATTACTGCAGGATTGACAGTAACTGGTGATCGGCTATGACCTCAACTGGCACTGGTGACATCATTACACCAGCATGGTGACATCATTACGCCAGCATGGTGACATCATTACGCCAGCATGGTGACATCATTACGCCAGCATGGTGACATCATTACGCCAGCATGGTGACATCATTACACCAGCATGGTAACATCATTACGCCAGCATGGTAACATCATTACGCCAGCATGGTGACGTCATTACGCCAGCATGGTGACATCATTACGCCAGCATGGTGACATCATTACGCCAGCATGGTAACGTCATTACGCCAGCATGGTGACATCATTACACCAGCATGGTGACATCATTACGCCAGCATGATGACGTCATCAAATGTGAAATACTCAGCTGGTCAACTATAATAAGCTGGCAGTGAGGTGGAGAGTATTTCTGTCTACTTTCAAGGCCTTGCCATCTGCGGGGAGCAAGTGAGACCTAGTCCCCCCCACCCTCAGTTACTGGTCCTTTAGGCACTGCCATATTGTCTGAATTCTCAAGTCACCCCTGTTATGCAGTAAGTTCAGTTCCCATCTCAAAGTTGTGCCAGCAATTTAAAGGAACGCTGCAATGGCGTGTTATCTGTTCTACTAATTTGCGCCTTTTTTAACCTTTGCCTTTAATTTAAGGGTTTGTGACAAAACTTTGCACAATTTTATTACAGTCTAGAACTTTGTACCGGAAACTGCGCAGGTTACAATCAGGCGTAGATAAATGTGGGCCAGCGCGTTCTACTTATTGCAGAATCTGAGGAGGTGGAGCATGACACTGGGATTCTCTCTTTGGTGTTATTTGAAGCCCTGTGTCATGCTCCGCCCCCTCAGGCCTGCAGTTAGTATTACACTTTGTATGGCTTTTGCCTGGAGTTTTCCTTTCAAACTTGTCTATTTCACTTCTAAAATCAGGAATATCTCCATCAAACCCATTCCTACCTCCAGGATTTACTCTGCTGACCTCAGTCCTAAGTAAAGGCCCTTTTACACTGGCCAACGCACAGCACACGGACCCACTGATTTCAACGGGGCTATTCACACATGCAGGAGTTTTCACACAGTAAGTGTCCGCTGCATGAAACTCGCTGCATGTCCTATATTGGTGCGTTTTCACGCACCTAGCTGCCCATTGAAGTCAATGAGTGCGTAAAAACCACGGACAGCACACGGACGACATCCGTGTTCTGTCCGTGGGTCACGCATCAATTACGTTGAAAGAAAAAAAAGATGTGCTTGCAAGTGCGTGAAAAACACACGCCACACGCAAAGCGCACTGATAGAAAACGCACACGGACAAATTTACGCGCTATTTTCAGACCGCCGTGCTCGTGTGAATGTAGCCTAAATTGGAAGGAAACAAAGCAGATATAGATTTGGATATAATCTGTGCTCTATAATTCAGCCTGCAGTACCAGAGCTGTCTGCCACCCGTTAAAGTACAGATGTAGCCATATTTATCTTGAATCTGATCATTGCTGCTGTGTGATAACACACAACAAAAGACATAGAAAAAGTGAAGTTAAATTGCGTCTAAAGTCAAGGTAAAGATAGTTACATATGTATTGGTTCTGCTGCTTTTATAATGAACTGTGTTTAAGGAATAAGAAATTCTGATGACATGAGTGAAAACACGATTATTGCTAGAATTACTGATCTGGTGGTACTCGGGGTGTAAGGGCCATATATGTAAGGATATTAGGTAAATTGTGCTTTACAATGTTTAGGCGTTGCGGGGAGGGGGTAACATTTAAAGTCCCATCCCAAACTTATCTTTTCTACTGGCCTATTTAGGGTATTATACTCACATTTGATCACTGTTTTACAATTTACATTTTACTCAAGAGCTGCACTCATTATTCTGCTGTTGGAGTCACGGTGTACATACATTACTTATCCTGTACTGATCCTGAGTTATATCCTGTATTATACTCCAGAGCTGCACTCACTATTCTGCTGGTGGAGTCACTGTGTACATACATTACATTACTTATCCTGTACTGATCCTGAGTTACATCTTGTATTATATTCCAGAGCTGCACTCACTATTCTGCTTGTGTGGTCACTCTGTACATACATTACATTACTTATCCTGTACTGATCCTGAGTTACATCCTGTATTATGCTGCAGAGCTGCACTCACTATTCTGCGGGTGGAGTCACTGTGTACATACATTACATTACTTATGCTGTACCGATCCTGAGTTACATCCTGTATTATACTCCAGAGCTGTACTCACTATTCTGCTGGTGGAGTCACCGTGTACATTCATTACATTACTTATCCTGTACTCATCCAGAGTTACATCCTGTATTATACTCCAGAGCTGCACTCACTATTCTGCTGGTGGAGTCACTGTGTACATTCATTACATTACTTATCCTGTACTCATCCAGAGTTACATCCTGTATTATACTCCAGTGCTGCACTCACTATTCTGCTGGTGGAGTCACTGTGTACATTCATTACATTACTTATCCTGTACTCATCCAGAGTTACATCCTGTATTATACTCCAGAGCTGCACTCACTATTCTGCTGGTGGAGTCACTGTGTACATTCATTACATTACTTATCCTGTACTCATCCAGAGTTACATCCTGTATTATACTCCAGAGCTGCACTCACTATTCTGCTGGTGGAGTCACTGTGTACATTCATTACATTACTTATCCTGTACTCATCCAGAGTTACATCCTGTATTATACTCCAGAGCTGCACTCACTATTCTGCTGGTGGAGTCACTGTGTACATTCATTACATTACTTATCCTGTACTCATCCAGAGTTACATCCTGTATTATACTCCAGAGCTGCACTCACTATTCTGCTGGTGGTGTCACTGTGTACATACATTACATTACTTATCCTGTACTGATCCTGAGTTACATCCTGTATTATACTCCAGAGCTGCACTCACTATTCTGCTTGTGTGGTCACTCTGTACATACATTACATTACTTATCTTATTACTTATAGAAGCTGTAAACACAAAACGGTAGGTTATTCTTTATCAAGACTTTGTGCAATGTTGTTTATTTTGTATTTTAAACTTAAATAATATATTGCACAAACATAGATAGAATAGTGCAGAATTAAATCGCACTAATGTAGGACTAGACTAAACCCAGGTATCCAGCGCACCTAGAAATTTACTACTGGCACCGAACTCTTTATTCTATTGATGTCTATGGACGTGACGCTAAACAATGCCTCCCGTAGTGGTCTGGTTCGCCCAGTGTATTCCTGTTCACCTGGATGTAATACAACTGCATGCTGGAAGTGAGCAGGAGCCGGCTAGCCGGATACTGGAAGTGAGCAGGAGCCGGCTACCCGGATACTGGAAGTGAGCAGGAGCCGGCTACCCGGATACTGGAAGTGAGCAGGAGCCGGCTACCCGGATACTGGAAGTGAGCAGGAGCCGGCTACCCGGATACTGGAAGTGAGCAGGAGCCGGCTACCCGGATACTGGAAGTGAGCAGGAGCCGGCTACCCGGATACTAGCGGTGGCGCTATGAATCCTATAGATACAGCCTATCCTCAGACAATAAGTTGGTCTCTTTGCAACATATCAGGAGATTTTATTAGACCAGAATTTGCTTTATTGTGGAGGTTGAGTTCTCGAGCAGCAAGTCATCCCAGTTTTCTCTATGGTATTTCTTTTTCATGTTCAATGGATGTGTTGCAACCTCCGTGTCACGAAACGGCTCACCAGTGTTTCCTTTCTAGAGGACAAAACACTTAGAAAAAGAGACACAAGGCTCCTGCTGTGCTTTATAATGCTAATATATTTGCATGTAAGCATCACAGAACACCATGGCTTCAAGCTTTCCTTCCTCTTGATGTGTCAGGCACACTGTGCTTACATCCCTGTAATACTCGCTAACTGTTGGTTTCAATCACAACATTTCTTGGAGGATGAAATTTGGAATCAGAACAAATGGTTCAAACTAGAAAATCTGCTCCTGGCTACCGGTACGTGGAGAGAGGCTTCAACATGGAGAGCTGTTTTCCAGAATCCTGAAATTCTATGTTCCTTCAATTTAGTGTATATTTAAAAAAAAAAAAAGATTTATAAACTATTCAACGTTCATGAGAAAACTGATGTATGGAGTGTAGAGACCCTCACATCCAACTATACAACCTATATGCCATAGGTGTCCGAAGTGGAAGTGCCCCTTTAGTCCTTCTTCATGCCACAAGCTGTACATCACGGCGTTACTGTTTGTTCACATATCAGGGATTTGCCTACGGCACATCTAATGTTTATTTACAAGAGGCTGACACTCAGATTTTTGCCACGCATGTGCAGTTGATGTGCCACAGATCCACACGAGGATTACACCCAGTCAATGGGGGCACCTGCGAGAACAATGAACAGGCTCCACCAAGAGTTTGGTTTCCGGAGCATGCGAACGAGGAAATCAAATTCCGCCCAGGTTTCTTGGAGCCGATCCACAGGTTATTATATACTATTTTATGCATCTCGTATACACACTATAGACCACAAGAAATGGTGCTCCGTAGTTATAAGATGTTCCGGAGAGCAGCTTGGGGCAGTTTTATAGGAAATGGTGACCTGGGCTACAGGCAAAGTAGGGTCCCTCGCCTTATGTCGTAATTTCATAGAATATATACATAATATGTGTGTGTGTGTGTGTGTGTGTCTGTATATGTATATGTGTATATATATATATATATATATATAACAAAAGGAAGTCTAAAGCAGCACCATACAAGAAGAGAAAAGGTGGGTGCAAACCTAAGGATAAAGGCTATATCCTATTGAATACAACACCAAAAAATAGGCAGCACTCCTAAATATCAAGGTGTGATACCAATAGTGGTGAACTTTAACCCATGAGCGACGTTTCAGCAGATGCAGTTGGTAATACACCTTGATATTTAGGAGTGCTGTCTATTTTCCCATTATATATATAATCTCAAATAATGCTGTCACACAATACAACCATTCAGCACTCGAATAATATAGCCATACAAATCTTACTTTCATATAGATAATTTTAATCTAGGGCGATAGAGGGTGTAAAGGTGACAATAATACCTGATATTGTAGTGTGGGGAATTGTTAATGGTGACATTCCTGGGTGTCTAGGGTAGTAAAGGAGTTAAAGCGACCCTACAGTCCCAGACTTATAAATGTGATGGGGTATTAGGAGCACTGTTACTTGGTTCCCTCCAGTTGTGCCCCTCTGCTGTGTGTTTAGCACTTTGGGGTACCCTCTGTGTTGTCCCAAAATGGTCACAGCGCTTTACAGACTGAGTCTTAGACACTCCCTTTGTTCTCTGATTGGCCAGAACTGCCTACAAGAACAGCTTTGGCCAATGCAAAACCAGTGGGAGTGTCTAAGACTCGCAGTCTAAGTAGCGCTGCAGTCATATTAGGATAGCACAGAGGGACCCTAAAACGGCGGATTCACGGCGCAGGGGTGAAACTGGAGGGCACCAGGTGATGGTACTCCTTATATCCCATCATATTAAAAATGTGGTCGCGGGAACGAAGGGTTGCTTTAATGAAGACATCCCTGTTGATTTAGGGCAGTGAAAGGGGTTCTGGATAGTCTAGGATAGTGGAGGATTCAATATTCTCATACCAGAAGGTCTAAGGGGGCAAAGGGGTTATTGGTTAGGGAGGTGAAAGGATTAAAGAAAACCTGTCATGCTGAAAAACATATCCTATCTGTGGGCAGCATGTTATAGAGCAGGAGGAGCAGAGCAGATGGATATATAGTTTTGTGGGTGTCAGAAGAACTTGTATTTTATTGATGTACATTTCTGCCCGTTCTGGGCTTAGGAGTCCTATAGGCGGGCTCACTCAGTGATCGACAGCCTTCACTTTATCCGTGTACATAGAGAGACTGTCAATCAATGAGTAGGACCGCCCACTGGACTCCTAAACCCAGAATGAGCAGAGAATTAGATCCATTCGTTACAAGTTATACTGAAAGTTTTCCCACAAAACTATATTAATCTACTCCGCTCCTCCTGCTTTATAACGTGCTGCCAACAGATCAGACTGCCTTTTCAACGCTACAGGTTGCCTTTAATTATACACTTCATGGTGGTCATACACATTCGGCTTCATTCACATCTGCATCAGGACTCCGTTCATGGGTCCCGTCGGAGCTTTCCATCAGGGGAACCCATGAACGGAGTCCGAACTGAAACAAATGTAAACCATAGGTTTCCGTTTGCATCACCATTGAGTTCAATGGTGACGTATCCGATGCAAATGGTTTCCATTTGTCACCTTTGTGCAAGGTTTCCGTCATTTTGACAGAAGCAATACCGTAGCCGACTGCGCTATTCACACAACGGAAACCATTTGCACCGGATCCGTCACCATTGAAATAAATGGTGATGCAAACGGAAAGGAAAGGACCGGCGGATCGCCTGAACCAACCCCTGACGCAGATGTGAACGAAGCCTTAGAAAAACCTGGCTGGACCGGCTGACAATCTAATGTGTATTAGATATTGGGCCGATATTTTCTTGTAAGATGTTGGCGAAAAAAAAAGGTTTGGGCAAGTTGCATTTCAACGTGTCCGATCCAACCGACGTCAGAGATGTCCGGCAGTGACTTATTCCTCTCTTCCCATCGAGAACACACACATTTGGCTGAACTGAGTATGTATGGGCAGGTCGGGAGCAACAGCTGTCGGCCAAACGAGCGTTCAGCCGACCTCTATTGAAGGCGTACGGCCACCTTAAGTTAGTGAAGGTGAGGAAATGTTCACACGTACAAGGAGAAGTGGCTGAAAATTTCGACGCTGTTTTTAAGGGAAAACCGTCTCTGACTTCGAGGAGTTTTTGAAGCTTCTTTAATTTGAAGCTTATTTTGAGGCTTTTTTTAGCCATTTTTTTTAGCCATTTTATTTAGTGTCAATTGAAAATAAGCTCCATAAACGCCTCAAGAAATGACGTGCTCCTTCTTTTTACGAGGTGTTTTTTTAAATTCAGTAGCATAAAAATACATCGCATGTGAACAGCACCGTGTATTTCACATTGAACTCAATGGGAAACTGCTTGCAGGCTTATTTCAAGTGTATTTTGGTGCGTAAAACGAGGCTTTTACGCTCCAAAATCAGCCTGAAAATAAGCCGTGTGAACATACCCTTAAGGCCCTTTTACACTGGGCAATTATCGTGCAGATGAGAGTTCATATAACGCTCGTTGCCGAAAAGTTGTCCTGTAAAAACAGGGCAGCGATCAGCAAATGAACGAGAAAACGCTCGTTCATCTGCTGGTCGTATAGTTTTAAAAAAGTAAAAAATTTTCTTTGTCGGCAGCACATCTTGGTGTGTAAACAGGGAGACGCGCTGCCGACATGATAATAATGGAAGGTGAACGAGCGATCGGAGTAACGACCGCTCGTCCCCATCCATAGCTCTGTGTGACAGGAGCAAGCGAGCGCCGATCAACGATGTATCGTTGATTGGCGCTCGCTGCACCGGCCTATTGTCGGCCGGTGTAAAAGGCCCTTTAGTTTCACATTCCCTGGTGGTCTAGGGCAGTGAAAGTGTTAATGGTAAAGTCTCTGGTGGTCTAGGGCAGTGAAAGTGTTAATGGTAAAGTCTCTGGTGGTCTAGGGCAGTGAAAGTGTTAATGGTAAAGTCTCTGGTGGTCTAGGGCAGTGAAAGTGTTAATGGTAAAGTCTCTGGTGGTCTAGGGCAGTGAAAGTGTTAATGGTAAAGTCTCTGGTGGTCTAGGGCAGTGAAAGTGTTAATGGTAAAGTCTCTGGTGGTCTAGGGCAGTGAAGAGGTTACTTGATAATTATGTCTCCTGTGAAACCTACTGTTAAAGGAAGCTGAATGAACTCGGCCTGAGTTGAGCTAATCTGGTTCACCTTTTTTCCCTCTTCTCCTCCCATCATACAGATCAGGTGACTGAGAGGACGGTACAGTTTTACCCTTCCTCCCCTGCACACATAATACAGATCAGTGCAGAGCAGGAGAGGATGGTACAGCTGTTCCCTTTATCCCCTGCACCCATCATACACATCAGTGCAGAGCAGGAGAGGATGGTACAGCTGTTCCCTTTATCCCCTGCACCCATCATACACATCAGTGCAGAGCAGGAGAGGATGGTACAGCTGTTCCCTTTATCCCCTGCACCCATCATACACATCAGTGCAGAGCAGGAGAGGATGGTACAGCTGTTCCCTTTATCCCCTGCACCCATCATACACATCAGTGCAGAGCAGGAGAGGATGGTACAGCTGTTCCCTTTATCCCCTGCACCCATCATACACATCAGTGCAGAGCAGGAGAGGATGGTACAGCTGTTCCCTTTGTCCCCTGCATCCATCATACAGATCAGTGCAGAGCAGGAGAGGACGGGACAGCTGTTCCCTTTGTCCCCTACATCCATCATACCGATTAGTGCAGTGCACTGGTCTGCACTGATCTGTATGATGGGTGCAGGGGACAAAGGGAACAGCTGTCCCGTCCTCTCCGTCATATACATCAGTGCATAGCAGGAGATGAAGAGGACGGTACAGCTGTTCCCTGTATTGTTGCATCACTGGTCAGTGTAAATAAGTGCTCCGCCTGACTACTGGCACGGACAGTAGAGCAGGATATTTTTGCGGTCCATTCTCAGGTTCATCTTAGGGGTGCCGACCTCTGTGGCACCTAGAAAACGGGGTCTCTGACAATTGCCAAGTTTTCCAACCCCTAAAACTGGTCGTTTTCCCTCTTCTTCACGATTGCAGCAGGAGCGATTCCGCTAATGAACCTATATTATATTATAAACGTGAAATCTTTTTATTCTTCTACTATACTAGCCCAGACTCCTCTTCACCTGCGATGACTCTTATGGACACTTGGGCTCCTGTTGTGGCCCAGTATTGGGACACGGCGTTCAGACAGCGTAGTGTGACATCGTGGCGTGAACTTACGGCTCTTCCAGACCCCTCACGTCTTCCTTTGTTCTTGCTGAAATAAAACCTTTGCTCCTCATTTATTAATAATATTCAGGAGAAGTTTTGTTCTTTGTTACCTGCTATGAAATCCAATCACATTATCGTTGTTCGCTCCGGTTCCTGCGGCCCCGTGCAAGGAAATGATAGGATTCCTCTCCAGTGTCCTGGAATGAACTCGGAGCCCCGGCACCAGGTTGAGGGTGGTAGTCTCCCGGGAAAATTTGCATGGCGTACCTTTTCTTGAAGGTATAAATCAGCCACATTTTTATCAGGAGGAGAAATGATTGACGGTCCTCATCCCCTCTCCATAAAGCAGCGCGCTCGGCTTTACATGGATATTTTTATTATAGCTTGGCACAGCCTTAACTCTCATCTATTTTTGTTTGCTCTGTCCATATGTTGTAACATTGAGAGGGGCAGATACTTTCCCAGAACATGTTCCCTGATAAGAAGACACCACTTGGCAGCGCTGACTATGTGGGTTGGTGTAGACCACACCTCTCGGCATTGATTCTTGCCCGCCAGCATGGCATTGACTGTATAGTGAGTCATTCTAGATAGGTGGTATCAGTAACACGGCTATGTATAGCAGGATAAATAGTGATAACGTGTTTGTAAACATCGTATAAACTTAATGCAAGGACAGATCTCCGTAGGAGCAGCCAAGTTATCAGCCAGAGGGAACATGCCAGGCGTATCTCCAATCTGAGCTGGTCTGTTCCATCTCCGGCGGTGCCAGGCAGGGTCAGGACACCACCTCGTTTGATGTATAAGCCTCAGGTCACTGGCACGTTACTCATTAAATGCTCTGACTTTATGCATTATGAAGAAGGGACTTTCTGTGCGAAGGTTCCTGGTCTGTACATTATAATAGAACGGAGGCACTGAGCCCCAGAAATGTTATGGGCTATACACCACGTATCCTATTACTACAGAGTGATACTTAAAGGGGAATTCCACCTTCAAGCTGTTGGCCACTGGGCTGAAAAATGATAAGTAAGGCCCCATGCACAGGGCCGTGCCCATAAACACGGTGCGTGATTACGGACACAGATTTGCGAGCCGTGCTATGTGAGCACGGTCCGTAAAATAAAAAAAAATAGGACATGTCCTATTTTTTCCGGAAGGTTTCTACAGGACAGATACCTACCCGGAAATATACGGGAAGGCGTCCATCGGCCATAGAAATGAATGGGTTCGTAATTACGGGCGAAATCTGCGGTCGTGTGCATGGGGCCTTACTCAGAGTATTGGTAATGTCCACTGCTCCGCTACATTAGGACACAGCCATGTTTTGTGACTCCGGCTTAGCTTCATTGTATTGGAGACTGAAGACCACCTACTGTCTCATCAGAGGCCCATACTTCTGTTCTTGCCACTCCCCATGCTTTACACTGCAGTTTGGCTTGATCAGATTGCCCATAGACTGCTTCTTTGTCCCCGCCCTAAGCTCTGCTTGTTCGGATTGGCTGCTGGGTATAAGCACCAGCTCAGCCGCAATTCGTGCATGGAGAAGTGGTTTCCATTTGGCCTTATTCAGATTAGCGTTGTATACGACCGTGTGCTGTCCATTAAAAGAAACGGACAACGCACAGACCTTTGCAATTCAATGGGGCTATTCAGGCGTCCATGATTTTTCACGCAGCGTGTTTCCGTCGCGCGAAACTCACCTGCATGTCCTGTTCTGGTCGTTCCAGTGCTGGTTGGAGATTTCTATGACCGTGAACATCTGATACAGGGCCAGTGAGGTGATCTGGCAGCTCAGAATATAGTAAAGGTGGAGTTCCCCTTTAAACGTCTATTTGTCATATAATGGTATGATCAGAATCTCTTCCTTTTGCTGCAGGAATGATCCAAATCTACTGATCTGGCTGCAGAGGAAATTCACGTTCCCCGCAGCTCCGTCTCCCCTGTGCATATAATATATTCCCACTGTACATTTCATTACATAGTTGTCACTCAAAGTCTGTCTGCTGTATTAGACGAGCCGTCCCCCACCTCCGATCAACATGTCAACCTTATGTAAATCCGCCAGAGCACGGAGGGAGGATTTATTAAAATTCAAGCTCCATTTATGATCTGTATATTATATGTTGGATTCCTCAAATTTAAAGGGACTATAAAGTCATATACCCCCCCCCCCCCCGCTGTCGCTAAAATAATAGGGCCGCAGTTCTCCTCCGTCTGTGGGTGTGAAAGCGGGGCCTAACTGAAGGGGAGGGATAGTAGGAAATTCCTAACCTGTTCTCCCATAAATACCCAGTTGTGCCAGGCTCCGGGAGCCCAGGACTGCGGATACTAGGGCGGTTTCGACAAGTGCCACTGTTATGGGTGAAGTAGTAGCTTCATTTAGACAACCAATTGAACCCTATAGGGCAGCGATCAGCAACCTTCGGCACTCCAGCTATTGTGAAACTACAACTCCCAGCATGCCCTGACAGCCAAAGGCTTTATTATTCCATCCAAAGGCTCTAGGGGCATGATAAGAATTGTAGTTTTACAACCGCTCAAGTGCTGAAGGTTGCTGACCCATGCTGTAGGGGGCACTATACAACCAATGTTCCTTGTAGGGGGTATTATATAACTTCAGGCCCCCTGATATGGGGGGTACAGAATCGATTCACTGATCTGCTCTAAGCAAGTGGTCCCTCTTTTATTGTTTGATTAAGATCAGCCATTCATCTCTAAAGTTCAGGCATTTATTGTGCTTGCCACTTATGGAGGTACTGTGGATGATGATTATGGAGGTACTGTGGATGATGGTTATGGAGATACTGTGGATGATCGTTATGGAGGTACTGTGGATGATCGTTATGGAGGTACTGTGGATGATGGTTATGGAGGTACTGTGGATGATGGTTATGGAGGTACTGTGGATGATGATTATGGAGGTACTGTGGATGATGGTTATGGAGGTACTGTGGATGATGGTTATGGAGGTACTGTGGATGATGGTTATGGAGGTACTGTGGATGATGGTTATGGAGGTACTGTGGATGATGGTTATGGAGGTACTGTGGATGATGGTTATGGAGGTACTGTGGATGATGGTTATGGAGGTACTGTGGATGATGGTTATGGAGGTACTGTGGATGATCGTTTTGGAGGTACTGTGGATGATGTTATGGAGGTACTGTGGATGATAGTTATGGAGGTACTGGGGATGATAGTTATGGAGGTACTGTGGATGAACGTTATGGAGGTACTGTGGATGAACGTTATGGAGGTACTGTGGATGATCGTTATGGAGATACTGTGGATGATCGTTATGGAGATACTGTGGATGATCGTTATGGAGGTACTGCGGATGATCGTTATGGAGGTACTGTGGATGATGGTTATGGAGGTACTGTGGATGATCGTTATGGAGGTACTGTGGATGAACGTTATGGAGGTACTGTGGATGAACGTTATGGAGGTACTGTGGATGATCGTTATGGAGATACTGTGGATGATCGTTATGGAGATACTGTGGATGATCGTTATGGAGATACTGTGGATGATCGTTATGGAGGTACTGTGGATGATCGTTATGGAGGTACTGTGTATGATCGTTATGGAGGTACTGTGGCTGGCACTCATGGGAACACTGTGGCAGATATTTGTGGAAACTTTGTAACTTGTGGGTACAGCAGCTGAATCTTATGGAGTTGGGACTGTCTGTTACGTGGGCACCCAAACTGGGCAATGTGAAAAACTCCTGTGCATTGGTGTATGTCTGGGGAGCGGGTATCTCATTTTGATTCCAGTATTTTGGGGTTATATGACCCACGGCAGACAAATCTAAACTAACCCGTCTGTATGTCCTTATACAACCTCAGTCCGTCTGAAGCAATTTGTCTTGGGGGGAATGGTGATGGCTCGTGCTGGGCTTAGGAGCTTATTCTTTGGAGATGTAGCTGTCCCGTCTCCTGACTATCTGTTGGAGGGACACTTCCCCTAAACCCCCACCATTTGATGGACTGACGGGTTGTGTGCCTGGGGCGCTGTAGCCTCTTTACTTCAGTAGCTGACAAAGCGCTGATCTCATCCATGTGGTTGTGTCTGATTCTGCTGACCCAGTCAAGCCTACAGTACCTGACATAGCCACTAGAACAGGAGCGGCACTGTCTACTATCCACAGGTCTATGTGTTTACGAAATTACGGGCCATTGAGCCGAGCGGGTAACTCATTAGATCCGTTAAACCTAAGCCAAGAGCTCCAAACCCTAAAGAATGGGTCGTCCCTCTCCTGGTCCTACACAATAAGCTCCTTCATCCCGTAGATGTGTGAAAACTTTTCCCATCATTCTGTTAATGTTGGAGTCTGGGTCGTTTTTCAATGGCATGAAATTACCAAGCGAGCGACTTGTAGAAAGAAACGCAAGAGTCCCAATGAAGGATCGATAGAGAGCCCAGTCCAGGTGAGAAGAGGGCACCTTATTGTACAGGGTCTTAATGGCCGACCACAATGGGGCAACTATTTCACAGTCCCACAAGGTGTATATGTGGCCCTCACTTTCCCGCATCGCTAACCTAGAGCGTGAAGTATGGCTGGTGTCTTATATTATCTCGTGAGAATTATTGTAGATCTTGACATCTATGACAACCTTAAGAGATCTTGACCTTCCTCAATAATAGAACGGCAAATATAGTCCACGAACACCCCCCTGCTGACACACAGTGACGCCACATGACGAATGGTGCTCCTCCGTGCCCTCTACATGTATGGAAGGGGGACTTTACACCACAGCCCTTTCTGTGACGGTGAGAACATTACTAGATGTTTACAGAAGACCCAAGAGATTAGGGGGATCGTCCGTCATCCGGTAAGTTCTATGAAATACTACATTTTGCTGTAGTCGACTCAATCAAATCTGTTTGATATTTTTATCTGTTGAACATTTGGTGGAAATCCACTGGGTGAAAGTTTAAAGTAGAATATGACTTCTCCGACAGTCCGAGGCTCGTGTTTTCACACTTTCTTCTTCTTCTGATGATGAATGAACTTCTAGAACATCCTTTTCTGTTGTTAGAAAAGTTTTTTAGTTTTTTTTTAGTAAAGTTAAAGAGTATTTGACTATGATTGTATAATATAACCGTGGGGGTCCGGACATTTCTGGAGGACTTACTCTACTATTGTCACCTGCAGTACCACATTCCACCACTGCAGGCAGCATACACTCTCCATACACCTACATGGTCCGTCCACTGAAATAGTATTTGCAGAATAAAGTAATCTGGTAAGTGTAAGACCGCATTGAATAGTGACATCTGTCCGAACAAACGTTACCCCCTGTGTCTTTTATTTACTTTACAAAAACAGCTGCACTACCCCCTTAAGCGTCACCGGGTGCAACTTTATAACACGTCACCACCAAAGTTTTATTAATACGATTGAAAAGTTCTGAGTAGATGCAAATATTGTTCATCGGAACTTTTTAGGTGATTGTAACTTTATACAGGACATCGGGGTCGAGATAAAACCTGCCCTTACATTTAGCATTAGGACCCGGCAAGTCGTATTATTATTGGACAGTCATAGAAAAGTCTGCAAGATCATTCCACGGTGGTGCTCCTCAACCGGTGCCTCGCCTGCTGCTGCAAAACTACAACCCCCAGCATGCCTTATCAACCTTCTGGCCATGCTGGGAGTTGTAGTGTTGCAACAGCGGAAGGGCCACTGATTGGAGAACAAAGAAAGCCTTCGGGACAGAGGCCTAAAATGAAGCGGATGTACAAAAAATATATATCCGTGTCCCGCAACTATAGCGGTTCTCTTGTGTGCAGAAGGGATGTTGGGCTAAACCAAAAGGGTTGACATAGATTGCAGAAAAATCGTAACCATTTATCTATTATTTGTCAATGACGTAGGTAATTATTGGAGCTCTTGGACATTGTCCGCCACTGAACCCTGTGAATATATGCGGTAAAACAAGTAAATCCGCGGTAAAACAAGTCCGTCCGCTGGGATATTACCAAATTGAGGTGCAGTTTTTTTGTCCGGAATTTACTCTGCGGAAAACAGCATATAAAAAAAATAATAATTCCATACTTACCTGTAGCCGTGGCGACGTCCCCCTCTGACGTCCTGCAGACAGACCTCCTGGGATGCCGTTTCATACCATGTGACTGCAGCAGTCTGTGATTGGCTGCAGCACTCACATAGGATAAAACATCATCCCTGGAGGCAGGAGCAGAGTGTCCTTAGTAAACAATACCAGACACGACCCATGGACAGGGGTGATACTATTTTTGGAAGAATACAGCCATGTTTTTCTAATCCTGTGTAATCCCATTTAAAATCTATAGAAAATAATAATTTTTTTTCTAATCAGTTTACGTTTTTCTTTACATGATTATTGTGGCTTCTTTACAGAGATTTGCTTTACAGCATTCGCTTGGAAATAAAAAAAATATCTGCCAGAAAAAACTCATTGATTTCTATGGGAGAGTGTTGTGGGCATGCTCTGTGACGTGCACAGAGGTCACTGTGCAGGAGAAAGGGGTGGGGAGTTTTTCCTAACGAGGCCAATGTCCCAGAAGCGCAGAGCCAGAAAGTAATGCCTCACTATAGCACCGGGGTCACCGCTATTGGCAGGTTTTATACAGTTACATGTCCTTCATCAGCAGATATAGAAAAGCATGCCCAAGGGTGCATATACCAGTGCCAGGATAGGGGGAGGTGGGGCAGGTACCAATGCATCTAGCTGGAAAGCGGGGGCAAATTTATGGTTGGACTCCTATGAAACCCCTTGCAATGAAGATGTAGCTCTACATTGTGAATATAATCCAGCTCATATAGACGTATAAATTCTACAGAACTGCAAGTCCCAGCATGCCCAACAAGAACTACCGCTGTAGAGATGTGTGCTCTGCATTGTGTACTGGGTCCAGCTCATGTAGATCTCTAATTGGTCTAAAACGGCATGTCCCAGCATCCCCTGCAGCGAAGGGCACTCCCACTAGGAGCCTCTGCTGTAGAGATGAAGAGTAAGACCATGTTCACACAGAAGGTAAATTTCAAAGGTAAATCTGTTGTGTATTATTATTTTTTTAAAATCTGTAGCAGAAATCCGTAGTTGAAATTTGGATTTTTGCCGCAGATTTGTCCGTGGATTCGCACGCGGATTAACTCCTTCATAATTTATTACATCTAATCTGCGGCTATTCAGCGCAAATAATAAACCCGCTGCGGATTTTAAAAAACGGCAGCGCGTTCATCATTCCTTGCAGATATTTTCCTGGGGGTATAAAATACGCCATTCACATGCATCGCCGACAGAAGGTGAGCGGATTGCGCCAGGATTTAGCCGCCTTAATCCTGACAGAATCTGGTCTCCAACCTGTGGCTCCTCAGCTGCTGCAAAGCTACAACCCCCAACATACCCTGTCGTCCTGCGTCTGTCAGGGCATGCTGGGAATAGTAGTTTTGCAACATCAGGAGAGCCACAGGTCGGAGACCACTGCCCTAGGGGCCCCTGCATTGTGTTTATGATGACCCTGCTCTCTCTCTGTAGTTGTGGAAATAACCCTTGATCCTCCAAAAATCAAAGAAAAAAACGGAATGCATAGATGGAGGAGGGGCACCGGAATGCCTTGTCCCGCCCCCGCTTAGTGCCGGCATTGCCTGGGCGGATTGTATTATTATTAATTGCATATGCGGCGCTATGGGAGTTTTTGTAATATCAGGGAATTGCATTACTAGTCATTCCCTAATGTAATATTATCGGGATTGCCCCAAGGGGAGTTTTACATTTCCTGCTCCGCAGAATACAGGCATGGTGCTCGGAGATGCGATAGATCTGATCACCGCAGCAGTCGTTCCAGTGGGTTAACAGAGGATCCGTTTCAGAGGAGCCGTGGTTACAATGTGGCTCTGTATATAGATTGTTCCTTACATTTCGCCTTTGATAATGTGCGTTGCTTTCGTAGCTCCACATTGTTCTTATTGTCTCGAGTCGCGCTTTGATTCTCAGCTAATTAGTCATTCCTTATTAATTATGGGACAGTGGAAATTTCTGGTATGCACGTAACTGGAGTCCAGAAGAATGCTATAAGCAAGGACATCACGTTCTGGGCTTATGTTACGTTTACATGGAAAATGCTGCAGGTCTTTTGCCAAAAAGGCACGAAACACAAAGCAGACCTAAATCCAGTCCGTGCGCGAGAAGCCAAAAGTGACCTGAAGGCAGTAATTCATGGACTGTTTATCCCACATGTACTTTGCACTGGCTCGGTCATATCTCCGTGTAACAACCTGTTATATCCTCATGGAGCAAGTTGTTAGGTGACTGCGCCGTGCCCGCTGCTTGTACCACGTGCCCAAGCTGCTTACCCCAGCTCTACAGACCCATAGATTATAGCTCGAGCAAAAGGGGCAATTACCTTCGGGCCTCTGCCAAGAACTAGACTTGCCATTGCACTGGCTGCAGCTGTTTAGGAGGGATGTAGAATTATTTGGGTACAACAAAAGCTCAGCCCGGCACTGCTAATGTGTTCACTGTATAGCACTATTATATCAGCACTGTATGGCGGTATTGCGTGGGCACTGCATGGTGATATTATTAAAGGGGTCCCATCTTAACAAGCAATGGTATGTCGGGAGGATATGCCATCACTTGATGATCATGTGGGTCCGAACTCTTGGACCCCCGCCGATCCTGGGAATGAAGCTGATCCAGCCTGCATCTCCCCTTTACTATTTTTCCCTGCACAGCAGCGCCCCGGCCACCCAATGTCTTCAGACCCCCACTGATCATAAAGTGATGGCATAGCGATAAGTATAGTCGGCCATTCACCCGGGCCAGTATACGTCTTTGTACATCTTTTTGTAATATGGGAGTCAATGGGTGAGGATTTTCTAGTGTTCACTCTATGGCACTTTACAGGTAATATACAGCAGGATTGTGCAGTCATTGTAGTGGAACTGTTTTGTAGCCCTGTATGATGGCATTATTTGGGTACAATGGGTGAGATTTATTAAGATTTATAGATTTATTACATTTGGCGCATCTAGGCCAGTCCTAAAGACAGAAAATGAAAAGTACACGTGCTACACAGGCGTAGATTTGCGCAACAATATGCGCCGATTTCTATCTATAAGAATGATTCATTTGACACTGGCTCCGCCCCCTCCCACCTAAAGTGTAAACGGTCGACAAACTTCCTACATGTCATAGTGACATGTTAGAAGTTTTGATTGGTGGGGGTCCGAGCACTGAGACCCCCACCAATCGCTAAAATAAAACTGCAGAAGCGCCCGTGTGAGCGCTCAGCCGTTTTGTTTCTGTTTGGCTTTTTCCGGAAAGCCCATGTATCGGCGTACGGGCTCATAGACTTTCTATTGTGCCTATACTCCGATACATTGATTTACGAAAAAGGCCGAACCGATACGAAGCGGCTGAGCGCTCACACGGGCGCTTCTGCCGCTTCATTTTAGCGATTGGTGGGGGTCTCAGTGCTCGGACCCCCACCAATCAAAACTTCTGACATGTCACTATGACTTGTAGAAGTTTGTCAAACGTTTAGTTACTTTAATTCTTCTCTGGAGTAAAAAGTCGCAAACACGGCATGCACAAACATTTGCGTCTTTTTTTACGCCAGAAATAAGCATATCATTTTATAGATGGAATCAACACGTACTGTTGGGTCACTGCTTTTCTTACTTTTCCTTGTACTGATCTTGTGTTTCATTGTATCATTACCCTAGACCTCTCCAGAGCAGCGTTTAAAGTTCTGCTGTTTTCTTGGCAGCTCTCATAACCTTACATCTCCTGCTGGTGGTTCGGTATCTGTATAGAGAATACTTTGCTGTGTTATAACCTCTAAAATGAAGTTTTTCTATCTGCCGTGGGTGTGACCGGAGTATTGGAGGGTCCCTTTAATATATGACATCATACATCAGAGTAGGAACTTTCAGAGAAACATTTGTGAGTCTAATAGTTGGGCTCTTCGTACCCCTATGTACTCACACTGCAAACTGAGAATTGGTTATTACATACACCACAAGGGAGGGGGGGGGGTCACAGTCTTTATATTTTAGGAAAATTGTGATTTAAACATTCAATATACAGAAGAGACTTTATATTGTTGGCCGTACATAGAGAAGTGTGACATGTGAGAGGTGAGGGTCCGGCGGCTTGGCGTGGGGCTGCTGTACGCCGGATGGTTGTGATTGTGGGCTGTTTGCATTCTCAGATCACAATGTTCATTTTTCTCTCTTGGAAGCCGGAGAAGTTTGGTCTTCCAGTTTCACATTTTTCTCTCCAGGCCTCAATCTCATTACTGCGTATACTGAGTGTGGGAGGTGATTCTGTCATACAGCTGACCGTGTAACACAAGTCCTGTACAATTATAAGTACAAGACCCCATGCTGATTGTTTCTAGATGTACGAAGGACATATAGATAAAAACCTACTTGTAATAAAGTGCAGTATACCATAGATATGATATTAGATGGATAGATTTCAGAGAGTAGATGTCACGATCACAGGGTATGTGGACCCACTAGGCTGCTCCGCCATAGCGGAGAGGCAGCTGGCCTAGTCACAGTCTATGCAAGAGTCTATAACAGTTCATAGCACAGTGGCCGAGGCTTCAGCACGGATGGAGGCGGGTGCAGCAGGTTGCGCCAGATGTGGCGGATGACACCGGATGTGGCGGATGACACAATGGACGTGGCGGATGACACAATGGACGTGGCAGATGACACTGGACGTGGCGGAAGACACTGGACGTGGCGGATGACACAATGGACGTGGCGGATGACACAATGGACGTGGCGGATGACACAATGGACGTGGCGGATGACACAATGGACGTGGCGGATAACACAATGGACGTGGCGGATGACACAATGGACGTGGCAGGTGACACTGGGCGTGGCGGAAGACACTGGACGTTGCGGCTGACACAATGGACGTGGCGGATGACACAATGTACGTGGCGGATGACACAATGGACGTGGCGGATGACACTGGTGCAGTAGCACACGACTCCAACACTAACAGGCTCAGGAACAAGGACACAGCACGGGATCCTGGATACAGGTAGCAGGGCACGGGTAACAACAGGAACATGATAACACTAAGGGACCATTTGCAAGACTGACATGGGATAAACTAAGAACGCCCAGGCAATGAGCAAAGGGGCAGGGCCCTTCTTATAGTCCAGGAAATCATGGGCAGTTGATGATGACTTCCCATGTGCGTGCGCTGGTCCATTAAGGCTGGGCACGAGCGTTTGCGCGCACCCTACGGGACACAGCGGACCGGAGCGGAAGTGAGCGCTGGCGTCTCCTGGAAAGGAGATGCGAGCCAGCGCTCACAGATCCGTGGTTGCGGCCGCTGGGGGGTGAGTAAACCCGATGGTTTTCGGCCATAGACGCTACAGTAGATATGAGATAGATAGATAGCACACAAGAAAATGGTGACAGCACACTGCGAACACGAATGCCACCTAAGCCAGTAAATATAAATAAATATGCATTACTGCTAAATCTACTTACAATAGGGAGGTTCTTAGCGCACATTTTGATCAAATTGTGTGAGCCCACCTGCCACGACAAGGCAACCTCTATGTGGTGGGAACCTACACTGCACATACACCCAGAACTGGGACTAAACCTACATATATCTGGGGATAGATGGATAGATATTGGATAGATATTGGACAGATAGATTATTATTTCCCCTTGGCATCTTTCCCATTCACACGGACGGCGTCTCTTACGTGTAATAACACTGATGGGAACTTTCTCAGGCGTCGCACTTGTTCTTCTAGTCTCCTCTCCCGGCTTCTCGAGCTTCTCTCTTCTGTAAGTCCGTCAAGAAGAAGGCAAAGAATCATTTATCTCTCATAGTTTTTAGGTGATTAACCAAAGCATCATTTTGCTGCCACTAAAATGCTGTGTAATTTGCTGGTAATTTGAATGAATTTTCATATATTTCAGGCCTGCACACACTACAATGTTTAATTTATGAGACTAACCCTTCCAGACGGTACCTTTATTGTGAAAGATAGTAATTAATGTCCCAATTCACTTGGTTAATGCTCTTCTGCGTACACGGCAGGGAAGTTGAAGGTAAGAAACAGTTTACAGTCGCTATTAGGTTTAATTATGCTTAATGACGGTTCGATTCTCTGTTCACTGACGGCTTGCAGTCATTCCACTCCTAGCTGCGTTTTCCCAGGCTCCTCGTTCTCTACCCTTGATGGTGCCACTGTGTCCCATCCTCGTGTTTGTTTCACTCTACAAAGTCATTGCTGCAAGGCAGCACTAATGAGACACCTGTTTCCGTGGAGATGTAAGAACCGCGCAGGTCCTTGTCTGCACCAAAGTAATAGGTCGGCAATGGAAACTGTTAACCCTTGAAGGTCTTCATCGTTCATAGGACGTGCCGGGCATCCCTTAAAGCGTACGGCGCTAGAAATTCTCCTGCAAGAAGTTTATCAACTATGCATGCCAGTAACAAGCTTTACACGCATTAACGGCGGAAAAATCTGCCATAAAGGGTTAATAGGTCAAAAATATTGTGGCCAAATTGTTTATCGAAGTTCGATTCAAAGTTACATGTTGTCAGGAAGCCGAGCTGGATTAGTGGGCAGCGCCAACATGCCAGTGCATTGAGTTTAAGACTAGTAAGACATATTAGGGAGTTGTTATCTAAGCAGATTTCTTACACGTTCTGCAAACCAAGATCAAAGTAGGAGTTTCACTGCGAAGCCTGTACACCACTTTACAGTTCACATATAGAATTAGAGGAGTATTCCAGTGTTACCAAGTGATAGCAAGTGATGGCATATAGAAAACGATATGTGGTGGTCCGACCATAGGAATATGCAGTCACCTGCTCTGAATGGAGAACTCTTCCAAGAATTTTGTACAATTCAGTACAATACTTAAGATTTATTGATTCTGAGTTACACCCTGTATTATACTCCAGAGCTGCACTCACTATTCTTCTGGTGGAGTCACTGTGTACATACATTACATTACTTCTCCTGTACTGATCCTGAGTTACACCCTGTATTATACTCCAGAGCTGCACTCACTATTCTTCTGGTGGAGTCACTGTGTACATACATTACATTACTTATCCTGTACTGATCCTGAGTTACATCCTGTATTATACTCCAGAGCTGCGCTCACTATTCTTCTGGTGTAGTCACTGTGTACATACATTACATTACTTATCCTGCACTGATCCTGAGTTAAATCCTGTATTATACTCCAGAGCTGCACTCACTATTCTGCTGGTGGAGTCACTGTGTACATACATTACATTACTTATCCTGTACTGATCCTGAGTTACATCCTGTATTATACTCCAGAGCTGCACTCACTATTCTGCTGGTGGGGTCACTGTGTACATACATTACTTATCCTGTACTGATCCTGAGTTACATCCTGTATTATACTCCAGAGCTGCACTCACTATTCTGCTGGAGGAGTCACTGTGTACATACATTACATTACTTATCCTGTACTGATCCTGAGTTACATCCTGTATTATACTCCAGAGCTGTACTCACTATTCTGCTGGTGGAGTCACTGTGTACATACATTATATTACTTCTCCTGTACTGATCCTGAGTTACATCCTGTATTATACTCCAGAGCTGCACTCACTATTCTGCTGGTGGAGTCACTGTGTACATACTTTACATTACTTATCCTGTACTGATCCGGAGATACATCCTGTATTATACTCCAGAGCTGCACTCGCTATTCTGCTGGTGGAGTCACTGTGTACATACATTACATTACTTATCCTGTACTGATCCTGACTTACATCCTGTATTATACTCCAGAGCTGCACTCACTATTCTGCTGGTGGAGTCACTGTGTACATACATTAAATTACTTATCCTGCACTGATCCTGAGTTATATCCTGTATTATACTCCAGAGCTGCAATCACTATTCTGCTGGTGGAGTCACTGTGTACATACATTACATTACTTATCCTATACTGATCCTGAGTTACATCCTGTATTATACTCCAGAGCTGCACTCACTATTCTGCTGGTGGAGTCACTGTGTACATTACATTACTTATCCTGTACTGATCCTGAGTTACATCCTGTATTATACTCCAGAGCTGTACTCACTATTCTGCTGGTGGTGTCACTGTGTACATACATTACATTACTTATCCTGCACTGATCCTGAGTTATATCCTGTATTATACTCCAGAGCTGCAATCACTATTCTGCTGGTGGAGTCACTGTGTACATACATTACATTACTTATCCTATACTGATCCTGAGTTACATCCTGTATTATACTCCAGAGCTGCACTCACTATAATGCAAGCGTCTGATGCTGAAATCTCCCAGCATTCCCAGCGCTGTCAGTGTCTGATTAGAGATTGGTCTGGTGATTATCATTGTGGGGAGAGTCATCCTTACATCAAAAATTATACAGGAATCTTATCTAGGATTAACTAACTCCCCCCCCCCCCCTTTGTATTATAGGAGCTCAGCTAATCTGTTAAGGAAGTGTCTGTCATAAAAGCTTGCTGACTGTTTCCAATAACAATTGTGAACATAGTTCAGTACTATATACCATATATTTTATGATAATTGTGTTCTTAGCCATAGAGGACCCTCATGCTGTTGTTCTCTGTTGTCTGCAGTGAACGCTCTTGGCATCTGACATTGTGTTGGTGGTAATTATTTGAGAAGAATGGACTAGGAGCTGCAGCCTGTGCATTCTCCGAGTCTTCAATATCTCAATGTTCTTATCAAATCTATATGACCTTATATCATATAATAGAGCAAACCTTTAGTTCAAGGGCATCTCAATCCAAAAATGGTCAAATATTAATAAATCAGAAGTTGGAGCCGCAGCTAAAGTTCATATTTTTATGTTTTGCTGCTTGCAGAGTTGTTGGCTTCATCCGATTCTCCATCATATCAGGCGCCTCATAAAGAAGTGATCAGCTGTCACTTTGTTATTAGAAGGGTCTGAAGGTAGAAAACTTGTAGGAGAATCACGTGACGTCTCTGGTCCGCCATCATTCCTATCATCTCATATCGGTATAATCATCGTGTGTGACTTCACCTTTACATTTACTGAAGTGTCAGCAAAACCTTTCCAGGACCAGAGGTCCAACGTAGAATTATCCGCTCTGAGGGTATGTGCACACGACTTATTTTCAGACGTAATTCGGGCCTTTTACGCCTGAAAAAACGGCTCCATTACGCCTACAAACATCTGCCCATTGCAATGGGTTTTACGATGTTCTGTTCCCACGAGGTGTTATTTTACGCGTCGCTGTCAAAATACGGCGCGTAAAAAGACGCCCACGAAAAAGAAGTGCATGTCACTTCTTCAGACGTTTTTGGAGGCGTTTTTCATTGACTCCATTGAAAAACAGCTCCAATAACGTCCGTAAAATACGCTGCGAAAAACGCGAGTTTCTCCAAAAAGGTCTGAAAATCAGGAGCTGTTTTCACCTGAAAACAGCTCCGTATTTTCAGACGTATTTTACTAAGCCGTGTGAACAGAGCCTAATTGTCATTCAGTGACTTTACAGACATTAGTGATAGAACGGGTCGGGGTAAAGAGATCACTGAATTCCAGCGCGGTCCTGTAATAGGACGTCTCCGTTGTAACAAGTCATTTCCGGAACTTTCTCTCGCCTAAATATTCCACCATCACCTGTGACTGATATTATTTTAAAGTGGAAGGAACCACAGCAGCTCAGCCACGAAGTGCAGACCACGTAAAGTTACAGAGCGGGGGGCCGAGTGCTGAGGAGCAAGTGCAGAAAAGTGGCCAACGCTACTCCGACTCCATAAAAGCAGAGTACAGACCTCCACTGGTATTAACATCTGCTCAAAAACTGTCCCAGGAGCTTCATGGCATGATGGCCGAGGAGCTACATGCCAGCTGAACATCACCAAGCACAATGCCAAGCGTCAGATGGAGGGGAGTAAAGCCGCCGCCACTGGACTCTGGAGCAGCGTGCTCTGTGGAGTGACGCTTCTCTATGTGACGTGTTCTGTGGAGTGACGCTTCTCTATGTGACGTGTTCTGTGGAGTGACGCTTCTCTATATGACGTGTTCTGTGGAGTGACGCTTCTCTATGTGACGTGTTCTGTGGAGTGACGCTTCTCTATGTGACGTGTTCTGTGGAGTGACGCTTCTCTATGTGACGTGTTCTGTGGAGTGACGCTTCTCTATGTGACGTGTTCTGTGGAGTGACGCTTCTCTATATGACGTGTTCTGTGGAGTGACGCTTCTCTATATTACGTGTTCTGTGGAGTGACGCTTCTCTATGTGACGTGTTCTGTGGAGTGACGCTTCTCTATATGACGTGTTCTGTGGAGTGACGCTTCTCTATATGACGTGTTCTGTGGAGTGACACTTCTCTATATGACGTGTTCTGTGGAGTGACGCTTCTCTATATGACGTGTTCTGTGGAGTGACACTTCTCTAAGTGACGTGTTCTGTGGAGTGACGCTTCTCTATATGACGTGTTCTGTGGAGTGACGCTTCTCTATATGACGTGTTCTGTGG
The DNA here is from genome assembly GCF_050947455.1 of Rhinoderma darwinii. NCBI lineage: Eukaryota > Metazoa > Chordata > Amphibia > Anura > Rhinodermatidae > Rhinoderma > Rhinoderma darwinii. The sequence continues at coordinate 477,271,904 of NC_134688.1, forward strand.
AGTGACGCTTCCCTATATGACGTGTTCTGTGGAGTGACGCTTCTCTATGTGACGTGTTCTGTGGAGTGACAATTCTCTGTGACGTGTTCTGTGGAGTGACACTTCTCTATGTGACTTGTTCTGTGGAGTGACACTTCTCTATGTGACGTGTTCTGTGGAGTGACACTTCTCTATATGACGTGTTCTGTGGAGTGACGCTTCTCTATGTGACGTGTTCTGTGGGGTGACACTTCTCTATGTGACACGTTCTGTGGAGTGACGCTTCTCTATGTGACGTGTTCTGTGGAGTGACGCTTCTCTATATGACGTGTTCTGTGGAGTGACACTTCTCTATGTGACGTGTTCTGTGGAGTAACGCTTCTCTATGTGACGTGTTCTGTGGAGTGACGCTTCTCTATATGACGTGTTCTGTGGAGTGACGCTTCTCTATGTGATGTGTTCTGTGGAGTGACACTTCTCTATGTGACGTGTTCTGTGGAGTGACGCTTCTCTATGTGACGTGTTCTGTGGAGTGACGCTTCTCTATATGACGTGTTCTGTGGAGTGACACTTCTCTATGTGACGTGTTCTGTGGAGTGACGCTTCTTGGAGTGACAGCACAGTGGCGTAACTACCATTGTAGCATCCATAGCGGTTGCTACGGGGCCCGCAGCATGGGAGAGTCCATGCCACCCACTGGCACGGGCCCTCCCATGCCCGATGGCGCCGCTAGCAGCCACTTTTGAGAGGCTTTGATCGTCACGGGCCTAGGTGAATAAAAATTGTTTTTTATTTATTTGGGGGGCACGGTCTACAAGGGGGAGGTGGGGGTGTTATCTACAGGGGGGCTGTATGGCACAATCTACAGGGGGCCTGTATGGCACAATCTACAGGGGGGGCTGTATGGCACAATCTACGGGGGGGCTGTATGGCACAATCTACAGGGGGGGGCTGTATGGCACAATCTACGGGGGGGCTGTATGGCACAATCTATGGGGGGCTGTATGGCACAATCTACGGGGGGGCTGTATGGCACAATCTATGGGGGGGCTGTATGGCAGAATCTACGGGGGGGCTTTATGGCACAATCTACGGGGGGGGCTGTATGGCACAATCTACGGGGGGGGGGGCTGTATGGCACAATCTACAGGGGGGGCTGTATGGCACAATCTACAGGGGGGATGTATGGCACAATCTACAGGGGGGCTGTATGGCACAATCTACAGGGGGGCTGTATGGCACAATCTACAGGGGACACTGTCTACAAGGGGGGGGGGGGGCTGTGTGGGGCATCCAGGGGAGGGGGAACAGTCAAAAGTTTTCTATGGTGCCCAGTCTTTCCTGGTTACTCCCCTGGGACAGCATGCTTCTATCTGAAACACATATGGGACTCAAATGGAAGTAGACTCAACGCAGTATAATAAAAAATCTGACACCATCATTTCACTCACGCCGTATGGTATCGTTTTTCACAGGGTCGTGTGTATGAGGCCTCACGTCAGTCGTTTTTTCTGCCCAGGGTGAGGGGCACTTCTCTAGTCCAGGACGTGTCTTTGCGCAGCTTCCTACTGCCACCCAACAAAATCCCTGTCATTAATGAGGGAGATTGGGGGCCCCCTATTTCCCTGCTCCGGCACTAGTGCAGTGTACGACCCCCTTTAAACCATTCAACTATTCTAACCAAAAGGTCTTTCCCCGTTATATCCAAAACCGTCAATTGACCTGCCCAGGAACGGCGGGGCGGCGGGTCATGTACGGGGTTAAACCGTACGTCCTCCATGTTGGATCAGCAGCGTTGCGAGCTCTTTGTCTCGGTCGGTGAGCGTCTGCAGAATGTATTCGGGAGGGAGATGGTGGTCGTCTTTTCTCGGTAATGGTTTTCCTTAGAACTCCGCACTCTCGTACCTTTCAGCCGCCTCGCGCTTCTCATGTATTTTGCCTATTATGTGGCGTTCAGAGGATCTCAGGACTGCTTAAGGCTGTGAAAATGAGCACTTTGCCTCTCCTCTGTATCCCTGTTCTTAGACTTCAGAGCCGGCTCCGCTGACTTTCCTAGTTATAACTGCGCGTTCTACCCTCTCATTTACTGCACAGTGGAAAGGGATTGTTAAAGCTCGGGCTTTTGCTCTCTTTGCTCTTCACATCATCAGTCAGCTGGTAATTGACTGATAATGTCATGTGCAGAAAATAGCACAGCGTGAGCCTCAGAAGCCGCTCTCTGTGCACTGGTAGGATCTGTTCAGAAACTTTAAGCAGCCTGTCAAGCGCTCGGACTGATAGCTGAAAGTGTTTTGTGTCCTCTTAACCCTTTTCCTGCCCATGAGCAAAGTAATACTGCCACCCATTGAAGATATCGCCCCCTAGAGACCGCAGCAAGGCACAATGTTCACGCTTCTGCTCAGGGGCATAACGAAAAGCACCCCAGGCCCTGATGCAAAATTTGGATCCACCAATCATTATGTGCCATTTATAGGACTGGCGTCCTCTTATGTGACCAGCGCCCTCCCGCAGGCATCATATGGCGCCCCCTATAGTTGGGCCTCTGCTTCAGCTGCCATATATCGGTTTCTTTAGCGGTCATAACAGGAGCTTGTATTTTATTCTGTTTTCTACCGTACGACCCATTTTTTGCATAAGGGTTTATTCACACTGCGCAGTCAAATTGCAGTATTTTTCCACGATTACCACAAGCGGTTTATGCAAAATTGCAGAAAAAACTATTTGACTTATACGAATAGACCCTTATTATGCTGCAAAGTGGTTCTCAAAGGGGGAGGGTGTATGCAAATGCACCCCCAAAATGGGCGTTTCCTGAAATATTTATGGGCGTTTCTTAGCAGATATGGGGCGGGGCTTAAAATGTCCTACTGGTGGGGAATCAAATGTTGGGAGATATCCAAGGATACGTTTTTCCTTTTGATCCCGCTATTTACCAAATCCTCCAGGAACTTTTTGGAATCTGTGCATTTTTTTCTGCACCCTGGTAGATTTGTACACATTTACACAGGTTTTCGGGTTCTATGTAAATTCCAGTCTAATTAAAAATTCGGCAACTTTTTCATAAAATCCGTGTTTCTATATATTTTTTTACTATGTTTAAGATCACTGCTTGCTGTTAGTGAATGGAAACATTATTGTTAAAGAGAATTTGTTACAACAGGTACAAGCAGCCTGGACTTGGTAGCCACTTCTTCTGCTTAGAACACATTGGGGTAATTTTAGTTGGCGTTTCATATACCAGAAGTGTAAGATTTTTCAATAAATTTATTAAGAAGCGCAAAACACCTCTTAATGAATTTGGTGCATCTTGGGCTGTCCATGCACCACAAACTACAATCTATCAATTTCTGGCATAAATGATAGTAACTCTGTCGGTTGACAGGTGACCCCGCCACCTCCCATTAAGCTCCGTACACTTTTTATAAAATACGCAAGAGTTGCGAAAAATTGAAAAAGAATTGCACATTTTAGCATAACACTGACATGCATCAAAAATTGCAACTCTTTCCACCATAAATCGCTTAATAAATTTCCCCCAATGTCTACACATATTTCATGCCTATTTGCAAATGACGGTTAAAAACCTGTACAGATTTAATAGTTGTCACAGCTGAGGGTTTGCTACAATGTATCCAGTCTCGGCACTCGCCTGCAGAGGTGCCAGTGTCACTACGTCTACACTTGCACACTGCCATCCTAATTCTTATTGTGTTTGCGCACTTTTAGCGCAGTGGCGTTGACAATAGCAACTCTGGCCTAGACTGGATAGATTGTACCAAATGCTCAGCTGCAAGAGGTTTTTTGATGGGGTTTTTTAATTTTTAGTAATCCCTGAATGTAAGCAAGAATGTTCCCATTCATTGACAGCAAGCAGTAACAGATCTTGAAAATTTGGATTAAATGAAACATAAAGTATATGGCAAAGTTGCATCACTATTTACTAACTGTTGATTAAGATTTTTTTTTGCACGAAACCTGAAAAGACCTTTTAATTATCTTGTGTTCTACCCTGTGGAAAAAATATCAAGCACAAATATGCAATTCCACAAAGCAGTTGTATTTGTCATTGATCGCTGGACATAGAGTATACTGCAGTTTTACAGAGTTTTAATTCCCTATCCCAAACTCACACGCTCACGGGGGTCAAATGATTGGAGAGCAATGAATCTCAGAATATATTTGGATGCCAATTGGTGTCATTCGTATTCTATGCAACTTTATAATGTCATTAAAATCTTGTGAAATCTCAGACACCGAGGTAAGAATGACAATAGATCTGGAGCTGAAGCAGTTATGGATTCCCCCTATTATATCTGTCCCGCCGGCTACGCCACAATGTCAAGAGAGATTAATAAAATTTGTTTCTGTGTTTGAACATGCATTGACTTTTGTATTCATTTACTTTGTTCTCTTTCTCCGTCTGCCATGCTGCAGCAATCAAGATGTTTCACTTTCTATGGTGTAAAAATGTGTTGATCTCCTGTATGAATACAGATTTTATATAAAACAAAAAAAGTGTTTTGTGCAGGTACTTCAGTTTATAATGTACACGAGATTCTGTATATAACTCATATCTAGGCTGAGTCAGACAGGAATAACACAGTCGGATCAAAGACATTTTCAGATGCAGCAGAGCCGAGTAACTTTGTAAAAGTCTCTTGCTCACAGTGTAAAACTTTACATCATACGTATTCATGTTTTGAGCAATAGATACATTGTGGCTTGACTGAAGGTTTAGCAAAGCATGATTCTTAATACCAAACTTTTTTACAGTGAGCTCTAGTTTTTGAGGAGTCAGGTGATCTACCAAGGAGCGGCACATGTAATGAGGGATGCTCTTGCAATGTTTCGCGTGCCCCTTTTTTGTAGATGCTCCAGTGCCCCGATAATAAAGATAAGCAAGCTGTTTTTGTACTTCCCATAAGTCTGCCTATGGAGAGCCTAGAGTCCACCGGTCATCCCCCGAAACGTCGGACCCCCTAAGGTCTAATGTTTACTTATTTTCCTGTGGATAGGTAATACATTTTAATGACAGGTTTTTTTGGCACTGATTTTGATGTGGAAACCGCGTCGGAATCAGCGCCACAAAACAGCCGAAATCGTCCCCCATTGATTTCAATGGGAGGCAGAGGCGTTTTTTCCCTGAGTGCCTTTTGGCGGCATGTCCTTTCTTGCCGTGGTTCCGCTTCTGACCTCCCATTGAAATCAATGGGGGGCAGAAAAAACGTGCGACGCTCATTTCCAAGCGTTTTTCGCTTTGTCTTTTGCCACATGTCCTTGCATTAGCTTCAATGGCTGCGGCGAAAAACGCAGTGAAAACCGTGGCAAAAACGCGCAGGTAGGTCAAAATCTGATTCAAAATTCCTGAAGGAAATCTGAGGCCGATATTTTATTCCATGCAAAAAACTCAGTGTGAACAGGGCCTTACTGCAAAGGCTCATTCGGACGAGCGTGAATCTCATCCGCGTGCCGTGCGTTGAAACAACGTACAGCACACAGACGCATCGATTTCAATGGGGCTATTCACACATGTGAGTCTTCACACAGCGGAAAGCGAAACGCACTGCATGTCCTATATTGGTGCTTTTTCACGCACCTAGCCGCCTATTGAAGTCAATGGGTGCGTGAAAACCACGGACAACACATGGACGCACATCAGTGTGATATCCGTGTTTCACGCATCAATTACATTGAAAAAAAAGTGCTTGCAAGTGCGTGAAAAACACACGCCACACGCAAAGAACACTATTGCCAAACGCATTGCACACGGGCAGATTTGCGCACGTAAAACTGTCCCGAAGTGTAACGAGCTGTGCACCTGTGCGTCCATCACATGACTATGGACAGACGTGTATCCACTGGAAGAAAACAATGAATGTTCCTACTGGAAAACAGCAAGCAGAGATCCTGACAACTGTGAGGAATTCATACAGAAAGTATATTGGAAAATTGTATAACTATTAATTATACAAAAAATAACATTAATTGTCCGAAACCGAACGAGCCCCGTTAGGCATTACCACGACTCGCAGCGCGATGACACTTTTTGCCTAATAGAGAAGCAACCTTTTTTCTCCATAGGGAAACATGGAAATTGAGTCGCAGGCGTCACTGTGGACCCCTAGACGAAACGTTTTTGCCCTGTAATTTGTCACGCGCCTTTAAAATCCGGAATATTTTACTGCGCGCAACAACCGAGCACAACGATCGTCTGGTAGGATGTATAAGAAGACAGAACGTGCTCGGCTTTACCATAATGAAATGACAGGGACAATAAGAAACGTAACATTTCCATACAGTGTATCTGCCTCTATTATACCGCAGTTTATTTTTGCCGTCTCCAGCCTTCTTATGTGTGTCTGAGGGACGTGGTAACAGAACAATGAAACACTGTCACAATGCTGAAATCTATATGGCATGTGGGAAATGTATTCTGGTGCACGCAGAATAGATTAAAGTGGGAAGGAGCGCAGAACTGAGAGATGGATGAATTTTGACTGCACATTAACTGTAGCCTTAAACCAAGGTGACACCACCTGATAGGCATCTCCCTGGATTATATCACACATGGGTGGGAAAAAAAAATCCTCAATATCTCCCAGCTGTAGAGTCGTAAATTATTTTTCCCAATTTTCTCACCTTGATCCACTGAATCTTAAGTATATGCCCCACATGGAGGCCCTTTTTTCTTTCTGCTCTTGAGTTGGTTGACTTCAGCCAACAGTTGGGCGAAACTTTTTTTACTAGATCGCTCGTTCCTCAGACGGACATCCAACAGATTAATAGATGGAAGCTGAAATTTTCTCTGACACTATCAGATATTCATCGACTTGCCGACAAGTCACCAAATTGTCAGGTGAACTTGTATGACATCTAATTAAAGTCCATGTCGACATTGGAAATCCTCTCCTGCCTTAACTTTTATACTGGAGTACAATAAAACCCTTCTTTTTTTTTTCAGACGACCACCCAAAATTGCAACGAAAAAAAGTTTTTTAGAGGAGTGTTCATACACACAGGATATAAGATCATCGAAAATCCATCAGAGAAAAATCTGGTCTAGATCGGTCTTCTCAAGGACGTGGTCTTTACTGTATGTGTGAATACAGCTCAAATTATTGCATGGGCAAAAGGGGTAACAGATCTTCTACTTGCCTAAACCTACACCTAGGACCCGCTCTCGATTCCTGGTATAAAACTTTTATGTCATGTCAGAGGCTAAGGGTATTATGTAGGCACCGTGTGACACTATTATGTGTATGGTATTGTTACTTGGCACTGTATGGTGATAGTGCCAGTTATTTGGCAGTATTCGAGTAGAGACACCTGTAGGAATGGAAATTGGCAAATTTTTGAAGATTTTTACCTGCAAAAACCGCATGGACATTACAATAATTTGAAAACCGTGCTGATTTGTGATAAAATGACATGTTGGCGTGGTGTTTGGGTGCATCGCGGCCGCACCTCAGCCGGTCCCGGGTCGTTATCGGTGTCCTTACTTTAACTCTACAATTACCTCCTTCCAAAAAGCATAGGAGGCTGGAACACGTGGATTTGCCCAGTGGTCTCCATATACCTGGATTTGACCCTGCTTGTCACAACGATAGAGCTGGAGTAGTAACTATTTTTAACAAAGAAGCAGGGGGAGGAAACCTCCAGCTCACCAGTCCAACGCCTGACACTCCAGCTTCGCTCGGATCTCCGCGACGGTCGACGGTAGGTAGCAATAGAAGACAAAGAAAGTTGATCCAGCGCTGCTATTGTGTTTAAAAAGGAATCCTGTTCCTATATTTATTAGGTATGAAAATGTAAAATCGGACGGACAAACAGACCTAGTAACAAGGCAATTTCAGGTAGGTATTCGGAGCCTACGCGTTTCGAACACTTGCGGTGGCCATGATTAAGAACGCCGCAAATGTTCGAAACGCGTAGGCTCCGAATACCTACCTGAAATGGCCTTGTTACTACGTCTGTTTGTCCGTCCGATTTTAAATTTTCATACCTAATAAATATAGGAACATGATTCCTTTTTAAACACAATAGCAGCGCTGGATCAACTTTCTTTGTCTTCTATAGTAACTATTTTTATTAGGCATTGCATTCAAATTCCACGAAGCGGGCGCCAGGTAGACAATGTGTTTAGCAATTGGTTGCTGGTGCCTGTGTGTTGTCTCTATTGATGTTTTCGGGAGTCCTTTTTTTCCTGGATACCTAAAACATCGGACTGGCTCCTGGAGTCTACAGAATCTTGTCTTCCGATGCCATACAGTCCGTATTTATATGCAAGATACTGGGACGATCAATGCATTTTTGTGTCATGCACTCCCCTATGAAGCCCATACTGTTCTTTTCTTTGTTCTTATTTCAGAACTTGGTGGTTGTTAGCGATTTCAGTTCTATGGGGACCACGTAACATAACCGGAGTACATAATGTGAATATGACCACATTGATACAAAACATGTGCTGTTATTTTTTCTTAATACTTAAATCGACTGTCCAGTGATGAGCCTAAAAAGATGTAAGTCAGTACCTGTAGGTGCTGCTTACCTGCGATTTACTTTCTTCAGTGCTTGGCTGCTTTTTAGCTCAACAAAACTGTGATCTGTGGACTACAGTTTAGATACAGTGCCTAAGGGAGTCTTAGGTAGTCTGAAATCAACCTCCTGTCTCATGATTGGTTCAGACTTCTACTCTCTCCTCCCTCCCCACTGCAGCTCGGTCTCTTCAGATTGGCTTCTGTGTATAAGCACAAGCTCACCAGGTAGTCAGAGCACGAAGAGGACAGAATGATTATAACCTACAGACTACTTAGCCAACAGTAAGAAAAAGATGATCATCAGGTAATTGACGCCCACACGAAATCAAGTCTTATTAAGGGGGATCCTGGAGTGTCTCTTTAATCTCTAGCTTTAAGACAGAAGACACTAATCTTTTTTTTTTTTTTCAAGGAGGAACATGGATTTGTAGTTTTTACATTAAAATTGTTACATTTTGGGAGGCATTGATTGATTAATTTATCGTAAACATACGCCATGTTTAAACTGTACCAATGGCGTTATGTACCACACCTGATGCATCCATATGGCTTTTGTATAAGTTATTATATATATATATATATATATAAAATCCCAAGCTTTTACCTGAGTTGATGGCACCAGACTGATCCTTCATTTTCCACCAGTCGTAATTCTGGCGATTTTTTTATTTCCGAGTTTTACAGAAAGTTGATATTTATTTTCCGGATACCTTTCCGTTGTACCATCACCAAGGAGTTTATTTCCGTTGACAATTCATGTCCGCGCCGCGGTATTCATACTCGCAGTCAATCACAACAACTGTAATGGCAGAAAAAGCATTTTACGTACCTTGTGGTCATCTTCACAAGTCGGGGGGGAAGGTGTCCTGCGTTCTACATTTCCTAAATTAGGACACGTGTTTGCCGAGTATGAACAGGTGTAGAGTTTTTCTTCGTGTAGCCTATTATAAGATGTGATTATCCCCTCGCTTAAAGAGAAAGGCACCAAGTAAAGGAAGCCCGTCTGTGCTAGTTCTCATTTACTAATTAGATTCACAGCGCGGCACAAAGTAACCCTCTCGGAGTCAGGACTGTGATTAAGCAGTTTACACTACGGTAGCGAGATCAGCGGTACACGTTTGCCTGCCGCAATGTCTCATCTCCAATTTACATCTCAAAGAGGTGTGATCTTAACTGCATTTCTGCTTCTCTGGTTTGTCTCCGAGACATTCGACATTAGTTTTTGTACGTGACAGACGACACTCGTTCCATATGTTAAGGACTAATAAACACATTCAGGTGTCTCGTAAATTTCATATGAACGCCCGGCAAAAAAAAAGACATATTTATGGAATCCGCTTCTGGACTTTTGTATTATTATTTATATTATTTTTTATTATTTTTTATTTATTTTTCTCTTGTTTTTTAACAATCACACTTTTTGAATATGCAGCTTTACTTCTAATGACGCAGCCGTCACCTTTTTGTAGAGCGGGGAAAGTCTCACCTCCTTCTAGAATTTGGAATTTCAAGACACAAAAAACTCCTATCATTTTCGTACCTCTTTTTTTTTTTCTTTTTGGAACTAACAAGCGCACGAAAGTGAATTCTTAGACGTTGCGATGTTTTGAAGGTCGCAGAAGGTAGTATATGGATGTTTTTGGATCAGGTCCTCACTGGAGGGAGGGGTCGAAAACGTAAAATCCTCTCTCACGTAGATTTTACTTGTGTTTAAAAAACGGAGCTCAATTAATTTTAAATTGAAATGACATTTATTAATATATCACTTGCTTTGTTTTCTTCTGGTCCTCTTACTAGAAAAATTGAAAATTGCGCTTGCTCGGCGGTTGCCATGGTAACATCAACAAACTAACACTCCATGGACAGTCTATCATGTGACCTTTACGAGTCTATAACAGAATGTCTATGCACAGAAGAGTTAGGGTCTGTTCACACTGCCTTTGGCATATGCTGGTATACGTCGGCATACCTTTGTTTCAACTCAAAAGCGGCAGAGGCGCTCGGGTGAGAGCTGAACCACCTGGTTTCTGATCGGCTTTTCTGATCCTTACACCGATCAGAAACTAAGTGGCTCAGCGTTCACCTGAGTGCTACGCCGTTTCGTCTCAGTGCTCGGACCCCCACCGATTAAAACTTCTGAAAGCTTAGTTACCCTTTTTAAACCTTAATCATTTCTACATATTTCTTTATAGGATTGGAGTTCCAGTTTTCAGATGCAGAGCTCCATTTCCCCTGCATAGACCTAGTTACATGTTAAAATGATGTCTGCCTTCAGCCACCACTAGAGGGAGCTCACTGTATACTGTGTTGTTATTATTAAGATCAATGTATAACCTGTATGCAGTAAGCTCCAATGGGTGGTGGATGCAAAAAGGCAAAATTTTAATTTAAAAAAAGTGAAATGTAGATCTCCATGAAGACTCTACTGACACTGTACAGTTATTATGGTGGAACTCTTCAAAAATATATGATAAGCCAGGGAAAGGGGCAAAGGTAGAAAAACCAAAGGGAAACCAACAGGCAGGCCCCCTCGGTCACAGGTTATCCAATAGATAAAAACTTATTTGAAATTAATCTGGTGATTCTGCACATAAATAACACCAGCCCATGAATTACCTAGCAATTATGCCTCATGCACACGACCATAGCCATGTACACGGACGTGATTTTCGGATCGGCCGGGGGCGGAGTGTCACCCGCAAGATTTGTGGGCCGTGCACATGCCATTAATTTCTATGAGCCCGGACCGCAGAACACGGCCGTAATAAGACATGTCCGTTCTTTCTGCGGTCCAGGCTCCTGGGCCATGCACGGACCGTGGAAACCACGGTCGTGTGCATGGCCCCAGAGGAATGAATGAGGCCGCAATACTCCCGTTGATTTTCAGGGGGAATTGCGGTCGCAAAAGCACGTTCGTTTGCATGGGGCTTTAGAGCTAATAAATAAAAATGTATAAATGTATTCTAATGGATAAACATAATGGACATGATCAATTCATCAATATTCATGAATGGCATAAGAGTCCACAAATAATAAAATTTGCCGCTGGTAATAATGAAAATAGTTAAGAGTAACGAATAAATGTTGTGTATGTAAAATAAAACACTGTGGGGCAGATTTACTACATCTGGCGTTACATACGTTAGTCCTCGATGCCACAACTCTTAATAAATCTGTTGCATCTTTTCACTTGCCGTGCCCAACAATGGCGTAACAATGCAACTGAGAACCCTTCTGCGCCCACCCACTCAGACATATAAAATGTCTCACAGCGTGCCGCGGCTCATACAAGGTACTGTGCTACGTCACATACAACGTGCCGACGCTGCCTGGTGTCCGCTCTCATAGCGTGCCGCGGCTCATACAAGGTACTGTGTGCTACGTCACATACGACGTGCCGACGCTGTCTGGTGTCCGCTCTCACAGCGTGCCGCGGCTCATACAAGGTACTGTGTGCTACGTCACATACGACGTGCCGACGCTGCCTAGTGTCCGCTCTCACAGCGTGCCGCGGCTCATACAAGGTACTGTGTGCTACGTCACATACGACATGCCGACGCTGCCTGGTGTCCGCTCTCACAGCGTGCCGCGGCTCATACAAGGTACTGTGTGCTACGTCACATACGACGTGCCGACGCTGCCTAGTGTCCGCTCTCACAGCGTGCCGCGGCTCATACAAGGTACTGTGTGCTACGTCACATACAACGTGCCGACGCTGCCTGGTGTCCGCTCTCACAGCGTGCCGCGGCTCATACAAGGTACTGTGTGCTACGTCACATACAACATGCCGACGCTGCCTGGTGTCCGCTCTCACAGCGTGCCGCGGCTCATACAAGGTACTGTGTGCTACGTCGCATACAACGTGCCGACGCTGCCTGGTGTCCGCTCTCACAGCATGCCGTGGCTCATACAAGGTACTGTGTGCTACGTCACATACAACGTGCCGACGCTGCCAGGTGTCAGTACCTTATATGAGACGCGGCACGCTGTGAGGGCCAGAGGGGAGGAGCGGAGCAATGAGGTGAGTACAATATTTTGAATTTTACTGTCCGGTGGGAAAGGGGCTGGTAGTTGGTGAGTACGAGGTACAGGACCCAGCGGGTGCCTCTACCGTATTATGCCCCACAGAGTGAAATTTGTGCCAGGCAGGCATAAATTATAGTAAATCTATCGGGCCGCAGGTGACCCCGATCCTTTTGTTCAAGCTACGCATTTTTTATTTCAAAAGGGGCAAGGATGACGTAAAATGCCCAAAAGTTCAAATTTACCCCACAAATTGCCACTTTTGGGCCTTTTGCAACTTTTCTACCCCAGAAAACTGCCGTAGAAAAATAATAAATGCCCCCCAATGAATATTGCAAAGTCCAGTAACAAATATTAGGGGCTCAGACGCAAGTTCATCAATAATAAAGTGTATAATAAGCAGCTAACTTTCCTGTAACTGGAGGTACTAACACCTGTCCAAATTTCTGGTACCAACTAAAACGGCATCCATATAATGGAAAAGATGGAAAACAGATACTTATCCACCATCAGAAGCCGGTGGAGGGAGGAATATGTAGTGGAAACCACAACATATGAAACGTAAGTACCAGAAAGACGTCATCTAATGTCCCGCTGGTCAATGTCGGCCAGGCCGGGGTAACCGGAAATTTACCATTATAACCATGTTGGTGCAGAGGATCTGGAGCTCTGGCCGCTGTAAAGATTTACTAGGAATCCGCACGGAATACTGGATCTTTTTAGATTAAAAAACATGATGGAGTTCAAGGGAGGACATTCTACTCGCTGTCACAGTATAATTTCAACAATGCAGCAACTCGCGACTGTTACCTCCATAAAACGCCAGCAAATGTCAGACTCCAACCCCTTGTGTTATTTCTCTTTCCTCTTTGATTACATGGTGATAATATTATCTGAAGCAGCAAACGATGGAACTACGGCAATGTTGGAACCAGACCATTGTCTCTGGTCATCACGGTCAGAATATTGAGGTCACTTTTGCAGGGACGGCAATAACCTCCTTGTAACAGCCGTGTGGTGCCGCAGCCATTTACAGCTGGGTATGGCGCATTTTCTAGTTACCACTGGGGCAATGGCAAGAATTTAATTATATCAATATTACACTATGTAGAGAAAAGTATTAGGACGCTCCTCATAACCATTGAATTCTGTCCCATTACCACAGGTGTGTAACATCCGGCACTCGCCATGCAGTGACTTTACAGACATTAGTGATAGAACGGGTCGGCGTAAAGAGATCACTGAATTCCAGCCCAGTCCTTTAATAGGACGTCACTGTTGTAACAAGTCAGTTCTGGAAATTTCTTCCCTCCTAGATATTCCACCATCACCTGTGACTGATATTATTGTAAAGTGGAAGAAACAGTAACAACTCAGCCACGAAGTGCAGACCACGTAAAGTTACAGAGCGGGGGGCCGAGTGCTGAGGAGCAAGTGCAGAAAAGTCACCAACGCTCTGCTGACTCTATAACTGCAGAGTACAGACCTCCTCCGGTGTTACCATCCGCACAAAACCTGGGAGCTTCATGGCATGTGGACCGAGCGGCTGCATGCCAGCCTTACATCACCAAGCACATGCTAAGCGTCAGATGGAGGGGTGTAAAACTGCCGCCACTGGACTCTGGAGCAGCGTGCTCTGTGTAGTGACGCTTCTCTATATGACGTGTTCTGTGTAGTGACGCTTCTCTATGTGACGTGTTCTGTGGAGTGACGCTTCTCTATGTGACGTGTTCTGTGTAGTGACGCTTCTCTATATGACGTGGTCTGTGGAGTGACGCTTCTCTATATGACGTGTTCTGTGTAGTGACGCTTCTCTATCTGACGTGTTCTGTGGAGTGACGCTTCTCTATATGACGTGTTCTGTGGAGTGATGCTTCTCTATGACGTGTTCTGTGGAGTGACGCTTCTCTATATGACGTGTTCTGTGGAGTGACGCTTCTCTATATGACGTGTTCTGTGGAGTGACGCTTCTCTATATGACGTGTTCTGTGGAGTGACGCTTCTCTATATGACGTGTTCTGTGGAGTGACGCTTCTCTATGTGACGTGTTCTGTGGAGTGACGCTTCTCTATGTGACGTGTTCTGTGGAGTGACGCTTCTCTATGTGACGTGTTCTGTGGAGTGACGCTTCTCTATATGATGTGTTCTGTGGAGTGATGCTTCTCTATGACGTGTTCTGTGGAGTGACGCTTCTCTATATGACGTGTTCTGTGGAGTGACGCTTCTCTATATGACGTGTTCTGTGGAGTGACGCTTCTCTATATGACGTGTTCTGTGGAGTGACGCTTCTCTATATGACGTGTTCTGTGGAGTGACGCTTCTCTATGTGACGTGTTCTGTGGAGTGACGCTTCTCTATGTGACGTGTTCTGTGTAGTGACGCTTCTCTATGTGACGTGTTCTGTGGAGTGACGCTTCTCTATATGGCGTGTTCTGTGGAGTGACGCTTCTCTATGTGACGTGTTCTGTGGAGTGACGCTTCTCTATGTGACGTGTTCTGTGTAGTGACGCTTCTCTATGTGACGTGTTCTGTGGAGTGACGCTTCTCTATGTGACGTGTTCTGTGGAGTGACGCTTCTCTATATGACGTGTTCTGTGGAGTGACGCTTCTCTATATGACGTGTTCTGTGGAGTGACGCTTCTCTATATGGCGTGTTCTGTGGAGTGACGCTTCTCTATCTGGCGTGTTCTGTGGAGTGACGCTTCTCTATGTGTCGTGTTCTGTGGAGTGACGCTTCTCTATAAGACGTGCTCTGTGGAGTGACGCTTCTCTATATGACTGTTCTGTGGAGTGACGCTTCTCTATGTGACGTGTTCTGTGGAGTGACGCTTCTCTATATGACGTGTTCTGTGGAGTGACGCTTCTCTATATGACGTGTTCTGTGGAGTGACGCTTCTCTATGTGACGTGTTCTGTGGAGTGACGCTTCTCTATAAGACGTGTTCTGTGGAGTGACGCTTCTCTATGTGACGTGTTCTGTGGAGTGACGCTTCTCTATATGACGTGTTCTGTGGAGTGACGCTTCTCTATATGACGTGTTCTGTGGAGTGACGCTTCTCTATATGACGTGTTCTGTGGAGTGACGATTCTCTATATGACGTGTTCTGTGGAGTGACGCTTCTCTATATGACGTGTTCTGTGGAGTGACGCTTCTCTATATGACGTGTTCTGTGGAGTGACGCTTCTCTATATGACGTGTTCTGTGGAGTGACGCTTCTCTATATGATGTGTTCTGTGGAGTGATGCTTCTCTATGACGTGTTCTGTGGAGTGACGCTTCTCTATATGACGTGTTCTGTGGAGTGACGCTTCTCTAAGTGACGTGTTCTGTGGAGTGACGCTTCTCTATATGACGTGTTCTGTGGAGTGACGCTTCTCTATATGACGTGTTCTGTGGAGTGACGCTTCTCTATGTGACGTGTTCTGTGTAGTGACGCTTCTCTATGTGACGTGTTCTGTGGAGTGACGCTTCTCTATACGGCGTGTTCTGTGGAGTGACGCTTCTCTATACGACGTGTTCTGTGGAGTGACGCTTCTCTATATGACGTGTTCTGTGGAGTGACGCTTCTCTATATGGCGTGTTCTGTGGAGTGACGCTTCTCTATATGGCGTGTTCTGTGGAGTGACGCTTCTCTATCTGGCGTGTTCTGTGGAGTGACGCTTCTCTATGTGTCGTGTTCTGTGGAGTGACGCTTCTCTATAAGACGTGCTCTGTGGAGTGACGCTTCTCTATGTGACGTGTTCTGTGTAGTGACGCTTCTCTATGTGACGTGTTCTGTGGAGTGACGCTTCTCTATGTGACGTGTTCTGTGGAGTGACGCTTCTCTATATGACGTGTTCTGTGGAGTGACGCTTCTCTATATGACGTGTTCTGTGGAGTGACGCTTCTCTATATGGCGTGTTCTGTGGAGTGACGCTTCTCTATCTGGCGTGTTCTGTGGAGTGACGCTTCTCTATGTGTCGTGTTCTGTGGAGTGACGCTTCTCTATAAGACGTGCTCTGTGGAGTGACGCTTCTCTATATGACTGTTCTGTGGAGTGACGCTTCTCTATGTGACGTGTTCTGTGGAGTGACGCTTCTCTATATGACGTGTTCTGTGGAGTGACGCTTCTCTATATGACGTGTTCTGTGGAGTGACGCTTCTCTATGTGACGTGTTCTGTGGAGTGACGCTTCTCTATAAGACGTGTTCTGTGGAGTGACGCTTCTCTATGTGACGTGTTCTGTGGAGTGACGCTTCTCTATATGACGTGTTCTGTGGAGTGACGCTTCTCTATATGACGTGTTCTGTGGAGTGACGCTTCTCTATATGACGTGTTCTGTGGAGTGACGATTCTCTATATGACGTGTTCTGTGGAGTGACGCTTCTCTATATGACGTGTTCTGTGGAGTGACGCTTCTCTATATGACGTGTTCTGTGGAGTGACGCTTCTCTATATGACGTGTTCTGTGGAGTGACGCTTCTCTATGACGTGTTCTGTGGAGTGACGCTTCTCTATATGACGTGTTCTGTGGAGTGACGCTTCTCTAAGTGACGTGTTCTGTGGAGTGACGCTTCTCTATATGACGTGTTCTGTGGAGTGACGCTTCTCTATATGACGTGTTCTGTGGAGTGACGCTTCTCTATGTGACGTGTTCTGTGTAGTGACGCTTCTCTATGTGACGTGTTCTGTGGAGTGACGCTTCTCTATACGGCGTGTTCTGTGGAGTGACGCTTCTCTATACGACGTGTTCTGTGGAGTGACGCTTCTCTATACGACGTGTTCTGTGGAGTGACGCTTCTCTATATGGCGTGTTCTGTGGAGTGACGCTTCTCTATCTGGCGTGTTCTGTGGAGTGACGCTTCTCTATGTGTCGTGTTCTGTGGAGTGACGCTTCTCTATAAGACGTGCTCTGTGGAGTGACGCTTCTCTATATGACTGTTCTGTGGAGTGACGCTTCTCTATGTGACGTGTTCTGTGGAGTGACGCTTCTCTATATGACGTGTTCTGTGGAGTGACGCTTCTCTATATGACGTGTTCTGTGGAGTGACGCTTCTCTATGTGACGTGTTCTGTGGAGTGACGCTTCTCTATAAGACGTGTTCTGTGGAGTGACGCTTCTCTATATGACGTGTTCTGTGGAGTGACGCTTCTCTATATGACGTGTTCTGTGGAGTGACGCTTCTCTATATGACGTGTTCTGTGGAGTGACGCTTCTCTATATGACGTGTTCTGTGGAGTGACGATTCTCTATATGACGTGTTCTGTGGAGTGACGCTTCTCTATATGACGTGTTCTGTGGAGTGACGCTTCTCTATGACGTGTTTTGTGGAGTGACGCTTCTCTATATGACGTGTTCTGTGGAGTGACGCTTCTCTATATGATGTGTTCTGTGGAGTGACGCTTCTCTATATGACGTGTTCTGTGGAGTGACGCTTCTCTATGTGACGTGTTCTGTGGAGTGACGCTTCTCTATATGACGTGTTCTGTGGAGTGGCGCTTCTCTATATGACGTGTTCTGTGGAGTGACGCTTCTCTATGTGACGTGTTCTGTGGAGTGACGCTTCTCTATGTGACGTGTTCTGTGGAGTGACGCTTCTCTATATGACGTGTTCTGTGGAGTGACGCTTCTCTATATGACGTGTTCTGTGGAGTGACGCTTCTCTATGTGACGTGTTCTGTGGAGTGACGCTTCTCTATGTGACGTGTTCTGTGGAGTGACGCTTCTCTATGTGACGTGTTCTGTGGAGTGACACTTCTCTATGTGACGTGTTCTGTGGAGTGACGCTTCTCTTTATGACGTGTTCTGTGGAGTGACGCTTCTCTATATGACGTGTTCTGTGGAGTGACGCTTCTCTATATGACGTGTTCTGTGGAGTGACGCTTCTCTATATGACGTGTTCTGTGGAGTGACGCTTCTCTATGTGACGTGTTCTGTGGAGTGACGCTTCTCTATGTGACGTGTTCTGTGGAGTGACGCTTCTCTATATGACGTGTTCTGTGGAGTGACGCTTCTCTATGTGACGTGTTCTGTGGAGTGACGCTTCTCTATATGACGTGTTCTGTGGAGTGACGCTTCTCTATATGACGTGTTCTGTGGAGTGACGCTTCTCTATATGACGTGTTCTGTGGAGTGACGCTTCTCTAAGTGACGTGTTCTGTGGAGTGACGCTTCTCTATGTGACGTGTTCTGTGGAGTGACGCTTCTCTATATGACGTGTTCTGTGGAGTGACGCTTCTCTATATGACGTGTTCTGTGGAGTGACGCTTCTCTATGTGACGTGTTCTGTGGAGTGACGCTTCTCTATGTGACGTGTTCTGTGGAGTGACACTTCTCTATATGACGTGTTCTGTGGAGTGACGCTTCTCTATGTGACGTGTTCTGTGGGGTGACGCTTCTCTATGTGACGTGTTCTGTGGAGTGACACTTCTCTATGTGACGTGTTCTGTGGAGTGACGCTTCTCTATGTGACGTGTTCTGTGGAGTGACGCTTCTCTATATGACGTGTTCCGTGGAGTGACGCTTCTCTATGTGACGTGTTCTGTGGAGTGACGCTTCTCTATATGACTGTTCTGTGGAGTGACGCTTCTCTATGTGACGTGTTCTGTGGAGTGACGCTTCTCTATATGACGTGTTCTGTGGAGTGACGCTTCTCTATGTGACGTGTTCTGTGGAGTGACGCTTTTCTATATGACGTGTTCTGTGGAGTGACGCTTCTCTATGTGACGTGTACTGTGGAGTGACGCTTCTCTATATGACGTGTTCTGTGGAGTGACGCTTCTCTATATGACGTGTTCTGTGGAGTGACGCTTCTCTATATGACGTGTTCTGTGGAGTGACGCTTCTCTATGTGACGTGTTCTGTGGAGTGACGCTTCTCTATATGACGTGTTCTGTGGAGTGACGCTTCTCTATATGACGTGTTCTGTGGAGTGACGCTTCTCTATGTGACGTGTTCTGTGGAGTGACGCTTCTCTATCTGGGGGTCTGATGATCAGTCTGGGTTTGGTGATGCCAGTAGAACGTTACCCGCCTGACTGCATTGTGCCAGCTGTAAGGTTTGGTGGAGGAGGGGTAATGCTCCGGGGGTGTTTTTCAGGTGTCAGCCCCTTAGTTAGGCCTCATGCACACGAACGTAAAAACGCCCGTAATTACGGGCCCATGGACTTCTATTGGTCATTGGTACCTTCCCGTACGCTTACGGGAAGGTGCCCGTGCCGTTGAAAAATATAGAACATGTCCTATTTCAGGCCGTAATTACAGCACGGGCAGCCCATAGAAGTCTATGGGGCTCCCGTAATTACGGGAGCGTTGCTAGGCGATGTCAGGGGATAGTCACTGTCCAGGGTGCTGAAAGAGTTAACTGAGCGGCAGTAACTCTTTCAGCACCCGGGACAGTGACTACCGCTGGAGGTAATAGTATTAAAAGTTAATTTACCCAGAACTCTTCTTCTTCTTCTTCTTCCTCCAGTCCGGCCTCCCGGTATGACGTTTGATCCCATGTGACCGCTGCAGACAATCACAGGCCAATCGCAGGCTACAGCGGTCACATGGACTGCCGCGTCATCCAGTGAGGTCGGGCTGGATGTCAAGAGAGGGACGCGTCACCAAGACAACTACCGGGTAAGTATGAATTTCTTTTACTGTGGAAAGGGCTGTCCCTTCTATTTATCCTGCACTGATAGAGAGAAGGGGCTGCCGATTAGTGCAGTGCTATTTTGCAGCGAAAACGTGCCCGTAAATACGTGTAATACTGGCGACAGTGGACCCGTATTTACGGGCACGGGTCCATACATACTGGTGCAATACGGATCGAATACGTGTGACCAAGGAACCGTATTTACGCCAGTATTTACGGGAGGACAAAAACAGTGAAGGGAAATCTTAATGCTTTAGCACCCAAGACATTCTGGACAATTGCAGCTTCCAACTTTGTGGGAACAGTTTGGTGTTCGTCCCTTTTCTATTCCATCATAACTGCACCCCAGTGCACAAGGTTCATAATGACATGGCTGGTTGGTTGGTTGGGGGAGTTTGGGGTGGAAGAACTTCACTGGCCGCATAGAGTCCTGACCTCAACCCCATCCAACACCCTTCGGGATGAACTAGAACGGTGATTGTGAGCCAGGCCCCCTTCCCCAACATCCGTATCTGACCTCACAAATGATATTTTGGATGAATGGGCAAAATTCCCACAGACCCCCCCAAAATCTTGTAGAAAGCCCCCAGAGGAGTGGAAGAGGTTTTACTGCAAAGGGGGGGGGGGGGGCAAGTCCAAATGAATGTCTACGGATTTAGAATGAAACGTCATAAAACCGCCTGTAGGTGGAATGTGGAGGAGTTCGAATACTTTTGTCCATATAGTGTATCTCACTGTGCAAAAGATGGTAATTTATAATGCATGAAGAGTCTATATAACGTGCCGTTCTTTGATGTAGTAGCAGGCAAAGTTTCATTGGCAGATAGGTGGAGGGCTAAAAGTTTGTTGCACCAGGGGCCAGGACATTCGAGCAGCTCACATCATCAGTAACGAAGACGATAGACAGCAGGTCGCCAACATATTGTGTTTACAATGTAAGACGGAGCAGAGCGGGCAACAACACGAGAGTATCAATAGTAATAAAGGACAAGGAGAAGACCGAATCCACCACTCACGTAGTCTTCACAAGCCTCTGACAAGATGAGACCGAGACCCGTCAGCGAGGATACAAGAAAGAATTCTCACCGTTAGTTTCATGTCTTTAGACAAAAAAATATCATTGTAGCAAGGTGAATCCTGATCACGGGGCGAGGACGTCTCACTGTGAGCCGAAACCCAAGATTTTGTTATTAAATAGAACATGTCATTTGTTTGCAACCCAACGTGCATGGAAGAACCGCCTTACATTCCTCCTCCTCCTCCGCGACTCTCCATCACAAAAGTGTCACCGAGAACACTCGGAAAAAGTCGTGACATTAAATTGTTCTTGAATTGAATATGATGTATGTATATATGTTTTAGCAATTTTATTTGTTGAAATACTTTAGTAGTGAATAGATGCGACCACGTCTTCTCCGGTACACTTGCCACGGATGGCACATGCTTGCCGTTTTCTCATTGTAAACACATGACCTTCCGTCCCACTTGACATCTCTTTTATAAATCTGCATAAAGCAGAATTATTTTTAGGAGTGAACACATGACCAGGTCTTTCTTTACCATTTACATCGTTTTACGCATTTTTAACATTCCTGAGTCTTTCAACATATTTGCACACATACTCTCATGAAAAAGGAATCCGGAATCTTCCTGACCTTAAATCACCATCCGCACTCCGCAGGTTGCATTCAACTTACATTACTTCAATAGTATAATACAATATTTCAGCTGAAACCGTCATCGCTTGTGTATGTGACTTTGTGTTCAGCACCGGTATCTTCCTTTTTCCCTCTTTTTTTGTGATGGGGACATATTCTTTTCGTAGTGAACCTTAAATAATTAAAAAAATTTAAGGAGAGGAGAAAGTATTACATTTGATTATGAACAGAGAATTGTTTTTTAATTTTTAGGTTCTTTTTATATACAATTTTATTATTATTTTTTTTTCATCCCATCAGGGTTCTGGTGTTTTTTGCAGCAAAAATAGCATAGTCTGCAGAGCCATTCCTGCTATCAAAACGCCTGCATACTGACGGAAACCTGATGAAGCCCATTATAAGTCAATAGGGTCCGTCAGGATTCCTTTATAAGTCAATGGAATCCTTCAGGATTCGTTGGCATCAGTTTATAAATGGATCTTTGTATGAACAGAGCTTAAGATATAGATATAATGCTTGTTGAATTTTAGTATAACACACTCTACTTATGCAGGCGATGGACATTAGGTATCTGTCTATAGGCACAAGCCAACAACCCCCTGGCTTCTTCCATCAGGGCAACCAACTGGTTGGATGTTTACCTGTCCAATTTTTTTTTTCACGCAGGTAAGCGGTGCTAGAGTTAGGGCCCATTCACATGAAGATGTGTCCTCGGCCTCATGCTGATGTTTACAGCCAGCTCTATATGTTACTTCTTCCATCCAATTCTATATGGGCTACTCAATCTCTTTTCAATTTTCTAGATACCCCACCATGTCTAATCATCCGTCACTAAATGTAAGAACATTTCCACCCAAAACTTTATCCTATGGAACATATTTTCACATGTCCATCTATTAGTCCGAACAGAGAACCACTGCAAAAAGTGTCTCTCCTTCTGGAGGACTTTGTATGTTTACATGGTGACAAGATTTCTAGATTTGACCAGTCGGGACATTGTGGACGCCTGAACTTTCCCTAACAATATGAAGGGGGAAAAATGAGCACTGATATAGTGACCACAAGAAAAAACCCAAAGGAATTGACAAAAAAAATTAGATATAAAAGTCAAGGGTATGATCTCCCCTCTGAAGTTCTTGCAATAAACGGTTTAGCTTTGTATAGAATGTAGAACTCCGCCAATATGAGTCTACCACAAACTTACATGAAAAATGTATAAAACTTGCCAGGAAATGCTCCAGTGTGAATGAAATATGCATGGAAAAGTCATCACATCTGCTGGAAAAAGGATCTGTTTATGTAACTAAGCTTTAATGAAAGGATAAATAAGATATATGATACAATGTCCGCGGGTACTCGTGTACCCTTTATACAATCAACCAATGAATCAGTCAATCACAATCTTTATTCCACAATGGCTCCATTTTACTTCTTACCTCAGCTGAGGTGTGCTAAGCCCTCAAACCTGTTGTACTTTAAATAGAAAATATAAATGATACTGTCAGTGTATGTGATGTCTGTGCTGAAAAAGGGTCACCTGTGTAATAACTAAAATATTTATTTTTTATTAAAATTAATATCAGCTTCTCTGTTTAGCTGATACACATGTGCTTCCACAGTTCTCCAATTTACTGCATACGCTTCTATAATCTGCCCCCTATGTAAAAGAATATAGGCACTATAGTACTGTTCCTCTATTACAAGAAAATACTATAATACTGCCTCCTATATACAAGAAAATAACTACTGTAATACTGCCCTCTATATACAAGAATATAACTACTATAATACTGCCCCCTATATACAAGAATATAACTACTATAATACTGGTCCTTATATACAAGAATATAACTACTAGAATACTGCTCCTATATACAAGAATATAACTACTATAATACTGCTCCTATATAGAAGAATATAACTACTATAATACTACCCCTATATACAAGAATATAACTACTATAATACTGCTCCTATATACAAGAATATAACTACTATAATACTGCTCCTATATACAAGAATATAACTACTATAATACTGCCCTCTATATACAAGAATATAACTACTATAATACTGCTCCTATATACAAGAATATAACTACTATTATACTGCTCCTATATACAAGAATATAACTACTATAATACTGCCCCTATATACAAGAATATAACTACTATAATACTGCCGCTATATACAAGAATATAACTACTATAATACTGCCCCTATATACAAGAATATAACTACTATAACACTGCCCCTATATACAAGAATATAACTACTATAATACTGCCCCCTATATACAAGAATATAACTACTATAATACTGCTCCTATATACAAGAATAGAACTACTATAATACTGCTCCTATATACAAGAATATAACTACTATAATACTACTCCTATATACAAGAATATAACTACTATAAGGGCATGCCCCCATGTGGCGGTTTTCCTCCGAAACTGTCCGCATCAATGCCGCCTCCGGGTTGCGGATTACGGCTGCGGATCTGCCCAAAATGTGCAGTAAATTGATGCGGACTAGCTGCTGCGGACTGCTGGAAAAGTGCTTCCCTTCTCTCTATCAGTGCAGGATAGAGAGAAGGGACAGCACTTTCCCTAGTGAAAGTAAAAGAATTTCATACTTACCGGCCGTTGTCTTGGTGACGCGTCCCTCTTTTGGCATCCAGCCCAACCTCCCTGGATGACGCGGCAGTCCATGTGACCGCTGCAGCCTGTGATTGGCCTGTGATTGGCTGCAGCCGTCACTTAGACTGAAACGTCATCCTGGGAGGCCGGACTGGAGACAGAAGCAGGGAGTTCTCGGTAAGTATGAACTTCTATTTTTTTTACAGGTTGCTGTATATTGTGATCGGTAGTCACTGTCCAGGGTGCAGAAACAGTTACTGCCGATCGCTTAACTCTTTCAGCACCCTGGACAGTGACTATTTACTGACGTCTCCTAGCAACGCTCCCGTAATTACGGGAGCCCCATTGACTTCCTCAGTCTGGCTGTAGACCTAGAAATACATAGGTCCAGCCAGAATGAAGAAATGTCATGTCAAAAAAGCAAGACACATCCGCAGCACACATAACATGTGCATGACAGCTGCGGACTTCATTGCGGAATTTATAATCTCCATTGAAGTCAATGGAGAAATTCCGCCATGAGTCCGCAACCAGTCCGCCACTGGTCCGCAACAGACAGAGCATGCTGCGGACACCAAATTCCGCTCCGCAGCCTATGCTCCGCAGCGGAATTTTACGCATCGTCTAAACGAACACTTCTAAATAGAAGTGGAAGTCAATGGAGAAACGCTGCGGAGTGTCCGCAGCGGAATTCAAGTGAAATTCCGCCACGTGTGAACCCAGCCTAATACTGCTCCTATATACAAGAATATAACTACTATAATACTGCCCTTATATACAAGAATATAACTACTATTATACTGCTCCTATATACAAGAATATAACTACTATAATACTGCTCCCTATATACAAGAATATAACTACTATAATACTGCCCCCTATATACAGGAATATAACTAATATAATACTGCCCCCTATATACATAATATACCTACTATAATACTACTCCTATATACAAGAATATAACTACTATAATACTGCCCCCTATATACAAGAATATAACTATTATAATACTGCTCCTATATACAAGAATATAACTACTATAATACTGCCCTTATATACAAGAATATAACTACTATTATACTGCTCCTATATACAAGAATATAACTACTATAATACTGCTCCCTATATACAAGGATATAACTACTATAATACTGCTCCCCTATATAGGAGAATATAACTACTATAATACTGCCCCCTATAAACAAGAATATTACTACTATAATACTGCTCCTATATACAAGAATATAACTACTATAATACTGCTCCCTATATACAAGGATATAACTACTATAATACTGCTCCCTATATACAAGAATATAACTACTATAATACTGCCCCCTATATACATAATATACCTACTATAATACTACTCCTATATACAAGAATATAACTAATATAATACTGCCCCCTATATACAAGAATATAACAACTATAATACTGCCCCCTATATACAAGAATATAACTACTATAATACTGCTACTATAAACAAGAATATAACTACTATAATACTGCCCCCCTATATAGGAGAATATAACTACTATAATACTGCCCCCTATAAACAAGAATATTACTACTATAATACTGCTCCTATATACAAGAATATAACTACTATAATACTGCCCCCTATATACAATAATATAACTACTATACTACTGCCCCCTATATACAGGAATATAACTACTACACTACTGCCCCCTATATACAATAATATAACTACTATAATACTGCTCCCTATATACAAGAAAATAACTACCATAATACTGCTACTATATACAATAATATAACTACTATAATACTGCTCCTATATACAAGAATATAACTACTATAATACTACTCCTATATACAAGAATATAACTACTATAATACTGCCCCTATATACAAGACTGTAACTACTATAATACTGCCTCCTATATACAAGAATATAACTACTATAATACTGCCCCCTATATACAAGAATATAACTACTATAATACTGCTCCTATATACAAGAATATAACTACTATAATACTTCCCCCTATATACAAGAATATAACTACTATAATACTACCCCTATATACAGGAATATAACTAATATAATACTGCCCCCTATATACATAATATACCTACTATAATACTACTCCTATATACAAGAATATAACTACTATAATACTGCCCCCTATATACAAGAATATAACTATTATAATACTGCTCCTATATACAAGAATATAACTACTATAATACTGCCCTTATATACAAGAATATAACTACTATTATACTGCTCCTATATACAAGAATATAACTACTATAATACTGCTCCCTATATACAAGGATATAACTACTATAATACTGCTCCCCTATATAGGAGAATATAACTACTATAATACTGCCCCCTATAAACAAGAATATTACTACTATAATACTACTCCTATATACAAGAATATAACTACTATAATACTGCTCCCTATATACAAGGATATAACTACTATAATACTGCTCCCTATATACAAGAATATAACTACTATAATACTGCCCCCTATATACATAATATACCTACTATAATACTACTCCTATATACAAGAATATAACTAATATAATACTGCCCCCTATATACAAGAATATAACAACTATAATACTGCCCCCTATATACAAGAATATAACTACTATAATACTGCTACTATAAACAAGAATATAACTACTATAATACTGCCCCCCTATATAGGAGAATATAACTACTATAATACTGCCCCCTATAAACAAGAATATTACTACTATAATACTGCTCCTATATACAAGAATATAACTACTATAATACTGCCCCCTATATACAATAATATAACTACTATACTACTGCCCCCTATATACAGGAATATAACTACTACACTACTGCCCCCTATATACAATAATATAACTACTATAATACTGCTCCCTATATACAAGAAAATAACTACCATAATACTGCTACTATATACAATAATATAACTACTATAATACTGCTCCTATATACAAGAATATAACTACTATAATACTACTCCTATATACAAGAATATAACTACTATAATACTGCCCCTATATACAAGACTGTAACTACTATAATACTGCCTCCTATATACAAGAATATAACTACTATAATACTGCCCCCTATATACAAGAATATAACTACTATAATACTGCTCCTATATACAAGAATATAACTACTATAATACTTCCCCCTATATACAAGAATATAACTACTATAATACTACCCCTATATACAAGAATATAACTACTATAATACTGCCCCTATATACAAGAATATAACTACTATAATACTGCTCCTATATACAAGAATATAACTACTATAATACTTCTCCTATATACAAGAATATAACTACTATAATACTGCCTACTATATACAAGAATATAACTACTATAATACTGCCCCTATATACAATAATATAACTACTATAATACTGCCCCTATATACAAGAATATAACTACTATAATACTGCTCCTATATACAAGAATATAACTACTATAATACTGCCCTCTATATACAAGAATATAACTACTATAATACTGCCCTCTATATACAAGAATATAACTACTATAATACTTCTCCTATATACAAGACTGTAACTACTATAATACTGCCCCTATATACAAGAATATAACTACTATAATACTGCTCCTATATACAAGAATATAACTACTATAATACTGCCCCTATATACAAGAATATAACTACTATAATACTGCCCCTATATACAATAATATAACTACTATAATACTGCCCCTATATACAAGAATATAACTACTATAATACTGCCCCTATATACAATAATATAACTACTATAATACTGCCCCTATATACAATAATATAACTACTATAATACTGCCCCTATATACAAGAATATAACTACTATAATACTGCCCCTATATACAAGAATATAACTACTATAATACTGCCCCTATATACAAGAATATAACTACTATAATACTGCCCCTATATACAAGAATATAACTACTATAATACTGCCCCCTATATACAAGAATATAACTACTATAATACTGTCCCTATGTACAAGAATATAACTACTATAATACTGCCCCTATATACAAGAATATAACTACTATAATACTGCTCCTATATACAAGAATATAACTACTATAATACTGCCTCCTATATACAAGAATATAACTACTATAATACTGCCCCTATATACAAGAATATAACTACTATAATACTGCTCCTATATACAAGAATATAACTACTATAATACTGCTCCTATATACAAGAATATAACTACTATAGTACTGCCCTCTATATACAAGAATATAACTACTATAATACTGCACCCTATATACAAGAATATAACTACTATAATACTGCCCCCTATATACAAGAATATAACTACTATAATACTGCTCCTATATACAAGAATATAACTACTATAATACTGCCCCTATATACAAGAATATAACTACTATAATACTGCCCCTATATACAAGAATATAACTACTATAATACTGCTCCTATATACAAGAATATAACTACTATAATACTGCCTCCTATATACAAGAATATAACTACTATAATACTGCCCCTATATACAAGAATATAACTACTATAATACTGCTCCTATATACAAGAATATAACTACTATAATACTGCTCCTATATACAAGAATATAACTATTATAATACTGCTCCTATATACAAGAATATAACTACTATAATACTGCTCCTATATACAAGAATATAACTATTATAATACTGCCCTCTATATACAAGAATATAACTACTATAATACTGCCCCCTATATACAATAATATAACTACTATAATACTGCCCCCTATATAAAATAATATAACTACTATAATACTGCTCCTATATACAAGAATATAACTACTATAATACTGCCCCCTATATAAAAGAATATAACTACTATAATACTGCTCCTATATACAAGAATATAACTACTATAATACTGCCCCTATATACAAGAATATAACTACTATAATACTGCTCCTATATACAAGAATATAACTACTATAATACTGCTCCTATATACAAGAATATAACTATTATAATACTGCTCCTATATACAAGAATATAACTACTATAATACTGCTCCTATATACAAGAATATAACTATTATAATACTGCCCTCTATATACAAGAATATAACTACTATAATACTGCCCCCTATATACAAGAATATAACTACTATAACACTGCCCCTATATACAAGAATATAACTACTATAATACTGCCCCTATATACAAGAATATAACTACTATAATACTGCCCCCTATATAAAAGAATATAACTACTATAATACTGCTCCTATATACAAGAATATAACTACTATAATACTGCCGCCTATATACAAGAATATAACTACTATAATACTGCCCCTATATACAAGAATATAACTACTATAATACTGCTCCTATATACAAGAATATAACTACTATAATACTGCCCCTATATACAAGAATATAACTACAATTATGGCTCAGTAATTTAATGTTTAGGTGTTATCTGACACATTCATTTATATATTTTTCATATATTTCTATTGTCCACACACAACAATATTCTAAATCTTAATAAAAACAAACTCATAAATGATCTTATCATGGAGTCATTGCATATCCTACACATTGCTTGGAAGGAGAGGGTTCCTCTAGATTTACCTGTTCTGACTCTTTTATTTATTTCTATTTTCCGTCAGTAGTAAATAAAGAAGAACTGGACTATAAATGATTATTATCCTCCTGTAGTATCTCTTATAACAGAATATTTTATACCTACTCTTTCTATAAACAGGCTGACCACATTCATTCATGGACTGGAGATCCCCCGATTAAATGAATGGAGTGTGTACAATGACTGTACGTTTTCTGATTTATTACGCCGTTCCTATACATGTTATATTGGATTTTACATTTTCTGAGAACTTGTGACAAAGCAATAATCGATCGGCACATTTCTTCCTTTCTTGCTGCCATCTAGAACATAAAGCGCTTCCCACCGGGATCCTGTTTATTTTATTGTTGTTCTTTTTTTTTTATTATTCTCGCTTTGCTAACCTTTTATTATGTCTACTGTGTCGTTATAAAAAAACGTGTCAGTGATGTTTGGGCGAGAAGCGGGCCAGGTCTAACGTTATTTTATACTCTGCATTGTTTGCACTCGCCTCTCACGTTTGATTCTGTGTGCTGCACTAGATGATAACATCATTTATACAGCCTATTTCTGCTTTTTAAAGTAAATTTGATCCCATTTTCTGTGTTTTTTTTATAAATTTTGTAGCGCCAAAATATTCTGCAGTGCTGCACACAGGTTGTAATCACATGTTATAATCTGATAGGTTCAAAGAACTCCCGTCCTACACTGGTGGCTGCTATTGCATTTATTTGTCTTACATTCGTGCCCTGAACAGCGAGTGTAATTTCACCCGTTAATATTTTTCTTATAGAGCATCTTACTTAAAGGGGTTGTCCAGGCATGGACTGCTGATGACCTATGCACAGGATAGGTCATCAATATATGATCGGTGGGGGTCTGACAACTAGACCCTGCATCAATGAGCTTTTCTGGCTGCGTCCGGGCATCGGACATCCATGTCGGCAGCAGAT
Source organism: Rhinoderma darwinii (assembly GCF_050947455.1). Classification (NCBI taxonomy): domain Eukaryota; kingdom Metazoa; phylum Chordata; class Amphibia; order Anura; family Rhinodermatidae; genus Rhinoderma; species Rhinoderma darwinii. The sequence goes on from NC_134688.1 coordinate 477,302,964, forward strand.
AGCTCCAGTCACAGAGTAGCTGTCGAGTTGCAGTACTGCATCACGGCCACTAGGCAGTGTATGGAGCCATCTGCTTCTGGCTCTGAAGACTGCATACAGTGCATAACATCTGGTGCCTGGAGGTAGCCGGAATAGGTGTGGGGTCCGGGTGTCGGACCCCCACGATCATATACTGATGAACTATCCTGTGGATAGGTCATCAGTAGTCTGTGTCTGGACAACCCCTTTAAAGGGGTCACTTAGTTACGGATTCCCATTAAATGGGTATTTTAATCTCGAATATGTATTGCATATCTACAGAATACGCAATAAATATCTGATAGGTGAGGGTCCCAACTCTGAGGCCTACACCTCTCTGGGGAGCAGGGGTCCTCTCATTGCTATCCCACCTGGTGAGGCAGCCATCTCCGTAACTCCCATAGAAGTTTCTAGAACTCTCATCGAAGTGAATGGAGATAGCCGCGCACATTCACAGCGACCTCTCCATTTAATATCGGCCTAGATGCCGTGGTCGCCTCAAACGGCAGGACGGGGATTGGTGGACCCCTGTTCCCCAGAGATGTGCAGTGGTGATCCCAGTTGGCACGCAAAGTTTAGGTCAACATCCTAGCCAGTTATCCGTGTTGTCACCTGGAGCAAGTCACTGTACAAGTAGTAATATGAAATGTAAGGATTTTCTGGTCAGTAAGGAAATTTGGCAATTTTATTCAGTAATGAGAAGACCCTGATAGTTTCTAATATGGGACCCCCTGTGAGATCTTAACTTGGGGTCCCCAATAAAGTGCTCAGTTTCTTGAAGAAAAACTATGGTTATAACAAACTTCTCGTATGGTCTGTGACTTGGGACCTCCACCAATTCCTAGAAGAAAGAGACCTCCATCCTTCTCCTATAACTATTCCTTTTCACCTCCTACCTCGAAGTAATAAGAACAGTCCTGCCGAGAAACGTACATGCAGTGTGAATCCGGAGGGTCACGTTCATCATAATGCCAGGTTGGATGCCGTGACCTGCTGTTGAGATCTACGTGACTGTCTTTACATGGAGGGATGTTTTGTCGACAGTCCAGATCCTTCAAGTTACTTTTTTTGCCGGTGACCCACTTTAAGTAACATTTCTTTGCCTAGCCAGTGTCCTCAGTGATACTGACTTGTTTTCCACCCGCTGTCTGTCTAGCCTGCTTTAAATTTTTATATATGTACTTCTAAAAAATTGATTAGCTGGCTGGCTGCCTGCACTTGTGCTCTGTATAATAAGGATTTAATATAAGAAAAATTTCTCTGACTTCTTTCTGGTGCTGTTAAACTGACCCAAATTCAGGACGGTCGTTCACGCAGGTCGGGTGAATGGTGTGTGATACTGAGCAGAGCTGCACCCCGATACATGGGTACTGGTATTGATCATATTATTCTGTATGAGTGCCTTTGTACCTTAATCCTACATACAGAATATTGCCGTGTTTCCAATCCAATGGAGAATATGAAATTGACGGTGATAATCAGCCTATAATATGACTATAAGTCCTTGAGTCATCCCATTAGTATCTCCAAGGCGCAGTCCATTTGGAAGATCTCTCTAAACCAGTCTTTCAGTACCCTTGACTTGATGATCTTCGATAGAGGGTAGTAGTTACTAGTCCATCGACACCGATTTATCACTGCTATCCTGCTGCTACAACCAATACTGTGCCTGTGGCATGCATTCTGGCACCCCAGGTTCCCCATTACGATCCCCTACCCCCCAATCCTCCCCTGACCAGGAGTGATAATGCCCACCATTTACGTGTCCTCCCTAATTCTCTGCATCAGGATCGTTGACCAATATGTGAGGATTTTAGCCTAAGACATCATTGCATGAAATAAATGATAACCTCCGGCTTAACACAGCGCCCTCGCTTCATTGTACGGTAATCCGAATATTCCAGCTATCTCTTTATAGGAAAAAAAAATTATCTTTATCCTCCGCTCCTGCCGAGCAAAGTCTCTCACAGTCAATGATTCAATTGGCACACATGGAAAAGTATTCAGTGAACCTCTAATACCCGTTAAAGTACATTACACGTGCGATAAAGTACCTCCCGCCGTACGTTATAAAAATATTACAAGCAACAAGTTCCATCTTACATATAAATGCTGAGCACTGCAGCCTGAACACATTTATGGATGAGTAGCAGACCTCTTACTGGTGATAAAGACATATATATCTTTTTTTTATTTAAAGCCTATGTGCAGACATCATCGATAGGTACAATTAGACATTTTCGAGATATGACCTCCGAACCTATATGACTAGTTGCTTGTATGCACGGTTGCCTTACTACTCGTAAGCTATAGACTACAGGCAAACCAGAGGTTTCCAACTAATCAGTCATTTTTAAAAACCCTATGAAATGTTTCCTTATGCTTTTTTTTGTGCGTTGTAAATACAGCCCTCTGCCAGTCAAGAATAAACCAGTAAAAAAAAAAAAATTCTATTCCCATCACAGTGGTTTTGTCAATTGCTGACTATTGCCCTTTAGTGTGGGAGGAATGACTAACATTAAGACAGTTTCCGCAGCTTCAGATACATAAAAAGACAACGGTTTGGTTACATGCAACTGAATGGATGGATAAAATTGGTGCTTAAGACTGTGCTGGGACTTCCTGCTGGGAGAGGGGCAGAAAGAGATGATTTATTCTGTGTCTGGACACAGAACTCATAAAGTTGTTGCACTGGATTTGCTACCCCATTAAAGAGTAATCCCATTCTATATTCAACATCCTAATACTCTGTTTATCCTAGAGTTTAGTCTCCTGATAACCAATGGGGCACCTACGGCATGTCAGCGACAGTATCTTCCCACACAGAGTAAAGGTGGAAATAGATCTCTTACAACAAATGTGAAAAACTTTGTACAATATCTTTGAGAAGTAAATAACAAATAATTGACAACAGGCCTGTCACTTGTGATTTCTTACAGAGTTACTCTTACTGGATACTAATAACAGAAATGTACACCCAGCCCTCTCGTAGCTACAACCCTGGCTAGTTTGTTGCGGGTAGTAAAGTTACCTTTCCCTGCACATTTTGGATGAAGCACGACTGATTGTAAGAAGACCCTAATACTAGATGGAGCACCATGAATATTGCCACCTTCACAGCTTTTGTGTCATGTATAGTTTGTCTACACCATTGTAAATAGTCCATAAGAAGCATTGATGCTGCTCATTCCAGTGCCTCAATCCGAGAGCGTCCAGTCACACGTGGAACAGACTTGCTGTCCAAGTTTGATTAAAACAAGTATGTGACCTGCTGTATCCTAGACGTGGTCTGTGACCATTGTGGTTGGGATAATCCGTTATTACTTATCATTGTCTGACTCCCAGCAGTAGACTCCTTTACTAGTCGGCTGATGGTAAATCCTTAGGCCTCAGGCACAAGACACTAGTGTTTTTTACCGTTCGCAAATACATATATTCGTAGTCATCCGTATATCTGGCACCCTGTCCGCAAATACGGTCCATAGTGAATCTGTGTATTTACGGATCTGCAACGAAAAAAAACAGAGGCTGGAAATGATGCCACCAACTTGTCCCGAACCCATGATCGCTCAGCCGCCATTTTCTTGGGGAATCCTCTGCCGTCGCATAACAACACTTCCGCAATTACGAACGGCTACAGATGCAGCCGTCCGCAATTTTGCACTGGCCCATTGACTTCTTCGAGCGAGTCCCTGCCGCAATTGCGGGCAGGAATAGGACATGTTCTGTATTCTGCGGATCATTTCTAAGGCCCGGACCCACGTAAATATATGGAAAGGTGTCCGTGGCCTATAGAAATGAATGGGTCTGCAGATTTTCTGTAATTATGAATCCGTAATTACGGATGAAAACTACGGTCGTGTGCATCGGCCTCAGTCTACCTAGGATGTCAGCCCTGAGTCACCAGGTGCTCGCGGTTTTCCTATAGCGCTATCATAGTCACGGATTGTAATCCGTCACATCAATCTCTGTCCCCAGGAGCTCAAAACCTAGTTTCTATGGAGGGATGCGTGACACGAAGTAAAATAGGACATGTCCTATTTATTCACGGACCCTTCACACGCTCTGTTGAAACAGCGATCGTGTGAACGGCCCCATTGAAATACGTGAGTCTGTGTGACGGCCGTTGTTTTAACGGCCAACACATGGATGTGATACACGCTCGTCTGAATGAACTATAGACGGGAAGGAAAATGGGGAGTTCAGAGGAGGCCAATCAAAAAACAGGGTGAAGATACAGTACAAACTCCATTCATGTCTGATTTGAACTAATCAGAGAATGGGCACTGTATACAGTATATACACACATAGTAAATACATGCAGAAATAAGTCCTTAGAGGGACTGGCTAGATTACTACTTGCTTTCTCCTATTAGAGGAATTTGTTTATTTGGGTTTGAGATCACTCCTGCTGGTTCCCCGCTGTACCGAGAGGTGGAAGTAGTCTGGAAGGAAGGCAACTCATTGGTTCTAAGTACTTTGGCATATGGGTAATGTGAACACTTATACTGGCTCTATCGTATGTGTGCACTGTTTTGTAGAATGAGGGAGGCTAGAATATGGGCACTGTAAGGTTCTACTTTATGGGTACTATTTTGGCACTAGTATGTAAGCGCTATATGGTACTAGGACATGCTACTATATGGCATTATTATATGTGCACTATATGGTACTCTTATGTGGCACTAGTTTATGTGCACTGCATAGTACTCTGCTATGTGGCACTAGTATATGTGGACTATATGGTTCTCTGCTATGTGATCCTAGTATATGTGCACTATATGGTACTTTGTTTCGTGATGCTATTATATGTGCACTATATGGTACTCTGCTATGAGATGCTAGTATACTCGTATGTGCACTATATGGTACCCTGCTGTGTAATGCTAGTATATGTGCACTATACGGTACTTTGTTATGTGATGCTAGTATATGTGCACTATATGATACTCTTATGCGGCACTAGTATGTGTGCACTATATGATACTCTGTTATGTGGCACTAGTATATGTACACTATATGGTGCTCTGTTATGTGATGCTAGTATATGTACACAATATGGTACTTTGTTATGTGATTCCAGTATATGTGCACTATATTATACTCTGTTATGTGGCACTAGTATATGTGCACTATATGGTGCTCTGTTTTCTGACGCTAGTATATGTGCACTATATGGTACTCTGTTATGTGATTCTAGTATATGGGCACTATATGCTGCTCTGTTATCTGACTGTAGTATATGTGCACTATATGGTACTCTGTTATCTGATGCTAGTATATGTGCACTGTATGGTATTCTGTTATCTGACGCTAGTATATGTGCACAATATGGTACTTTGTTATCTGACACTATTATATGTGCACTATATGATACTCTGTTATGTGGCACTAGTATATGTGCACTATATGGTGCTCTGTTTTCTGACGCTAGTATATGTGCACTATATGGTACTCTGTTATGTGATTCTAGTATATGGGCACTATATGCTGCTCTGTTATCTGACTGTAGTATATGTGCACTATATGGTACTCTGTTATCTGATGCTAGTATATGTGCACTGTATGGTATTCTGTTATCTGACGCTAGTATATGTGCACAATATGGTACTTTGTTATCTGACACTATTATATGTGCACTATATGATAGTCTGTTATGTGGCACTAGTATATGTGCACTATATGGTGCTCTTCTATCTGATGCTAGTATATGTGCACTGTATGTGTAATGACGGGGTAGGGAGACAGACAGCCCTAATCCACCCGCCACTCAGTCCCTGCCTACTTGCACAGCCCGTCCTAGGCGACGGCGTACAACTGGGCGACAGTCCCTACGCTCAATATGTGCACGACAGACAAACAGACAAGAGTACACAGAAGCTAAGGGAAATGGGCCAGTTGCCCACGGCAACACCGTGAGCAACAAGAGTAGTGAACGAGCCGAGTCAAACCAGGAGTGTACGAGGTACCAAACGCAGAGCAGGAGCGTAGTCAGTAAAGCCAGGGTCAAAATGAAGCAAGGTCAATAATGATAGCAGGAGCAGCAGAGCCAGGAAACAGGATAGAATCACAGGCAAAGACAAGCAGGAAATGAAGGTATAAATAGACCGAGGGCGGGAGCTAGAACCGTCTGGCCAGGCTGTGATAGGTTCTCCCACTCCTGAGCCTACCAGCCTGAGTGGTAGCAGATCGAGTCACTCTATCAGACCTAGGAGCAGGTGCAGACTGATTAACCACGGGCGTCGACACAGAAGCTGTGTCTGGCAGATCCTTTACAGTATGGTACTTTGTTATCTGATGCTATTATATGTGCACTATATGGTACTCTGTTATGTGGCACTAGTATATGTGCACTATATGGTACTCTGTTATGTGGCACTAGTATATGTGCACTATATGGTACTCTGTTATGTGGCACTAGTATATGTGCACTATATGGTACTCTGTTATGTGGCACTAGTATATGTACACAATATGATACTCTGTTATGTGGCACTAGTATATGTGCACTATATGGTACTCTGTTATGTGGCACTAGTATATGTACACAATATGATACTCGGTTATGTGGCACTAGTATATGTGCACTATATGGTAATCTGTTATCTGATGCCAGTATATGGGCACTATATGGTGCTAGGCCACTCTACTATGTGGTACTACTATATGGTACTTTTATTCTCTGCGAGGGCACTCTGCTTTACAGTATAACTATATGGCTACTGTACGGTAGTATAAGAATAGCCGTAGTCTGTAGGCACTGTTGTGTGAAGCCATTCTTATATAGGTAAATGTCACTACTGTGAGGACAATATGGGATCTGCACATTTTCTGGAGCGCACGCAGAATCAACGATAAACCAACCGACTCATAAAAGTGGAAATAATTGTCATCTTTATTGAAGAAGAAAAGCCAGACATCTCGGAGCGGCACATCATCTCACCTTTATCAAGGGCAAGTGTATATCTTGCAACATATATATATATATTTTCCCCTTCCCTTAAAACAGAGAAAGCCTTTTAACATGGTCAATGCCACCCTTCACCGTACATAATGGGACCTGTACGTGTTAATTTAATAGGAACTGATTTGATGATTGCCCGTCGCCTACGGGTTGAATAAATAAGATTACAAGGCAATACAATAATTGGGCAGTATAATCACCATCCCTCTCCCTGACCCCTGTAGTTTCCTCATGTTATGTTAATGTCCCAGACCCAGCACCCCTCCTTTTGTACGTAGCATGAATACAGCCTCTCATTGCCGTCTTAATAGTCTTCCATGTTTCCTCTCGTCGTGGCCGAAACAGGCCGGAAAACCAGATTTTGCATTGAGTTCTGCAGCAGGATTTTGTTATTTAAGAGCGATGATCTCTAATGGGTTGGTGGCGTATCAGGATACACAGCTCCGGTATTCTGATTGAAATGACACAAACTTGTGAGATACTGTAGATCATTTCTCACAATGTGATGAAGTCATCTGTCTTACTCCTTAAGTGATGTGTGGGGGAAAAAAAATCTGATATTTGTGAGACAAAGAGGCAGCCAGTTATCTGCCTCATACCTATCTACCGCCAGCATTGTCCTTTGCTTCGCCTTTGTTCTCAAATACTAGCAGTTAAATTGTATGTAAATGTATGCAAATGAGATGCCGTCTAATAAAGGGAATCATTAGATGGAAGAAATATTTAGTATAGAAGAATAAGCAGGTGGCTTTTTTCCTAGAGCAAAAACGAGGAAAATAAAAAGGCTCATCAACACACCACAAACGCCGCAACCAACTCGAACGAAATAAAATAAATCATAATCATAATTAAAACTGAAATGTCATGTGATTTGGGTGGGTGGGTCACTTTTGTGACGTTGTCATGACCCTTGAGCAGTACAAACGAGCAGCCCGACAGCCTTTATCAAAGTTTATCTCACAACCCTCATTGGAAGATCCACTAACTCCATACACTCGGGGTGGCCATCATGTGGCTCACGGGACCCTAACTCCTCAGTATCCCATGACAAACAAGTGTCCAGGATTCCTAGCACTGTCCAGAAGACCACACACACGCATCTGTCCCGATAGAAGAGAACGATTATCGATTGCTTCTGTCTAATGGATTTCTCCACTGCTGATCTCTGATCACAGGAAGTGATCGCTACATTCAAACGACTGATGATTGGCTGCTAAAATGTAAGTTCCTGTTGGTGGATTACAGAGCAGTGCAAGACCATGGAGGAGATTGATGTGTTGTGTTGTTGGGGCACTGCGTCTGGTGCATGTGTATTGGTACTGGTGTAGTGATAACTACTCTGTGGGCACTGCTATGTGATTATTTTATGGGTAGTTCTGTGTGGTGATCATGGTGTGGGATATTCCTTTCTAATTTTAATACCGTGCTGGAAATATTCTTTGGCTTACCATACTGTATGATTACTGGCGTGTGGCATGTCCGCAAGGGGCACGAATGTTTAGGTACTTTGTGGCCGTGGGTCTGGAGCCTCATAGAACACCGTTTTGGGAAAGCTGGGTCTACGATGGGGCTTACACCTGAAAATCATGCTATGCTTCTATACTGCTTTGAGTGAGGGTCCTGACTGGTAGCTAGCCATTATTGTGGCTCTAAAGGATAGTTAACCAGTCACTCTCTTTTATTTTGTGTTTTTGTTTACCTCTTTCTTTTTAATCGGCTCTATACTAATAAAATCCGATACGAGGCCGTTCATACATTGTGGGTTCCGCAACTAGATCCTGAAGTAATCCAGAGCATTCTGCTCGCAATGAGTGTAAATCGGGTATTTTATGAGCCATTCACGTTCTCCGAACAAATTAGTGCTAAATAATGAACGCGCCGCAGATTTAAAAGCCTCTGCACGTTCAGGGATTTCATGCTGAGTTACATTGGAGCTAATTTGCACGCGGATTGGCAGAAAACAGAGTTTCTGCTGCAGATTTTTGCAGCGAATTGTATTAAAAATCCACTGCAAATTTTCCTGGGGCAAATTCTGACCATGGCATCACACTGTGTGCAGACCACGAACATCAAAACTGGCTGAGTACTGTATATATGGTTTTTTTATATGATTTTTCGGGCCGAAAAATCGGAAGCAGAACGCCTTCAAACATCTGCCCTTTTTTTGCAATGGGAAAAACGGCGTTCTGTTTCGATGGGCCGTTTTTTTACGCGGCCGTTTTGAAAAACGGCCGCATAAAAAAACGGCCGCGAAAAAGAAGTGCAGGTCACTTCTTGGGACGTTTTTGGAGCCGTTTTTCATTGACTCTATTGAAAACCGCTCCAATAACAGCCGTAAAAAACGCTGCAAAAATCACGAGTGGCTTCAAAAACGTCTGAAAATCAGAAGCTGTTTTCCCTTGAAAACAACTCCGTATTTTCAGACGTTTTTGAGTTTGCGTGTGAACACAGCCTTAGAAGGATTATCTAATGAAGGCTTCAACAACACAAGATGGTTACAACCTGCCGATTTACTGGGTGTGAATGGGTGTGATGGTCCTGGGAGAGTCATGAGAGAGTCATTGAGTGTTTGGACACAGAGCTACCTGCAGGGGTACTTAATTTATTTTTTTATATTGTGTATCTTAATTTAGCTTTCATGGCGTTTCATATAACCGGTTGACTTACAAAATTTGTATTCTCCAGCTTTATTATGTTCTGACGTCACTTAGGTGCATCAGAAAGTTATATAATTGAAGTCTGGGAGATACTACTCCTCCGTCCAGAAGGAAACTGAGCTCCATTTGTTTCTGATTGGATAATTGTGTATTTCTGTAATAGTTTTTTACGTAATGCACAAGTGCTACGGGTCCTCCAGTGCACGATCTATGCTATGAGGAGGCTTCCCACTCACCCCTTTCTATTTCCTCTATATACCATAATAGGGCATAAGGAAAGGAAAGCGCCTTTAAATCTCGGAAACATTAGCCGATCTTCATAATATTCAATTTTTTAAATTCTGTTTTTACTTGAAGTTTTTTTATTATAAATTATTGTGTTATGTACGACTCGAGAGAATGCCGTAGTATAGAAATTCAGCGACTCGTCTTGTTTGAGACAAACTTCAAGAGTCTTTTTATACCTGAAATGTTGAGAAGTTAATGCTGAGCTAGGACTGATCATCTGTCCCGCTCTGTTGTAGGAATAGATGCCTCTTTAAAGGAGGGTTGTCCAGTTTAGGCTTCGTTCACATCTGCGTCGGGGCTCCGTTCATGGGTTCCATCGGACCTTTCCGTCAGGGGAAACCATGAACGGAATCCAAACTAAAACAAATGGAAACCATAGGTTTCTGTTTGTATCACCATTGATTTCAATGGGGACGGATCCGGTGCAAATGGTTTCCGTTTGCCACCGTTGTGCAAGGGTTCCGTCGTTTTGACGGACTCGATACCTTAGTCGACTGCGCTGTTCATTCCGTCAAAACCACGGAACCCTTACACAATGGGGACAAATGGAAACCAATTGCACCGGATTAGACACCATTGAAATCAATGGTGATGCAAACGGAAACCTACGGTTTCCGTTTGTTTCAGATTTAGTTCCCCTGACTGAAAGCTCTGACGAAAATTCATGAACGGAGTCCCAACGCAGATGTGAATGAAGCCTTAGGAAACCCTTTTCATACGCCCTATTAGGGAATTCTGAGTTATTATAGGGGTGTCCTCTGTGCAGGGTCCTCATCTCTTGCTCAGAGTGGAGAGCGGTTATAAAGAGCGTCTCTCTCTCTGGAGGATCTGTCCTCTCCTGTATTACACAGACAACCCATTGATATGGATGGACACTGTGTAATGCTTAATTTCTCCTGTGGTGGTGCTCCAGGAAAACGAAACACGTCTAGACTTCCCCAAAGATTAAAGCTGATCGCTGGGGGTCCTAGCAGGAGGGCACTTTGTTTGTTTTTGCCTTTTTTGTCAATGACATTTATAACAAGTAGAGATTGTCCAATGTGGAGAAGTCCTCTAAATATTTTTACTTACAATGCTCCAAAGAGCAATACTGAATTATGAGGTGTCCCAAAGTGATACGTAAAGGAGGCACATAACTCCCCTCCTAGCAGTAGCGCCATTCCTACCACTGCATGTTTTATTTTGCTTTGCAAAGCATTTTATTTACATTATTGATTAATAATATGCAAAAACTTTTTCTAGTATTTAATTTGGCTGGTTGATTTTCTTGAAGAGCTCATACTCGGCAGTAGGTTGACTGAAGTGGGTTGAGCATGGATAAGTTCGCTTTAGAATTTAGATTTCAGGGTCATGCAGAAGATTTCACTTTAGTTTCACAGCTGCATTCAAGATGATCCACATTTTCTACGTTGTACGCTTTGGTGTGGGTGAAGACTTTTAAGTAGACCATGGACGGCAAACGCGTGGACCCTTCACCAGAACTCAAGATGAAATTTCCACTTGAAGCATAAATGACCAGACTGGATAGTCAAGCTGCTATGGATATATTGTGAGAAGAAAATCGGGGAACAAGCAACAGCAAAGTGGATGGAGACATTGACCACAACTGAGAACACAGTTGGAGAAGGCTGAAGATCCAACCAGAAGATAGGACAAGATAGAAGAAACACTGGTCACCAGAAGGTTAGATCATCTTCATGGCACACAATAATTTTGTGGTCTACGTAAAGAAGATCCTGTCCGTCTGCAGCAAGGTTGAGCGAAGTTGACATGGAATCTACTTTTTGACTCCTACTTCATTATCCTCTCTTGGTCAACTCCGTTAATGTGTCCCCGGCTCTGTTCACATCGCGTTAGATGCCGATGTTCGGCATATAAGGCGGGAAGTTTCTGGCACATACGCCAAACATGTCCATAGGCCCCCAGTCACCCAGCATATTATTGATGTATAGAATCGTTTAGATGATGGAAGGATATAACGCTATGTGAATAGAGCCGAACAACCAAAATCAGGACAATTTGCTGAACCTGAGAAACATCCCGCGAAGCCGTATCTCTCAAAATATATTCCTCATCATCAGAAGCGTAATAAAGTCATTGCATTAACAAGAACACGTCTTCTATAAGGCAGAAGTAGCGCACGTTGTCTTTGAGCTTTGGCAACTTTAAAAATAAAGCTAAGCAACTTCTATAATCTATTCTATGCACTCCCCATCACCTCCATAAATATTATTACAGGGTGTGTATACCGTTTTATCTTATTGCTCATATGTATCTAAGGGTATGTTCACACAAAGTTTTTTGCCCACAGAAAAATCTGCCTCAAAATTCCTTCAGGAATTTTGAGGAAGATTTTGACCTGCCTGCGCTTTCTTTGCCGTGTTTTTTTGCGGTGCTTTTCACCTTATTTTTCGGCCTCAGACATTGAGCGACGTGGGCAAAAAATGCTGCGAAAACACTTTCTCTGCCTCTTATTGATTTCAATGGGAGGTCAGAGACGGAACCGCGAGTAGAAAGAACATGTTGCTTTTTTTTCCGCTCGCGGGGAAAAAAACGCGGTTTTCACGTCAAAAACAGCGCCAAAAACACTGTGTGAACTAGCCCTTAAACAAAAAGTGAAACGACTTAGCAAATAGTCTTGGTTACAAATATCCTGCTGTTTTGTGTATACAGCTCCTATGCAGACCTATGTCTTTCTTTAATTACAAACAACAATTAAACTCCTTTTAGTCTAAGCCTGCAGTCATGTGTTACTCCACTCCCTCTGCCGTATCTACTTAGTAACCAACAGACACTAAACGCCCTATTACACTGGACATTTTGAGCGGTGCTACGAGCCCAATCAACCAGACAGCTCGTTGATCCGCGCTCGTTTGTTCCTGTCACAAGGAGCTAGTTTGGGGACGAGCGCTCGTTACTCTGATCGCTCATCCCCAGATATTATTATTATGTCGGCCCCGAGTTTCCCCGTTTACACCGGGAGATGCGCTGCCGACAACGATAATATTTCCGTTTTTTAAACAATACGATCAGCAGATAAACCAGCGTTTGCTCAATCATCTGCTGATCGCTGTTCTGTTTACACAGGGCAATTATCGGCAACGAGCCTTATATGAACTGCCCGATAATTGCCCAATGTAAAACCCCCTAAGACTGGCCATACACTTTAAATAGCTGTCGGTGGAACGGTCTTTCGGCCTGCAGCTATTCCTAGCGACTGTCCTATGAACATGCAGGCTCGGCTCGGCTGAGCGTGTATGTGTTCTCAACAGGGAGAAGGGAGAAAGCCACTGCCAGACTCTTCTGGCAGTGGCTTATCTCCTTACAAACAAAAGGATCTGGCATGTTGCAATTCAACAGCTCGATCATTGTCTCCTTCAACATCTGCCGTCAGAAGGGAGTCAGGACGCCGCAATGTACATTAGATGGCCGGTCCCACTGAAAACGGCGGGTGTGGCCGATGTGCATCTAATGTGTACGGCCAGTTTCAAAGTGGAGGTCGATGGAAGGGAATAACATGTGACTGCGGCATCTGACTACACAGGGCTCACTCGTAGTCTGTAGCCATGGAGACACATTGGTCCGCATAGGAACTGTATACACAAAACTGTAAGACATTTTCTCAATCAAGAATATTTGCAAAGTTGCTTCATTTTGTTCTATTGTAGATTGTAATAATCAAAAATGGTTGCAGAAATTGACATACCCTCGAAGTGCTGTATGTTTCTCCAGGATGTCGTGTCTTGTCTTTGGATCTTCAGGCTTCTCGGTGTCGTGTTCATGGCCCATGTGATTGTCCCAATTCATCTTGTTGCTGCTCATTCTCTTCCTTTTTTCAATTCAACTCTTGTGAGCCACCGCTATACTGCAGAATTATGCCCACATAGCATTGTTATAAAGCAATATCGGCCTCATTATATCCATATAAAGATTCTCAGAACCGGCATTGTTAGATCGGTTGCTTTTTTACATCTATTCTATATGTTGGCTCCAGCACATTTATCCTAAATTGAGTATTATGAAACCTCTCGCAATTCTTCTAAGACCTGGAAACTTATAATATTCAATCTAGAGGGAGTGTACACATTATTCTGCCCCATGTAGGGGGTTCATATAATATTATACTACGGACTACAATGTATCATATCAAAAGAAAATATGAAATTCTTTTATTATATTATTGTAAAGGAACACTCCAGGAAAAACGGTGTTATTCCCAGTGTAAGATCTGAGGTAGGTGGAGCATGACACAGGGATTCAAAGAGCACCAAAGAGAAGTCTTGTGTCATGCTCCACCCCCTCAGCTACTGCTCTAAACATAACACACTGTATCCGTTTTGCCTGGAGTGCTCCCTTCATTGTATTCAAATATCCATTTAAGTAATGGCATACATGTATATGTAGCATATTCCAGTACTAACTATAAGATATTTATTAGGCCATGTTCACACAGGGCGGATATGCTGTGTAAAAGCACACAACGTATCCGCCCTGGGCGCCGCATGGAATTCCGTCCGAAAAACCCCACCAAATTGTGGTGCAGTTTTTCAAACAGAATGACCGCTGCGGAAAACTGCACAAAGACTAAAAACAACACATAGTTAACCTCTGACGTCCTGCAGACCGGCCTCCTGGAATGATGTTTTATCCCATGTGACCGCTGCAGCTTGTTATTGGCTGCAGCGGTCACATGGGATGAAACCTCACCCCAGGAGGCCGGCCTGGACGAAGATAAAGAGAATTTGGGGTACTGGGAATAAGAGTTGCATTTTTTTTGCGGTGGAACCGCTGCTTTTCCGACGCCAAAAACACATCTATTTGTTGCGGTTTTAACTACCAATTGAATTCAATAGGGAAAACCCGCAAAACACAGAAGCGGCGATTACGCAAATACAATTGACATGCTACGGATTAAAAACCTCACCGCAGGTCAATTTCTGAGCGTTTTTTTTTTCCACTTAACATTTACGCAGCGTGTGGAGGAGATTTGTTCAAATGTCATCCACTCTAATGATACTGTATTATGCTGCAAATTTTCCGCAACAAAATCTGTTGCGGAAAATCCGCAGTATTTATGCTACATGTGAACTTACAGCTCTTGCACATGACCGTGATCAGGACGTGAAAAACGGTCCGCGTGTTGGCTGGATTTGCCTGGCCCGACCACAGTACAGGTAAACGGGGCTCCTGGCATAGACATAGACATTTCTAATGCTAGGAGTCCCTTCCTCTGCACGGAACTGCTGTTCTGTACTGAACAAAATGATACCGTACAAAACAGCCGTGGGAGGGCAGGGGCATTATAAATGTCTATGATGCCAGGAGTGCCGTTCACCTGTACCGGGGTGGGGCCGACACATGGACCGTTTTTCACTCACTGTTCGCGGTCGTGTGCAAGAGCTGTTACCCTTGTAGTTGAGTATTTGTTTATGATAGCTTTTCTCCACCTAGGAAAGTTCAGAAACTCTAGGACTTTTTATATGTATATCATGATTTTACGGTACTTCTGGTGGTTTGGGAATTGTTTTTTGCAAGACCAGGAGGATCAGGATGAACGCAGTTATAGATCTGCCCCAGAGTAGGGATATGCTATGATACAAAGATAAAGAACGTTGTATCCAGCACTCTTGGTAGTAAAAAATATATGAATTTATTAGGTTATCTTAAAAACAGGACAAATTCATTAAAATCCCGGGAGGACGCTTACGCGTTTCAAGCCACTAGGGTTCTTAATCATATGCTATAATACCTCCTACTGAGAATCTGTTATACACAAGAAGTTTAATACTTTGTATGTGTCTCTTACACATTTACACTTCGTCTAGCCTGGACCATATATTATGCATAGGGTAGAGTAGGAGAATCTAGCACCTTAACGTACTTTTAGCCCAGTGCATAAGGGAGTCTAGCGCTTATATTGCACTCGGGGTAGTTTAGGTCATTTATTAGGCTCGTCTCTGCTTCTGTCTATATCCTCATCCAAGTTGTATGTATACAGCGTCCGGGATCCTTCTCATCGTCTGGTGCTCCGATTATTTAGGCCTTCTTTTTTTTTTTTTTCTTCCATGAAAGAAATAATGTGCCTTATGTTAAACTAGCCCTGGCAGAGGCCAAAAGGGATTTTGGAACTAGCGGCTTTTGATATTACCTAGTGCTGCTTATTGTTGTTGTTATTATTTCTTTTTAATTATGCAAAGTGCTAATCAGTTTGATTATGCACAGTGCTAATCAGGTTAATTATGCAAAGTGCTAATCAGTTCTTCTCGAGCCACAGGAGGAGAGCAGAGGTGCTGGCGGTGAATAGCATCGCTGGATGCAAGCAGTCACGGCAGTCATCGCTTATTAAGACAGGAGTCTCAAGAAGAGACAGTGGAGCAGGGGGAGATGCATTCATCTCAGAGGAAAAGGAAGAGCTTGGATGCTTCAGAAAAGCAATATCCAGTCTCAGTGTGAGAAAATGTCTTTTCTGTATTGGTTGGCTCGATGCACATCTCTTTGTGGTAAGAGCACTGACTCAGATCCAAAGAGAGGGACAGGGAAAAAGAATCCAGCGAGAGGAAGAGAAGCAGTGACGAAGCTAGATAAGTTAGCGGAACAACTTGCACTGGTTTTCAGACGTGGATTCCTGGGGGTATTGGGGTATTGTTAGCTCACCGTGGAAGGAGGAAGAATATCTTATCAAACGCTTGACTGCATCAAGGACTTTCTACCTGGCGAGAACAATGAACGCCACTGTATTTGAATTCGAGACATGTAGGTAGCAGGGAAGGTGAGTCCTGGTAATAGGCCCCTTCTAAAAGCTCCAGTTAAAGGGCAACTCTTGTCACGGTAGGTATTAACATCAATGATACAGTGGACATTTGTGAGTTGCACATTTCTTTATCTCAAAAGTAGTCGTCACTTTTCACAACCATTCAGCCCTGGTCTTCACAAACTGAGTAGAAAATCTTAATTACGTGAGCACCGAGTATCATACTACCGCTACCTATTTACAACAATATAACTATTATAATTCTGCTTCTATGACTAATTATATAAAAAAAACTATAAAGTTCCCCCTGTGGTCGATATTATATTTACTATAATACTGCCCCCTATGTACAAAAATATAATTACTATAATACTGCCCCTATATACAAGAATATAACTACTATAATACTGCCCCTATATACAAGAATAGAACTACTATAATACTGCCCCTATATACAAGAATATAACTACTATAATACTGCCCCCTATGTACAAGAATATAACTACTATAATACTGCCCCCTATATACAAGAATATAACTACTATAATACTGCCCCCTATATACAAGAATATAACTACTATAATACTGCACCCTATATACAAGAATATAACTACTATAATACTGCCCCCTATATACAAGAATATAACTACAATAATACTGCTCCTATATACAAGAATATAACTACTATAATACTGCCCCCTATATACAAGAATATAACTACTATAATACTGCTCCTATATACAAGAATATAACTACTATAATACTGCCCCTATATACAAGAATATAACTACTATAATACTGCTCCTATATACAAGAATATAACTACTATAATACTGCCCCCTATATACAAGAATATAACTACTATAATACTGCCTCCTATATACAAGAATATAACTACTATAATACTGCCTCCTATATACAAGAATATAACTACTATAATACTGCTCCTATATACAAGAATATAACTACTATAATACTGCCTCCTATATACAAGAATATAACTACTATAATACTGCCTCCTATATACAAAAATATAACTACTATAATACTGCTCCTATATACAAGAATATAACTACAATAATACTGCCCCCTATATACAAGAATATAACTACAATAATACTGCTCCTATATACAAGAATATAACTACTATAATACTGCCCCCTATATACAAGAATATAACTACTATAATACTGCTCCTATATACAAGAATATAACTGCTATAATACTGCCCCTATATACAAGAATATAACTACTATAATACTGCTCTTATATACAAGAATATAACTACTATAATACTGCCCCCTATATACAAGAATATAACTACTATAATACTGCCTCCTATATACAAGAATATAACTTCTATAATACTGCCTCCTATATACAAGAATATAACTACTATAATACTGCTCCTATATACAAGAATATAACTACTATAATACTGCCCCCTATATACAAGAATATAACTACTATAATACTGCCCCCTATATACAAGAATATAACTACTATAATACTGCCCCCTATATACAAGAATATAACTACTATAATACTGCCCCTATATACAAGAATATAACTACTATAATACTGCTCCCCATATACAAGAATATAACTACTATAATACTTCCCCTATATACAAGAATATAACTACTATAATACTGCTCCTATATACAAGAATATAACTACTATAATACTGCTCCCTATATACAAGAATATAACTACTATAATACTGCCCCCTATATACAAGAATATAACTACTATAATACTGCCCCTATATACAAGAATATAACTACGGTACTATAATACTGCCCCTATATACAAGAATATAACTACTATAATACTGCCCCTATATACAAGAATATAACTACTATAATACTGCTCCTATATACAAGAATATAACTACTATAATACTGCTCCTATATACAAGAATATAACTACTATAATACTGCTCCCTATATACAAGAATATAACTACTATAATACTGCCCCCTATATACAAGAATATAACTACTATAATACTGCCCCTATATACAAGAATATAACTACTATAATACTGCCCCTATATACAAGAATATAACTACTATAATACTGCCCCTATATACAAGAATATAACTACTATAATACTGCCCCTATATACAAGAATATAACTACTATAATACTGCCCCTATATATAAGCATATAACTACTATAATACTGCTCCTATATACAAGAATATAACTACTATAATACTGCCCCCTATATATAAGAATATAACTACTATAATACTGCCCCTATATACAAGAATATAACTTCTATAATACTGCCCCCTATATACAAGAATATAACTACTATAATACTGCCCCTATATACAAGAATATAACTACTATAATACTGCCCCTATATACAAGAATATAACTACTATAATACTGCCCCCTATATACAAGAATATAACTACTATAATACTGCCCCTATATACAAGAATATAACTACTATAATACTGCTCCTATATACAAGACTACAACTACTATAATACTGCTCCTATATACAAGAATATACATTTTCCATATTTCTGTGTACTCGTCAGTCTTTTACATGCATCACACATTACATCGACAATGTTGCTATATTCTATGTTTAATCCTTGTATCAATAGTAGCAGTATGAGCAGAATTTTTTGGTTTCAGTACATCCTGGTGATAGTTTATGGTTGAGGCTACGTTCTCAGATCGTTAGTTGTGTTATATGTCCCTCCATTACAATTTTTATAGTTTCAAATCAACAGGTGAAAAGAATAGATAAAAGTATAGAAAAACAAAACAAAAAAGCTGCCTTTGATGTAAGATCTAGATCTTCAGGTTGTATCTGTACATGTCTCTCCGCTGGACAAGCTCCTGGCCTGTAGGTACAGATCTCATATCTCTAAACAGCTGAAGAAGTTTCCCGAGTTTCCTAAAAATGATAAAAACTCCATGTTTTAGAACCCTACAGAGCGTTTCCGAGGGCATTACCATAGCAACCAATTATACATGCTTAGTGCCAACAATTAAGGTAATAGGGATTTATAATTACTGGATACCCAAACATAAGGCTCATTGGAGCTAGAGCCACATTAGTAACACAGGTTCACAATGACTATACATAATCCTATTCCGCGATAACAAGTATGAATCGTGTCGCTTGTCCACGTGTGTTGTAGTTTATTTGTTTTCTTTGGAATATCTTTACGGGGAAACCCTATTGTAATAATTTTTGAGGGTGCATTCACTCAAGCAGGTTTTGCAGCGTTTCTTTGCCGTGTTTTTGTGATCGTCGCTGTAAAAAATGCCACAAAACCTGTTCATGTGTATAAACTCATAGCCATACCTCCTAAACCATCCCCGATTCAGTAGGATAGTCCCGAATATAAGGCATTTTCCTGATATGTCCTGGTGAAGTCCTGGCTTGGCGCCGACCTGTCAGGACTGTGAAGTGCCAAGCTGGGATCAGTTATAAAGAAGGTCAGACGGGGTTGCACCAGTGTGTAGGGAGCTGTCCCAACTTCTCCTCACTCCGGTTCCCTCATCTACTCCCTATTGCTGCGCCCCCCCCTCAATGGGATTAGGTAAATAAATCTGTCCTGTACCTTGCTAGGCCCATTAGAACCTGTAACAAAATGCCCCGTTTTGCACAGGACTGTCCTGCAAAACGGACCTGCGAAGGGGGCGGTGCCTATGCAAAAATGCACCAAAGTGGGCATTTCTCTATTTTGTGGGGGCGTTTCACGCTCAGCGGGGGTTAGGAAGTATGCTTTACTTGTAACGAGTAATGCTCAGAGGGGTAAATTGAGGCACCAGATGTCTTCGGCGCCTCACATTTCCACACCTATAAACGAAAATAAAATTATCACGGTGCCACATACTGTGCCCCTAAATATAATCGCACCAAACACTGCGCGCCTGAATATAATAATACCATACACTGTAAAACACCACATACACACAGTCCCCTGTACATAGTGGCACACACAGCCCCCTGTACGTAGTGCCACACACAGCCCCCTGTACATAGTGCCACACACAGCCCCCTGTACATAGTGCCACACACAGCCCCCTGTACATAGTGCCACACCACCCCCTGTACATAGTGCCACACACAGTAGATATTACGTACCCCCATAGATAGCGCCACATACAGACTCCTGTAAATATAACACCACCTATAGCTAGCACCACACACATCCCCCCCGTAGAGAGCGTTACACACATCCCCCTATAGATAGCACCATACAGCCCCCCCTGTAGAGAGCACCACACAGCCCTCCCCCTCTTGTAAATAGCGCCACAGAGCCCACCCTGTAAAGAGCGCCACACACATACCGCTGTGGATAGCGCTACACAGCCCCACCTTGTATATAGTGCTACATAGCCCTCCCCCTTTGTACATAGTGTCACACAGCGCTCCCCCTTGTATATAGTGTCACTCAGCGCTCCCCCTTTGTATATAGGGCCACACAGCACTCCCCCCTTGCATATAGGGCCACTTAGCATTCCCCCTTGTATATAGGGCCCCACAGCGCTCCCCCCTTTGTATTTAGTGCCATACAGCGCTCCCCTCCCCCCTTGTATATAGGGTCACACAGCACTCCCCCCCTTGTATATAGTATAACGGAAAACTCCCCCATGTATATAGTGTCACAGAGCACACCCCCACTAGTATATAGTGTCACAGAGCACTCCCCCACCCCTTTGTATATAGGCCCACACATCGCTACCCTTCCCCTTGTATATAGGACCACCCAGCACTCCCCCCTTGTATATAGTGTAACGGAGAAACCCCCCCCCCCCCTTGTATATAGTGTCACGGAGCACTCCCCCCTCCTTGAATATATGCACAGCGCTACCCCCACCTAAAAAAATATATATATATTTTACTTACCTTGCCCCGTGGCCGCCGCTCCAGCTAGACACATGTGAATCCTCCGGACTAGACACATGCGCAGACCGGCGTGATTCAGTACCTCATCATGCCGGCCTGCGCAGGGAGTCTTCCCACCGCCATATAGGCTGCAGGCCTAATGTGTCCTGCAGCCTATAATATTCATACTCCGATACAAATGATTGTGACTGCTGCTGGCACCGGGGCCCCCTCCAGTGCTAGCGACGCCACCGGGCATGGCCCATGGCTGCCCAAACCGCACATGACCGCACGGGCCCCCTGGGAGCCTTGAGCCTTGGGCCCCGGGCGGCCGCCCAAACTGCCCTAATGTTGATCCGCCACTGGGTTATAGACAATTTAGTAATGAATGATGTATAATTGATCTGAGTGATTGAAATTGATGGGCCAATGTCTTTTATTCAACCTATGTAACTACTAAGATCAGGAGAAGCATTTTTTTCCTTTACCAAATGCACCATTAATAAGAAATAAACAAAAAAATAAAAAACTATTGATAATGCTGTATCCGTGACGACCCATACTATAAAAATAAAACTTTATTTATCCTGCACGTTTAACGGCATAAAAATGTTTGTTTTTTTTAGTAATGTCAGAATTGCTGTTTTTGTTCACCCCCCCCCCCCCCCAAAAATAATAAAAAGTGATCAAAAAGAGGTATGTACCCTAAGGCCTAGTTCACACCGTTTATTGACGCTGTTTTTGACATGGTGACCGCATCGGAAATTGCACCAAAAAATGCCCGAAATCGCCTCCCATTGAATCAATGAGAGACCAAGGTGTAAAAAGTGGAAAAAGAACGCTCGCGGGAAAAAGAGGTGACATTATCTTTCATCCCGCATTTCCATCTCTGACCTCCCATTGAAATCAAAGGGAGGCAGAGAAAGTGTTTTTCGCACCATTTTATGCCCGAAAAATGGCGCAAAAAAGTGCAGGCAGATCAAACTCTGCCACAAATCCAGATTTGTGTGAAATTGTACCAATGAAAACGACATCTGGTGTTTTTGTTATGCAAAAATAGTAAAACGTAAAAAATATATATATCTTTGGTATCGCCATAATCTTATCCACCCAGAGAATAAAGTTATCATGTTATTTTTACGGCACAGTGAGTGAAAGCCAGGAATATAAACCCCCCAAAATTTGTATACACTACAATATATGAACCCCAAAATAGGGCCATTTACAAATCGAACTCGTCCTGCAAAAACTCAAGCCCTGATTTGGCCTTGTCAACTGAAAAAAGTTACGGCTTTCGGAATGCGGAGATGAAAAAAATGAAAAAATTGTTGCAACATTGGGGCCCACAGCCGGCCCCATCCTAAGGGGTTAAATGAGAATGACCTCAAGCAGTCCTATAAGTCCTCAGGACTTCTGCCGCTGTCACTCCACTGCCCCTCTCTTCCTGTCGTGTGTACATCATCAACAATAATGTTTTTTTCTTACAATAAATTGTAAAATTTAATCCAAACAGCGATTCCTACACCAGACCAGTTTGATTCAGGCCTCAGACCAGTATTATCCACTAGAAATCAGTTCCCAGCAGTGAAGTAATCCTTGGACACTCCACCTTTCGGGAGGTCAGTGCGGCGGATGGAGAATTTGGGGACGGGAGCAGCTGCTTGGAAGCGGGATCCTCCTTTTTGTGTGTGTTGATGGTAAACAAGCTTAACTCCACATCTGAAGAGCCCCGCGATTACGTGGGTAAGCTTACATTCGGGGCCTTGCTGTGCCCGCACCAGACTGGAGCTCTCCACTCACCCTCCCGGCGCCGGCCCAGCCAATACCTGATTATCTGTGGATGACAAAGGCAGTGAGGATTATTTATAGTGGGAAGGGGCAGCGCAGAGGGAAGGGGGGAGCCGCCTAACTTGTAAGCTTTTTAGGAATCCTGTACATGGTTCTTGCTGCAGAGTCGGAGCCCATCCCCAGCCCTCACATTGATGAAATCTTCCCATGCTCGGCCTCCTGGGAGTTTTTTCTGGCCGTCCTCCAGCGCTCTGTATGAGCCTGAGGGACTTCTCAGCCTCCTTGATGCTGCGAGGAGTTATTATTCTTTTTTATTAAGTGGAGCAGCCTCGATTGAGACGATGGGATATAAATCCGCGTGCTTCTCGGTCTGTGCCAGCTGCTTATTTACCGTACCCCCCTCCAGAACGTGACCAGAGGGGGGCGTACTACCTCAAATGGTCACCTAAGGTAGCCGTGTAAATATGTGACCCCCCCCCCTCCCACACACACTTCATACAGTCTATTACGGTCATAAACTTTATTTCGGAATGCAATTTATTCTAATGGCCACAAATTAATATTAAAGGGCCTGGGAAGCAGGAAACGTGCCCTGTCTGCAGCCTATTCTTTTTGAGATTTTCTTCTTTTTACGTTTTTTTTTAAAAAGAAATTTCAGATGTATCTCGGTTACGTTTCCAGCAAAGCTGAGCGGCAACCAATATGACTACCAGAACAACTCCGATAGGAGTTGTCATCCATTTTTTCTTCAGTCTGCATAGTAATGAAAGTGGGGGGGGGGGGGGGGTGCATCACTACATAATGGCCATTCAGATATCACCTATGGGAGGGACAGATCTAGCGGAGAAATGGCTGAATGCAATGTGGTTTACATGCGGTTTTACCGCGGATTGCAATTGTTCTCTGCCACACCATTACCACCCCTTAACAGAGGAGACGAATCAAGGGGTTCTATGTATGGGGGATTTGGGGTATGTTAGGGTTGTGGAATATATCATGGAATAGTGGGACTAGATGGAATTTTTCAAGTTTACCTTTTTGGTGTTATACAGTGACCAAGACAACCGGGCCCTTCGCAGCCCACCTAGAGGAACGTAGGTCAAATCTGTGGCACTCTGCAGGCTGTCTGGGGGCTGCAGGTAGGGTTCCCACCCCGTAGATACTTGCAATGAAAAACTCAAGCACTCCTTCGGTTGAAATATGCAAAATAGGTTTATTTGAAATAAGTCAATATAAGAGAAAAGGTGCAACGTTTCGGCCACAATCCGGCCTTCATCAAACTCTATTGCCGCTGGTCAATAGAAAAAACCTTATAGGAAATGACGCTGTGAAGATGGGTAGCTTGCACGCTTACCACGCTTACCCATGGCTACCCATCTTCACAGCGTCATTTCCTATAAGGTTTTTTCTAGAAACCCAATATGGAAAAGTACATCATGGTGACATATTTGCAGTTTTAGCTTTAGGTTTGATGGTTAGTTTTAGGTTTCTTGCCACGTAAATGGACCAAAAATGCTACAGGTGGGGCAGCACGGCCAGTCCCTTTAAAATAACTTTTTTTTTTCCTGCATTTTGATTTTCTTGACTATTTCTTTTTTTTTTTTTTTTACTGCTTTTTTTTAAATATATTTGTAAGCTGGAAATTTTCTCCATATTTTATACATAGGAGCTGAGAGTCCAGGATCAAAGATCCGATTGATCCTGGCTGGTCTCTGTTAGGCCGGTATGGTGGCACATTCTATGCCGATGTCTGGCGCCTCCTCTTGGCACCGTATTCTCTCCTAGAAGCAATGCTCTGTAATATGTCATGCGGTGGAACATGCCACTTTTTTATTTCATAAATTTTTTATGAAATCAGAGGCCCTCGGAGGTGCTGTTTGGACCCAAAGGTTTCTGAGGGTGCTGTATTCTGCTTCCATTCAGCTCAGATCCATAATACAGTTGAAGGCTGAAGCCTCGTCCAATCATTTCACAAAATGCAACAGAAGACGAGCTCCTAATGTGTCGACTCTAGCAATGGCCCTAAATCTGATTTTTGTCTTTGTGCTTCTGACACTACACACAGAGGAATCACAGGGAACAGATTTCACTCAGCGCTTGTATCACTCCTCAGATTTCACTCAGCGTGGTGTCCTTTCAAAAACCCTTCAACTATTTACACCCTAAATATTATGCCTGCTGTCAACAAGTCATTCATTATGGCCGCAGAGAAGGCGTGATGGATCAGAACAAGAGAAGCGTTCTTTTTTTCCCCACCTTATCTATAGGTTCTATCTTGTTGTACAGTTAGTGCTTCTTCCAAATAATTCCAAAATGAAACAATGACTCCTAATGTGACTGCTCTACAGGTGCAACCCCCGTCGTTATCATGAAAGGGACATTAAAGATACATAAAACATACAAGCAACACTTACAATGATATGCTCCTTTTCTGTTTCGGATTGCATTAGAAAAATTCTAATTTAAAAATTGTAATAATTTGTTATATTCTTTTTCCTTCCGGGAGGCATTCATTTTACCTCCCCATCCTTCACCCGTTTTAGAGAGTAAGGCCTTATGCACATGACCGTAGCAGTCCTTTTGCGGGCCGCAAAACCATGGATCCATTGCAGTCCATTTGTCCGCAAAAAACTTTTCCAGTATTCACAGATCTGCAACAAAAAAATTTATGTCACCAGTTTAATCAAGCCACAAATCCAGACTGTAAAATAACTTGGCTGAGTTTTGACGGCGCAGATTTGCGGCCCCAGCACAGATCCATGAAAAACAACGGTCGTGTGCATGGGGCCTAAAATAAATAGAAAATGGGGGGAAATGGGTGGGGCTTTGACTGCTTTGTCTCTGGGAAGTTTTAGAAACTTTCTCCTACCGCTTTGATTGCAACTGACACCAAACAAAAAAAAATCACGCCCACATAGATAAACTACGCTTATGTAGATAAACCACGCCCACGTAGATAAACCACGCCCACATAGAGAAACCACGCCCACATAGAGAAACCACGCCCACATAGAGAAACCACGTCCACATAGAGCAACCACGTCCATATAGAGCAACCACGTCCATATAGAGCAACCACGCCCATATAGAGCAATCACGCCCATATAGAGCAATCACGCCCATATAGAGCAATCACGCCCATATAGAGCAACCACGCCCATATAGAGCAACCACGCCCATATAGAGAAACCACACCCATATAGATGAACTCGTCCACATAGATAAACCATGCCCATATAGAGAAACCACGCCCATATAGATAAACCCCGCCCATATAGATAAACCCGCCCTTTCACACACCAGCTGAAATGTGAGAAAAATTAATGTGTGGAAGGCCCCTGCCTGTTTTGATTTATTTTGTCCCTACAGACCGATAAACTTGCTTTTTGACTTAATTTTTTTCTCATTCATTTTTAGGTTTCGTGTTCTAGAGTATGAGAGGACGCATGTTCTCTGTCCCAAAGTGGTGACTGCACATCCCGTGTCAATCTCCATTGAAAGACGGCATCTGTTTTTGATATGTACCATTCATTTCAATGGAGAGTGACCATTAATAAATGGCCACTAAGTACCAATAGGGATTCCAATATTTTTATACCTAAAAAGTTTGTAAATGAAAACTTCTTCTTGAACAGATAGATCATTCCCATGCTGTCTATACCAGCAAATATCCAAAGATCTGGACTTTTGGACCTCGGTAAAAGAGCAAATGACTAATACCTTACAAGACCGACATAAGATAATGGCCATTTGTAAAGAGGTCCAATGGTTTGAATCTCCAGACCAAGGCTGGTATCAGCAGCAGCTCCCAATCCATGTGTCAAAATAATGTAAGTTACAAACGGAACAACCATGTATTACCATCATTTTGCAAACTTAGACATCCAATAGGCCAGAAAGACTAGCAGTCCACCATGTTTTTCTAGCTCAGAACTGCACAATAATCTGGAAACTCCAAAGAACAGAAGCATTTAATATATTACTTTAATTTAAAAGTGGAGATGGATCAGAGCATCTGAGTTGTCTAAGGATAAGGCCACATTCACACGACAATCAAAAAAATGACCATTCAAAACTGATCAACTGATTTTCATGGCCGTTTTGCATTAGTGTGTCTCTAAATTTTCATCCATTTCCATTCCATCTGTCCATTTTCAATGGCCGTTTCCCATCCGTTTTTCATGGCCGTTAATAAAAACGGATGGATTTAATTTGTCCGATTTTTTTTTTTTGTACAAACTTCTGAAAACACCACAGTGCCCATGTAGATAGTGCTGCAATGCCCTTGTAGATCATGTCACAGTGCGCACTGTAGATAATGCCCACATAGTGGCGACGTAAAAAGGGCCAGTGCCCACATAGTGCCACAGTGCCCATGTAGATAGTGCCATACATGTAGTTAGCGCCACAGTGTCCCCTCTATGTAGTGCCCATATAGTCCCATAGTGGCCATGAAGATAGTGCCACACCAATGCTGGGTTCTCAGCTACACTGCTCATTACTGCTGTGTAATCTCCTCCATGCTGCTGCTTCTTTTAGCAAGTGTTATATCGCACCTCAGTGCTGGATTCACAGGTACACTGCTCATTACTGCTGTATAATGTCCACCGTGTTGCGGCTGCTTCTAGTAAGTGTTATTTCTCTCCCCAGTGATGGATTCACAGCTACACTCCTCATTACTGCTGTCTAATATCCTCCATGCTGCTATTGCTCCTAGTAAGAGTTGTATCTCACCCCAGTACTGGATTCACAGCTAAACTGCTCAGTACTGCTGTATGACGTCCTCCATGCAGCTGCTGCTGCTTTTGAGGGTGCCCTACAAAGAGATTTGGGAGCAGGATGTTCTGTTCTCTATGTGTGCAATGTATAGAAGACAAAAAAACAGTTAGGTTCCCTCACTAGTTCAGGGAAAACAGAGAATTAGAGCGAGAGCTTTCAGAGGGATAAAACTGCTAAAAAAAATTCATACACAAGTCATATAATGGCCAGAAATAGTGTTATTCCTCATGTACACACATATGACTGCTTATTCTGAAAAGTCCCCTAAAAGGTTAGGTACACTTTAAATCCTTTCTCTACTTTCTTCCCAAGTATAACAGAACGAGAGAGGAGTCCAACAAATATAAACACATGCAAACCTCATTATAGTCGACATTGTTGGAAGAAACCCCCGTACATGTAAACTAATGCAAAACGACACTGTGTTTGGAAGATTTCTTTGGATGTCCCAGTCCATTGATGGTATACGGCTGATATTCTGTAAATAAGCAGGCTGTGGGTGGCAGGCCGCATCATTGTGTTTATACATTCCCCGGCAATGTTTGTATTGCTGCTTGTTGACTGTACACAGCCGGCCTGTATATGTATTTATAATGTATACATCAGCAGGGATAGGCTGTGGGCACAGATCCTGTCCAATGACTATAACCAGATTAATATTTCTTCTGGTGTATGACCACAGAGTTTTCCATGCACAAGGGCAGGTTGTTCCCGGCTCAGTACATTCTCTCGCTCGGTGTTCGAGCCCCAGATGCACGTCACTGTAATCATACAACATGCGCACATTGACTACATGCTAATTATTGTCTTTGCTGCTCATCAAACGCACCCAAAATAGTTGCACAATGATACACAGGAGCACAGGGGGAGACTTCATTACGAGCTTAGCCCTTTGCTCGTAATGACCACTTAAAATGACAGCTTTATCGCCAGGCTCATGGACGTTTCAGATGGCTGGTGGGAATCCGGAGGCAGAAATGCAATTCCTGCCAAGGCTAAAATGTTTTATGGGTGGAAATTGACATAGACTCTCTTCTACAAGTGCCACTTAGGCTAAGTTCACATCTGCGTTGTGAATTCCGTTTTTCTGTTTCGTCATACGAGCAGAAAAACTGAATTCAATCTGTGGCTGATCGTGACACAACAATTACCAACGTTTTCCGACTGACCCTACTGACTTATAATGGGGTATGTCGGGTTCCGTTGCGGTGTCCGTTGTTTTGACAGGAAGCTGCGCTATTCTTCCAATCAAGAATGTTGGAATCTGCGACAGAGGTTTCTGATGGAGCCTCAAACGCAGATGTGAACAAAGGTTTACATGACCAACTGCACCAATGTCACGATCCCGGGGTTTATACTGGCTGGTGTGCGTGCAACACTGATGCTTTTGCCAGTCTAAGAATACAGGAGAGTCCTGCCAACATTGCGCCCACTTGCCCTATCTGTGTAAAGTACAGAAGAGTCGGAGGTTTATAGGGGTGCATGGCCGCAAAGCTTGCTGTTCCATTTAGGTTATCTCGTTGTCACTAGGCACTAGTAAGTGCCCATGTGCCAACGGGTCTGTCCCAAAGAAAACCAAAAACTAAATGGGGACAAAATGGTTCCACAAAAGCTTTTCTTAAACAATAAAAAAATCCCTTTTGTGTAATAATTTACCAACTAGCGATGGCAAACCTAGGGAGGAGGCATGTAGCTCATGCACATACAATAGGGACAATTCCATACGAAGCCAGTTTATTGAGGGTGGAAAAAAAACTGGAGAAACCCAAGAACAATATACAAGCTCCATGCAGTTGGCGTGCCTCCAGTTTGGGAGTACCAAAGTGCCTATTTTAGGGGACTTTTTTATTAATTTTTTCCCATTCCCCTATAGGCTGTTAGATTTCACAACCTGGTTTTATTCATTTGCCAAAACAAAGATGTGATCCCAAAAATACGATAAATATAAAGCTTTACCATGAAGTGTAAACCCAGCTATATTATCAGAATTACTTCTACCGCAAAATAGAGCGGTGTAAATATAGAGAAATGTAGTAATCCGGTAACCAAATTCCCTTCTGCTTCCTTGCAGCCCAACCACAGGCTACAGACTCGGATAAAACCGTCCATAGACAAACTATGGTTTTGATGGGGGCCACGTTCTATGCTGGGACCACATGACCTTCCATAGGCTGTTGAAGTTGACCTGGAATTGATTGCACTAACTTGTCCGATTATATATTATATTATTTTACATTGACTGAGCTAATTCTACTGGTAAATAGAGCTTTTTGTGTAGATTACAATGCATAGATTATGCCCTGCAGATCTGATAAAGGACCATGAGCATCCAGCTGAGAGTCTATGACGCAAGGAAGGGATGATTGTTTATAAAATTGTGATTGAGATGATAGGACGGTAAATCATGGCGATCTGTACAGTCTCAGGCTTATTTTCAGCAAAGAATAGAGTCTTTGTACTGGCATTGCCAGGTAGGAGTCGCGAGACAGATAAAACCACTCTTATTCTATTTGGAGGAGAGTGTGATAGACAGAATACTTAGCAATACACTGTGCAAGGTAACAGAGGTCTGGCAGTTCACAGACCAGTGCATCCACCCACTGTGTGCCTCGTCGTCTCAATAACATCACAGCGCTCTGTGTTCTGTCCGAGGTCCACGCACTCGCTTTCATGGGAGCAAAAAATATGTGGTGTGACATTCCAGTGGTATAAAGTAATGATAAATACATGGAAATAAAATAATACAATCATTATATTTTTAAATAAAGTTAGATCAAAATAAATAAAGGGTTTCATGATTCAGATTGTTGGTAAAAGGTCCATGGCTCTTATTTCCCAAGCACCCAGACCACTCCGTCCCCAGTGGTGCATTTCTAGTGTCATGTTATAGTGATACAGCAGAAGATGAGATTGTTGCGGTCCATGAGCTTAGACACTTTCCTTTCCTATGGTATGAGATTTTCCTTTCCCTTGCTATGTGAACTACCATCACCATTGTTGAATTTTGGCTATGAGATCTCCTTTTCCCTTCCACTTGGACAATGAGATTTCTCTTCTCCTTCCTTCCACTTGGGCTATGAGATTTCCCTTTTACTTCTTTTTACTTTGGCTCTGAGATATCCCTTCACCTTCCTTTCACTTGGGCTCTGCAATTTTCCTTCCTGTTCCTTTCACTGGGGCTATGGGAACTCCCTTCCCGTTCTTTCTACTTTGGCTCTGAGATTCTTTATACTTGGGCTATGAGATCTCCATTCACCTTCCTTCCACTTGGGCTCTGAGATATCCCTTCACCTTCCTTCCACTTTGGCTCTGAGATTTGTTTTCCCCTTTCTTCCACTGGGGCTATGAAATCTCCATTCACCTTCTTTATACTTCGGCTAGGAGATCTCCCTTCTGCTTTCTTCCACTTGGGCTATGAAAACTCCCTTCCCCTTCCTTCCACTTGGGCTTTGATATATCCCTTCCCCTTCCTTTCACTTGGGCTCTGAAATTTCCCATCCTTCAACGGGGGCTATGTGAACTCCCTTCCCCTTCCTTCTACTTGGGCACTGAGTTTTTTTATGCTTTGCCTATGATATCTCCCTTTCCCTTCCTTCCACTTGGGCTTTGAGATATCAATTCACCTTCCTTCCACTTGGGCTTTGAGATATCCCTTCACCTTCCTTCCACTTGGGCTTTGAGATATCCCTTCATCTTCGTTCCACTTGGGCTCTGAGATTTCCCATCCTTCCCCTGGGGCTATGGGAACTCCCTTCCTTCTACTTGGGCTCTGATATTCTTTATGCTTGGGCTATGAGATCTCCCTTCCACTTGGGCTATGAGAATTCCCTTCCTCTTCCTTCCACTTGGGCTTTGAGATATCCCTTCACCTTCCTTCCACTTGGGCTTTGAGATATCAATTCACCTTCCTTCCACTTGGGCTTTGAGATATCCCTTCACCTTCCTTCCACTTGGGCTTTGAGATATCCGTTCATCTTCGTTCCACTTGGGCTCTGGGATTTCCCATCCTTCCCCTGGGGCTATGGGAACTCCCTTCCTTCTACTTGGGCTCTGATATTCTTTATGCTTGGGCTATGAGATCTCCCTTCCACTTGGGCTATGAGATTTCCCTTCCCCTTCCACTTGGGCTTTGAGATATCCCTTCACCTTCCTTCCACTTGGGCTTTGAGATATCCCTTCACCTTCCTTCCACTTGGGCTTTGAGATATCCCTTCATCTTCCTTCCACTTGGGCTCTGAGGTTTCCCATCCTTCCCCTGGGGCTATGGGAACTCCCTTCCTTCTACTTGGGCTCTGATATTCTTTATGCTTGGGCTATGAGATCTCCCTTCCACTTGGGCTTTGAGAGATCCCTTCACCTTCCTTCCACTTGGGCTTTGAGATTTCTCTTCCTTCCACTGGAGCTATGGGAACTCCCTTCCCCTTCCTTCTACTTGGGCTCTGAGATTCTTTTTGCTTGGGCTATGAGATCTCCCTTCCCCTTCCTTCCACTGGGGCTATGAATTCTCCATTCACCTTCTTTATACTTGGGCTATGAGATCTCCCTTCACATTCACTTCTGCATCAGGGAAAAGGAAGGTACAGTGTACAAACCTCACTGGGTGAAAACAAATTTCACCTTTGGAGGTTTCTACTGTAAATAGGGGTTGTTAGTTTTTTAGTAGACGTTTAGAAGAATTAATTATTTTATGTTCAGCCCCAACTTTTATATATTATTTTTGTGGTCTATAAAATCCCTGTGGGATATCACTGTATCATGAGGCACAGCGAGTTCTTGTGAGCCACATACAAAATCCACAAGTAGTGCAGAGCCAAATTATAGGCACGTTGGGCTAAACAGTTCCTTCAATGACGTTTCATTCATGCAGTGGTCAGAAGAGAATAGATCTCTGATCATCTCATCAGTTGTTGGAAAACTCCATGATAAGTGCCATTCAACAGTGTTATTCCTAGTAACAAAAATATATTGTATCCCTTCTATCTGTATCCCCATATACTGTAGCATTGTGAGTCTCCACTGTCTACACTACTCATCAGACCCCAGTGATATCTGCTGACAGAGTGGGAGCCACATGCAAGGGGGATGAGAACCACGTGTGGATTGTGGACCACTGGTTGTGAAACACCGCTCTACAGCAAGCATATTACTATAAATTATCATTAACTACTGATGCCCATCATTACATAGGATTATACAGGTGCCATAGCTCCGACCTCCATCACTAATTTAAATGAAAAGTCATGAATATTTATGGTCCTGGTCTGGAAAAGTATAAGGCCAGTGCAGGATCACCACTATGACTGTGGATCAAGATTATGACGCCATGTTATGTCCCGGGCCTACTTTTATTTCATCATGCTCAGTTTTTTGGGGTAAAAAGAAGAAGAAAATATTTGAAAGGAATTTTGCTGATTAGTATGCACAACTCCTTCATTGATCTTTTTGGAAAGCTACACCAATTACGCGGCAGAACTACGGAGTGTGACAATTCATAAAACCACCTGAAGGGTTGTCTGCTCCGCCTCTGTTACCAGAATTGATGGTCATGTGATTTTAACCCCTCTTCCCATTCAATATACCCTCCCCATCTTGTTGGTGTCCCTACCCTGTCACCACTTAACCCTTTCCGATTTGGCCATGCTGTTATTTGCAAATTTTGGAGACAGTTTTTATATATTTGTTCTGCTACCAATAAGTTTGCCAGAGGGTTGAAAAATATTTGTTGCGCAAATAATAGTTTGCGGGGTTGTCACTGTTGTTGTTCCTTTAAATGTACACCTCTCGTCTACAATCCTAGCAGCCTACGCTCTACCAGGCGTGAAGAACAAGTAACTCTTCTTAGTGTCACATTCCACAGTCCACACCCTAACCATTCACCATATTACACCCGGAGGTGTCTAGACACTCGGAACCTGCTGCTCTCTATGTAAACTTTACGGTACAACCAGCACTGAACACAGCCTGCGGCCCTCGTCTGGATATTGACTTTGATAGGAGAAAACACACAGAGAATATAGATTTGTTTGCATGAAACTTATTGCTGATTCATCATATTATAAAGGAAGAACCCCTGGTCCATGTCTGCATGGTATCTCCGCTATTTGTGCAAAAAGTTCATCCTGGTTTGCTAAATAGGGGAGAAGTGTTTTTCACTTTTATTCAGACTCCGCTAGGATATCCCCTTTCTCTATTTACTTCTTTGTCATGGAAGGGAAGATACAACCCATGGTTATGTGAAATGGCATTTTCTGTAGTAAATTATAAGTCAATCCGTAAAGGGGCAAACAAGTTCTGTGGAGGCGCCCGGATAAAACGTGTGTGGTGGCCTCCTTCCATGTTAGAAGGTGAAAACTTAAGATATTGCCTAAATAATGGCCCTATAAAAAAAAATAACAGTATATGCAGAATAGTGCCACATAGGTCCTACATACACCTCCGAAACAGTGCCGTTCAGTGAACACATATCTGTGTTATACAGTGCCTAAAGGCCACCATACAGTGTCATACAATAAACACACAACTCTGCCATAAAATACCTACAAAACCGTGCCATACAATGCCTCGTTACCACCATACAATACCAAATAACAGTGCCATACAGTAAACACATAAAACTGACATAAAATACCTACAAAACAGTACGATGCAGGGAGCACATATCAAAGTCACACAGCGCCTAAAGACCACCAAACAGTGCCAAATAACAGTGCCATACAGTAAACACATAAATCTGCCATAAAATACCTACAAAACAGGGCCATACAGTGCCTAATCACCACTGTGCCATGCCAAATAACAGTGCCATACAGTAAACACATAAATCTGACATAAAATGCCTGCAACACAGTGCCATGCAGTGAACACCTACAGGGGTCATACAATGCCTAAAAGCCACCATACAGTGCTAAATATCAGTGCCATAGAGTAAGCACACAAAACTACTATAAAATGGCAAGTAAACAGTGCCATACAGTGCCCAATTACCACCGTACAATGCCAAATAACAGTCCCATACAGTGCCCAATTACCACCGTACAATGCCAAATAACAGTCCCATACAGTGCCCAATTACCACCGTACAATGCCAAATAACTGTCCCATACAGTGAACACATAAAGCTGCCTACAAAATAGTGCCATGCGGTGAACATAATAGTGCCATGCAATGCCAAAATGACAGTGCAATGCAGTTCCTGAATTCTACCACCCTACAGTGCCGAAATAAAACTCAGCTGGAACCATCAGTTACGTCGGCAATTAGTTGCCGGTAGGAAGTTTACAGCCTTTCACGGTGTAGACGCGTGGGTCGAATGTCCTGAATGGTGGAAGATCATTTCCCCTTTTTCCCATTCTTCAGTCTGGGCCAGTCTCTGGGTAATGAAATAGGAAATAGAGCGGTGATGTGAAATAACCCGTAGAGTAAAGGCTCTTGGTAAGTAGATAATTTGGAAAAAATAAAATGATTTCATATAACAGCGTCATCCATGACTTCTCGAGGGACGTCGGCCACCAAGAACACCCTGTGCAGTCACCCTAATGAGCTTTCCATGATGTGCAGCCCGTTATGTTTATCTTACATTGTTTTTTTTATGAATGTCTCCACCACATCACCGAGTGTAAGGCCAATAATCTTACACGACACAGCGAGGTGCTAAAGTGCGACCCAGCGGGGGGGGGGGCAGGATAAATCCAGATTCATGGATTCATTGTCAGGAGCACTTAACAAGGAGAGGTCACAGTATTAGAAGTATGATTTTATTTCGATGGAGTCACCATATTACCTTACTAATCCCAGCGAAACAGTGACACCCACTAAACAGCGGGGGCTCTTATATCCTTTGTGCCCTACCGGGAGTAGCGGTAAAGCTCCAGAAACAGATGGTAAGAGGGCACTGGTCTTTTTTTTTCTTCTTTTTTTTCTTTGCAACAGTCTGCAATTTCCTAATTTTCTCCGTCCACCCCCCTTGAATGTTCTTGTTTTCAGATCAAACCTTTTGTCCTTTCCAAACTTACCCCCACGGGGGCCAGGCGCAGAGTTACTTCAGGTAATCTCTCAGACAAAGCCAGCAGCTGAGAGACTGTGGGAAAGGTTACCTATGTCCTCCATCTGATGGTAGGGAGCACACACTACAAAGCACCAGAGAGGGGACGGGGAGCGCTTTGTAAGACGCTGCGAGCTGGCCGCGCTCCAGGAATCAGGAGGGAGAGAGAAGCGCACAGAACTCACCGAGCACCATGTCGCTTTATATTATTAGTGGGAGGCTGGGACGTTCCGGTGACAGAGGTGCCTTCTCAGGACTAAGTGGCAGAATTTCTAGTTATGATTAGATGTTTTATTATGTTCACGTTCATATGGAAAATGGTGCAAATGAGCCACAAAATAGAAGAGTATTTATCAAAATATTCCACTTTTTTTACCCAAATACAGTTTCTTTTTGTTGGGTCTTGGCTGCGTGTATGTTTTGGCCATTCCGAGCCCTTAATGATCAGACTGTACACCTAAGTGACGAAATGCGTTGGTCAGGTCCTACATGGGTGACTTTGTTGTGTGGACTCCTTGTCATGGCGGCTGTCCTGCCTACTTGACTGGTAGTTCACGGCAGGGACTTAAAAGGGACTATTACGTAATCTGCCCGTGGTTTTGCTCACTTTACACTCTGGCCCACTACGCCCCACACTTTCTGGCCCACTATGCCCCACACCCTCTGGCCCACTACGCCCCACACTCTCTGGCCCACTACACCCCACACTCTCTGGCCCACTACGCCCCACACTCTCTGGCCCACTACGCCCCACACTCTCTGGCCCACTACGCCCCACACTCTCTGGCCCACTACGCCCCTCTTCCAAACTCATTACTTACAACACCCTTGAACACTTTCTCTACTTTTTGTCATTCTTCACAGCTGGAGATCCACAGGTAGGACACCACAGATTGAGGGTTTATTGGGATTGTAGGCAAATGTGGCCTTTGCTTTTATGCAATAAGAAAATTCAAGAGGTTCAGAGGGGTGTATAGGTTCTTTCATGCGGTTTTAGGATTGGTCTCTTCACAGCGGAGCATTTTAGAGCAGTAAGTGTAGCTGTTATGGATTATCCAATATCCATCAGTCATTCAGCATCCATTGCAGTCAGTTATAGTCCACTTAGTTTATAATACAATAGGTCTGTTATTGGATAGTCAATCAGATCCTGGAATAGAAATGGAGGACTCTACGTTTTGGAAGACCACAGGGTAGAGTGATTAGCAAGAGTTCAATGCCAATTTAAAAAAACAAAAAAAAGAGTTTTGATATCCCATTGGGTCAGAAACGCCCTGAAAAATGTGGGCACATGCCCTAAACCTTATATTAGAGGAGCGCCTGATATCAGTCACACTTGTGTATCTAAAATCTAGGTTCCCGGTACTGACAATAAGTGACATTACAAGTAGTTATAAAAAGGGATGGAGGGCTTGTTCACTTGCTGTCACTCATAACATTGAAGAACACAATGCACCCAGCTGATAGCTGAGTGCACTAGAAGGTATTTTACAGCTGAGCAAGTAGGATAAGACTTCAGGATTAGTGATCCTTTGACCAACTGACCAGTGACTCCACTGGCAGAATAGTGAGTCCAGCTCTGGAGTATATTACAGGATGTAACTCAGGATCAGTACAGGATAAGTAATGTAATGTATGTACACAGTGACTCCACCAGCAGAATAGGGAGTGCAGCTCTGGAGTATAATACAGGATGTAACTCAGGATCAGTACAGGATAAGTATTGTAATGAATGTACACAGTGACTCCACCAGCAGAATAGTGAGTGCAGCTCTGGAGTATAATACAGGATGTAACTCAGGATCAGTACAGGACAAGTAATGTCATGTATGTACACAGTGACTCCACCTTTAAAATAGTGAGTGCAGCTCTGGAGTATAATGCAGGATGTAACTCAGGATCAGTACAGGATAAGTAATGTAATGTATGTACACAGTGACCCAACCAGCAGACTAGTGAGTGCAGCTCTGGAGTATAATACAGGATGTAACTCAGGATCAGTACAGGATAAGTAATGTCATTTATGTACACAGTGACTCCACCAGCAGAATAGTGAGTACAGCTCTGGAGTATAATACAGGACGTAACTCAGGATCAGTGCAGGATAAGTAATATAATGTATGTATACAGTGACTCCACCAGCAGAATAGTGAGTGCAGCTCTGGAGTATAATACAGGATGTAACTCAGGATCAGTACAGGATAAGTAATGTAATGTATGTACACAGTGTCTCCACCAGCAGAATAGTAAGTGCAGCTCTGGAGTATAATACAGGATGTAACTCAGGATCAGTACAGGATAAGTAATGTAATGTATGTACACAGTGACTCCACCAGCAGAATAGTGAGTGCAGCTCTGGAGTATAATACAGGATGTAACTCAGGATCAGTACAGGATAAGTAATGTAATGTATGTATACAGTGACTCCTCCAGCAGAATAGTGAGTGCAGCTCTGGAGTATAATATAGGATGTAACTCAGGATGAGTACAGGATAAGTAATGTAATGTATGTACACAGTGACTCCACCAGCAGAATAGTGAGTGCAGCTCTGGAGTATAATACAGGATGTAACTCAGGATCAGTACAGGATAAGTAATGTAATGTATGTACAGAGTGACTCCACCAGCAGAATAGTGAGTGCAGCTCTGGAGAATAATACAGGATGTAACTCAGGATCAGTACAGGATAAGTCATGTAATGTATGTACACAGTGACTCCACCAGCAGAATAGTGAGTGCAGCTCTGGAGTATGATACAGGATGTAACTCAGGATCAGTACAGGATAAGTAATGTATGTACACAGTGACTCCACCAGCAGAATAGTGAGTGCAGCTCTGGAGAATAATACAGGATGTAACTCAGGATCAGTACAGGATAAGTCATGTAATGTATGTACACAGTGACTCCACCAGCAGAATAGTGAGTGCAGCTCTGGAGTATAATACAGGATGTAACTCAGGATCAGTACAGGATAAGTAATGTAATGTATGTACACAGTGACTCCACCAGCAGAATAGTGAGTGCAGCTCTGGAGTATAATACAGGATGTAACTCAGGATCAGTACAGGATAAGTAATGTAATGTATGTACACAGTGACTCCACCAGCAGAATAGTGAGTACAGCTCTGGAGTATAATACAGGATATAACTCAGGATCAGTACAGGATAAGTAATGTAATATATGTACACAGTGACTCCACCAGCAGAATAGTGAGTGCAGCTCTGGAGAATAATACAGGATGTAACTCAGGATCAGTACAGGATAAGTAATGTAATGTATGTACACAGTGACTCCACCAGCAGAATAGTGAGTGCAGCTCTGGAGTATAATACAGGATGTAACTCAGGATCAGTACAGGATAGGTAATGTATGTACACAGTGACTCCACCAGCAGAATAGTGAGTGCAGCTCTGGAGAATAATACAGGATGTAACTCAGGATCAGTACAGGATAAGTCATGTAATGTATGTACACAGTGACTCCACCAGCAGAATAGTGAGTGCAGCTCTGGAGTATAATACAGGATGTAACTCAGGATCAGTACAGGATAAGTAATGTAATGTATGTACACAGTGACTCCACCAGCAGAATAGTGAGTGCAGCTCTGGAGTATA
Organism: Rhinoderma darwinii; assembly: GCF_050947455.1. Taxonomy (NCBI): domain Eukaryota; kingdom Metazoa; phylum Chordata; class Amphibia; order Anura; family Rhinodermatidae; genus Rhinoderma; species Rhinoderma darwinii. The sequence goes on from NC_134688.1 coordinate 477,342,731, forward strand.
ATGCAGGATGTAACTCAGGATCAGTACAGGATAAGTAATGTAATGTATGTACACAGTGACTCCACCAGCAGAATAGTGAGTACAGCTCTGGAGTATAATACAGGATATAACTCAGGATCAGTACAGGATAAGTAATGTAATGTATGTACACAGTGACTCCACCAGCAGAATAGGGAGTGCAGCTCTGGAGTATAATACAGGCTGTAACTCAGGATCAGTACAGGATAAGTAATGTAATGTATGTACACAGTGACTCCACCAGCAGAATAGTGAGTGCTGCTCTGGAGTATAATACAGGATGTAACTCAGGATCAGTACAGGATAAGTAATGTAATGTATGTACACAGTGACGATATATTTTATGTACCTTAGATTAGAGGGGTTTCCCCATATTCATCATTTATCACCTCCACAGGACAGGCTATCTCATAGAAAGTGAATGGAGCTGTGGCCAAGCATGCACAGTACCACTCCATTCACATAGGGCAGTCGGGGACTTTCATTCTTGGGATCGGTGGCAGTATCAGCGGTTGGACCCCCACCGATCAGATATTTATCACCTGATATGTGAATAGGTGATAAATAATGATCATGGAAAAACCCCTTTAATTCTATATGTAATCTGTATTGCTAATTATGCTGTAAAGAAATGTATTATAGACCTGACTTGGTGTCACAGGCAAAAATTAGCTTTGTTGATTCCCCGATGTACAAACTTGGTGATCTTCAGATTGGTAAAGAATCTTTTTCGCTTTATAATATCTTTACAATTTCAGGGTCGTGTTTGGACCCTTTTGTAGATGAAGTGGGGGATACACCGGCTGCAAATGTGGGGGGTCACCCCCTCCTTTCTGAGGAATGACGGCGTACGAAACGGACTCAGTAATGAAATTGCAGTAATACACGGAGTGTATATATTTCTGTCACTTTGTCTCAGATTAAACACGAACCTTCTCCCCTGACAAGATGATAGAAAAGTTAATTGCTCGCCCTGGCTTCAAATTGGAATTTGAATTTGCAAAATGCTAAAGGTTTATGAGAGCTAAATCACGAGAAGCTTAAATTACATTCCTGTGATAAAATATTAATAAATCAATTAAAACATAAGCCGAGTATAATATTACTTTTTTTTTCCTTGCGAGAACTGTGCGCATCAATGATTCATTAGGGTGTACATCAGTTATTGTATCTTTCACTTGTTTTCTTTTCATTTGCCGAAATTGCTGCGTCTGTCCTTACGCAGGGCTCTCCGCAGGTACGTGATATGTGACTATCTATAATGTTTAGTCGGCTGTCTTCTGTTTGTGGGCGTGGCTAAATTTGGCGCAAATGTGACATCGAATACCAGCTAAGACCCGGCGTACATTGAAGAAGAGTGTTGTGTTTAATTGGCGCTACAGTCTGGGTGCGTTCACACACGGCTATTTTGTTGCACAAATTTCTGCGAATGTTCAATGCATCTGAATATGGTTTGTAAAAATCCTCGCACGTGCCGCAGAAACATCCCCAGACCCATCTGTGGGAGGGATTTTCAGTTGCAGAAATTTTGTCTGCCATGTGTGAACATAACCATACAGGTCTATGTGCAGGAAATATTCACACCTGTTGGAACATATACCTGATGCTTTGGGCCAAGAGCACACACACAGAGTTCAGATGCCGTTTTTGGCTCCGTTTTTTGAGGCAAATACAGGAGTGGACAGCAGAGAATGGAGATGCGTCAGTCTTTTCTTTCCTTTTAGATCCACTTTGGGCTTTGGTTAAAAAAAAACGGCACCAAAAACTGCATCAAAACTCTGTGTGTGATTTTACCCTTATATTATCCAGTGTATATATAGACAGCATAGCAGTTTTATCACTTTTTTGGTATTTCAGTGGTAAAGGATCTTGGTAATCCTTTACCATAGAGCATTGTGTTCTCCGACCATCGGCTCACGGATCACATATGGCTCTTGGCCTCCCTGCCTGTGGCCCTTCAGCTGGTGGCATCTCCAGTACTATCGTGCCCTAATGGCACCAAGGAGGTCATAGTCTTACTGAAATGTGGCACTAGGATCGAAAACATTTCGCTTGCAGTTAAGGGTCTATTCACACGTAACGTCATTGTCAACAAAACTCTTTGGGTTTGCAAAAAAACCCACAAATATGACCGATGATGTGATGAGGCTTTTTCCGTTTTAATATTCGTTGTGGCTTAACGCCGTTTTAATATTCGGCCACTATCATACCTCTGCCGCAGAGCATTGCTTCCAAATTAGGGTTCCCTCTGGGGCTCCTTGGGATCCGGTCAAGGTTTCCCCAGACGACGGTCGCAGCTGCCAGCTTTACTGTAGGGATGGCCGGCAGATTTCAGGCTACTCGTAGATGTGGGCAGACAACAGAGTTAAAAAGTCTAGAGTACAAAATGCTTTAATTTACTATACAAAGATCCTCGGAGGTGGGGAGGGGAGTAAGGGTTGTCTCGGGAGGCGAAATATTTTCATGGGCTTCAGCCATATTAATTAGGCTGGGAATCCCTGCTATAGAGTTTGAAGAACATTGGTTTTCCAGTCGGACCTTCCATGACCAGATCCCAGTCATGTAGGATGATGGGGGGGGGGGCAGTGACAACCACCCCCTGCTCCTGCGGGGCCTGTAGACCTGAGTGCCACTTAGGTAACAATCAATACTATACAAGGGTAGTGTCAAACCTTTGTACCAGGTCCAAAAAGATTCAATCTATTTCTCTGCCGGTCTATTTTTTTTTTTTTATCTTGTTTTTGTTTTTTGTGTGTTTTCTTTTACTTATTTTGTTATTCTAGTTAGAAGAGCCACGTGCCGTATGACATGGTTTGCTATTTTCTGAAACATTAATGGGTCCGAGACCTCTGTATATTGATCATTGTATTGAAGTGATTTATTTGTAACCCGTCTTCGTGGCTCAATCTCTATAAGTAAATTGTCTGAAAATCTGGAAAACAGCTCCTAATTTTCCGAAGTTCTTTAATTAACTAGCGTTTTTCGCATTTTTTGCCGTTTTTGGATCTGTTTTTCTGTTGAGTCAATGAAAAACGGCTCCAAAAATGGCTCCAGAAGTGACACGCACTTCTTTTTCGCGGGCGTTTTAAAAAAAAACCTTGTCGGAACAGAACGCCGTTTTCCCCGTTGAAATCAATGGGCAGATGTTTGGAGGCGTTCTGCTTCAGATTTTTCGGCCGTTTATGGCCTGAAAAACGGCCGAAAATAAGCCATGTGAACATACCCTAACAGATGACCGTGGTGTGTGTGTGTGTGTGTGTGTGTGTATATATATATATATATATATATATATATATATATGTATGTATGTATGTATTTACTTGCCATAGGATCGATCAGCATATTCCTCAGCAGCAGAGCTGTAATAGCGCGATGACCGCGTGCGCTGCTCCTGTGTATTTAACCAGCCGCCTGAGTTATGGAGCTTTGTGCAGCTTCTCCTTTATGGCAGAGCGGTGACTGTACATCTATAATTCACTGCAATGTATATCGATTGTCTCCAAACAATGAAGAGGCTTTAGTCTGGACAGGCAGTGAGTAAGTCGTCCAACGCATGATACGTGCCACCGGCCCCTCATCTATACTCCTGCGGGAGGGAGAAAATAAATAGATTAATCAATCAGTGGTTAAATATAGACGCCGCCTTAAAGATGCAAAGGGCCGTTCACTTGGCGCAACATTTAAAGGGGAACTCCACCCCAAATACATGACTATTATTATTATTATGATTATTAGTAGTATTATATTGGTTATTCTTAATATATTATGTTTAGTATTACTATTAGTAATTCCAAAACCTTCCTTCTGTCAAGTTTAGTCCACTTAGACTCTGTTCACATCTGCATTGGAGGCTCCGCTAGGGACCCCCGTCGAAGATCTGCCAGAGATTACCGGTAACAATAGATCAGAATGCTGCGCTATTCTTTCTGGTAAAACCACAGCCACTCCGACGAAAAGCCAACGGAACCTATATAAGTCACTTGGTTCCGTCGCCACCGGTGTTGTCCGTGGTGCGACAGAACTGTCGCTTTCGGCTTTCCCTTGTTCTGCTCCACTGACGGAACAGAACAATGGAAAGCAGCGACACAGGTGTGAACCCAGCCTTACAGTATTTGGGTCTTGTATGGTAGGATAGGCAAGTACCTGATGCCATTACATCAGACTATTTTGCGAACATAAAGACTACATAAAGGGATACAGTCAGCAAGCAGGATATCAAGCAGTAACTGATTTTTTTACCCGTCTCCTTTGGTAGCATTTTATTGTCTGTGGAGTGATGAAACATAGGATAGTGGAAATGTTAAAATCATAACCAGTGGAGGTAATAAAACTCAAAAGTTCAACCCTTGAAGCGGCGCTGGTTCCTTGGAGCGTAGTTGGCTGTTAGTCCTTAGTGTCGCATGAAAAAGCAAACAAGGTTAGGAGTATCAAAGTATTTTTTTTATGAAATACAGGCAACGCGTTTCGGAGCTGGACCGGCTCCTTCCTCAGGCAGTATTAGAACACATTCATTTGGTTCAGTTCACTTCAGTATGGATTGTATTTGCACTTGCTGAATTTGGTTGGTACAACAATAGGTGGAGTGGAGGTATCGGGAGTGCAGAGATAGCCGTGACACACCGGCCCGGTGCCAGAAGGGGCCTAATGGTCCCTCTGCCATATATAAATGTAATATAAATGGCACATGGTAGGTGGGGTCCTGTTACAGATTTGACATTGGGGCACACCTCTGAATCTGTGACCATATACCGGGCAGCATTTGTCTTGGGTATATTTTCCCTCCCACGTTTCATAGCTGTGCAGACGTGCTGCTTATTAATTATAATGAAAAGCTCGAAATCACATGAAAGAAAGAACATGTGGAGAAACAATGAAAATGGCGAGCGTGTGATCGAAACACAACAACATGTCTCACGTTTCCCTTCTCCTCTCATCGTATTCTCACCTCTCGTGGCGGAGCGTACAATTAGCATGTTCTACCGACTTCATACGTGGATCGCCTAGTCTGAAATAACACTGGCCTGATGCCTCCCGTCAGTCTATCTTTTTATATCTTGGAGTATTGCAGAAATTTCGCCGTGTGAACAACACGGGTCCAACAATTATCTGCCAAGCATAAATTTTCAAGGAAAAATGGCATACTTCTGTAAATGATTTAACAAGCGAAACGCATCCAAAAAAATAGTTCCGTGCATTCAGCGCATCTCTCTCCATTTGGCTTCCACGTATCGTCTGTATAAAAATGTTCTCTGTAGGAACGACAGATCAAATCCCTGCTAATGAGATGAAGTTGTAATCAAAACTCATTTTCCGCAAGGTCGTCTCCTTCGGTGGTAGCAAGTAACAATGTCGACGCTCGGGCTGGCGAGAGAGATGTAATCCGGCACATATGCCCTAGTGGAGCCTTGGGCATGATGGCAAATTGGCCTCCGTACTGTATGATGCCCTCTCCCAGGCAGCCAGTTGGCCATCCATTACCGGGCTATAGGAAGAGTCCATTTGCTACGGCTAATGAGGCAGATCGTGGGTTGTAATGTGTAGGATGAAGACCTGTTCGATGCGGAGAAGGATGGGGGGGGCAGTATAATAATCGTTCCTCTCCATCTGTAGAGTTTAATTGCGCAGGAACTGAAATGATTTCACACCTCGCTCTCTCGCTCCATTTTTTATCTTTCCATTGAATTTTTCATGCGCTTCTTTGGCCAAGAACTGTTGTACCTTAGGAATTTGTCCATCTGATGGGGCTATTTAGGTTCTCACAGACTATGGTAAACATGATTTGGCTCATAAGCTCTTAACATCAGGCTTACTTGCACTAAGACAGAGATTGCTCTATTGCAGTGCCAGGACTCCAGCAGTACCAACTGTTAAATAATAAAGCATTCCCTGTTTGTTGGCAGACTCCCTTCTGCCAACACAGAGCAGCCATTTTCTGGGTTTACCTACAGCTTCCCTGCTCATATTGTAAAACTCGGAACAGTATGTGAGTTGTACGTCGGTAGAACTGGTACCAAAGCATCGCTCTTCGTCTAATCTGCTTAGTTTATTATTCTCCTCGGACCTTTTCGAGATCCAACAGGCATGCGGAGCCTTGGCAGCCCGAACAATGGCTGTGCTGTCATTGTGGATAACATTACGGACTTTTGCCTTGCGTTTGGGCTAATTGTTTTGCTGTGTGCGTTTTTCCTTTCTTCCTTGGCAGGTTGTTGCCTCATCAGCTCCGCTTTGCTTTTGTTTTTCTGTATTTTGCATAAGAAAAAAATTTGAAAAAGAAAAAGCCATCTATTGTTATCCCATATGAATTCATAGATGCTCCTTGACATACATCTGACAATATACGGTGATGGAGGAAGCAATGGGTAGTCCTCTGCTTCCTTATTACCCATTCATTATGTATAGCTGGGGTGACCAGCGCCGGCACCCTGCGACATTAAAACAATCGGATTACTGCCAAGTTTCATGCAACCCGTGGAGCAAGGACTCGATTCCGCTTCCTTTGGTAGATCGCTCAATAACCGGAGAATAAATACTCTCTTACCTGCGGAGTATTTTATCATGGTTGTACTGATCAGTTTTCAAGTTGTACAGAAGAACGAGAGAGAAATGGAGAGGACCAAATACAAGGAGGCCAATGTTGGGGGTTATTATCCAATAGAGAAGAGATGTTTACAAAGTCATGAGTTTTGAAGAGCAATATATCATATATTATAGGAAATATTCATCATATGAAGACCGTTGAGTTGCTATGAATGATACACAAAGACTTCCATTGGATATAGGGTTATGGGTGAGTTTTGAGGGGAGGTCTGGGACTTTCCACCTGCTCTCCGAGTCCTCTCGTTCTCAAGGTAGATGTTCATCAGAAGCCCCCTCTCTTCTAGGAAGCTAAGAACTTGCCCAAACCGCAATACCCAGGACAGGGGTATTCCTACTCGGACATAGGGGCAACTTATGGCCTACACAGATTGGATAAAAGAATAGTAGTGACTGCGCTGAGGGAACTGGTGGAAGCCGAGCCTTCAAGTCACGTCTTCTGGTCGTACAAATTAATGAAAGGTTAAATACCTGTAATGGAAATCACGATAAGCACAATGTTCTTGTTGTGGTTAGATTTGTACAAAGCTTCTTGTTCTGCCGCCAGGATCTGCTAAACAAACCCTCAGCAAACCGTTCCCGAAAAACTGAATTTGTATGTTCAGAATATATCTTAGTGGGTGGCACCAAACCTGGAAAAATCCCGTCAGGGCTCTTGTTTGAGTCCTGTAATTCTGGTTGGAATTCTTGTTTTTTGGGTCATGAAACACTGGTTATTATTCTACGGCGGTGTCGTATGGTATAGATTTATGCCTTTTGGATGGGTATTTTGATAATGAACTTCATATCCTTTTTTTTTTTTTCTTTTCAAGAGGTCCTCGTAGATTGAAGTCACATGTAGAATTACTTATTGATGATAAAACTCACTCACTCCCCGATCCGGGCAGTGTTCATCCTGAGCTACCACCTGCGTGAGTAAAATGCTAGAACCCAACCCCAACTTAGACTCTGTTCACTCAGGCGTCATGGCTTCCATTTTTTTCAGAGACCATGACAGACTCTGTTTTGCGTTGGATCACGAGAGACGCCATATTACCTATGATGGGTCTGACAGGTTTCAGAAACCTGATGGAATGGAACTCCAGTGTGTACAGAACCTTGCAATGGTAATGAGCCAGAGGATCGATATATGGGGGGGGGGGGGCGGTTGGGATTGCATGGAAATCTACATAACGTTGCAGATTGTTATAGCAGTCGACTATCGTGAAAAACACCTATGGGAAATATAATGGCAGCCATATGTAGATGTCACCTGTCCGGACCAAGGTAACGCGTTAATAGCCGAATAAGACTTCACACAAGAGGTCGATGTTCTTAGGGTGGTTGTGGGGCTGTAAACTCATTAGGATGGTAACTGTTCCTAAAGGGATAAAGTAGTTGCCGTATATACTCGTTATCCCAACCTCCCCTATAGTTTAGCATTACAAATATAAAGACATCTGTCCTTATGAGAGTCGAGGGATATCTTTACAGTCAACTCTCTGACCTGACATATCCTAAGCTTAGATATTTGGGACATGTTTATGCCCTCACATCGGCTGGATGAGGGCAGCTTTAATAAAAAGTGGCAAAAATGAGTAAATTAAAATCTAAAGTGACCTGGCGCAATGCTCCAGCGATGGTGTCTCCAGGCAACCAGAGGAGATTGTCATTTCTGAGGAGCGCTGTCGTCTGCACGGTTTATTGCTGCCCTTGACATCGCACGTTGTAAATAACCCGCCACGGTTTACTGTACAGGTGGCACTTGTTGGGTGCACTGGTGGGGGAGTCGGGCAATGTACATTATACAGTAACTTACACTACACATACCATGTGAACGGCACCCTTGTAACCTTGTTATTTGTCCTTTAGTAAAGAGCTTTACATTGATTGGGATAGGGCTGCATTTGCACTCGCTAAATTACTGGCACCATTTCAGCGCTTTTGTTACAGAACAGAAAGGATCAAAACCTTTGCCGCTCAGTCAGACACTATACCCATTGTTACGCTCCTGAATTACCACGTTTTACCATCAGGCGGGAGAAATATGCAAAGCGGTAACCAAAACACTTGGCTCAGTTTTCCAATGAGAAGATTAAATAGTTCTAAAAACTTTCTGTCATCGCTCTTAACCCCAGCCTGCCTGGGCTAGATTACAGTGCAATTTCATCCATTCTTCAATATGTACAGAAGAGGTTCTCCACGGTCTGTGCAGCATGTTCTGCTGCTTATAGGCCCTGAGGTGGAGGGACCTTGTCACTGAAATAGGTTTCCGTTAAGATATGGGTATATTTAAGATGCTTATGGAGAAGAGCATGCTCGCTGGATGCCCTCCTCCATAGCGAGCATTCTTAGTGGATACCCTGCCCCACAGAGAGCATGCTCACTGGATAACCTCCTCCATAGAGAGCATGTTCGCTGGATACCCTCCTCCATAGAGAACATGCTCACTGGATACCCTCCTCCATAGAGAGCATGCTCGCTGGATACCCTCTATAGTGAGCATACTCGCTGGATTCCCTCCTCTATAGAGAGCATGCTTGCTGGGTACCCTCCACCATAGAGAACATGCTCACTGGATATCCTCCTCCGTAGAGAGCATGCTCGCTGGATACCCTCTATAGTGAGCATACTCGCTGGATTCCCTCCTCTATAGAGAGCATACTCACTGGATACCCTCCTCTATAGAGAGCATACTTGCTGGATACCCTCCACCATAGAGAGCATGCTCGATGGATAACCTTCCCCACATAGAGAATTCTCGGTGGATACTCTCCACTATAGAAAGCATGCTCGCTGGATACCCTCTATAGAGAGCATGCTTGCTAGATACCCTCCTCCATAGAGAGCATGCTCTTTGGATATTCTCCTCCATAGAGATCATGCTCGCTGGATACCGCCTCCATAGAGAGTATACTCACTGGATACCCTCCTCTATAGAGAGCATGCTCGATGGATACCCTCTTTAGTGAGCATGCTCGCTATAGAGAGCATACTCGCTGGATACCCTCCTCTATAGAGCGCATGCTTGCTGGATACCATCCTCTATAGAGAGCATGCTTGGTAGATACCCTCCTTCATAGAGAGTATGCTCGCTGGATACCCTCCTCCGTAGTGAGCATGCTTGCTGGATACCCTCCTCCGTAGTGAGCATGCTCGCTGGATACCCTCATCCATAGAGCGCAAGCTCGCTGGATACCTTCCTCCATAGAGAGCATGCTCGCTTGTGCTGTAAAACACCATGAAGATGAATCCAGTTCAAAGTGACTTAAGGGTCTCTTAGTGCTACAGACTTTCTCCACTATTCAAGATGCTGAAGCTCGGGGCGCCTACCCATGGTTCTTACAAAATGCCCATCAAGACTATTTTGCAGGAGAACCATGTAAAAGTTAATTGTTAATTACTTATTTGTCTCTCTCTTCACACCCTTTATATGAGAGAAGGGCAGCATGATCTTGCCCGTAGTGGGGACATTTGTCTAGGTTCTTACCACCCCCTAGGATTGGGACAAATCTGAGCTGGGACATTAATCTCCATGGACCTCATATAAGGCTCTATTCACACTTATACGTCTGGTGGAAGGAAATAAAGGATGTCAGGAGCATTTCTCGACATATACCTCCGATGGCAGACTGTGACATATTCCACTGTATACGCATCACCAATGGGCTCTCATTGTAAAAAAAATGTATATCACATGGCATATATTTTTTACTGTAGGACTCTGTATATGAAAGCACAGCAGACTAACCTTTCCTGTACAATGGGAAAAAAATATGCCAATGCATAGCAGCCCGGAGTATGCCAAAAGGACCCTTCTTTGTCAGATGCGGGGTGCACTGGGGCCTATGAATACGTTCTGCGTATGTGCTGAGACCTTTCCCTGCACATACGCTGCATAATTAAAAATCAAGTGTGAACAGAGCCTAAGCTGCGCCGGTTACTTCTGTACTACAGTCACCATTGAGCCTATTGTCTATGTTCGCCTGTGTTCAGAGTAAATGATAACCTAGAAAGTTGTTCGAAAGTCAAATGGGATTTTTCAAAAAAATGGAGTAAAATAAGTTGCTTGTACAAAAATCCGGTCAAGCAGTGATTTTCAAAGGTAGGACCCTGGTGAGTCAAGCGTATTCCTATGGCTAGCTGACTGAGATGAGCGGCAAAATGTCTATGTGCACCACTGATCCCCATTTAAAGTGGATGGTGCATACATAGGGACTGTATTCAGGGCCTGTCACCTGAACTGGCACGAAGCTTCAGGATATATAAAGGTAAGAGAACAGGTGTATTACGGAGTCCGTACGTGTTACAGATGATGAGCATGACATCAATTACAAACCGTCATTCCATTCCCCGATATGCTGTAAATGAATCATTCGGTAAGATTGGCTTTAGTGATTCCTGCAGGCGGTCACCCTTACAGGACAATATGCCGCGCTGCTAATTGCAGAAATACCATAGACTGTAATTAAAAAGTGCAATCCCCCAGACGAAGGCAAGAGGGCCGAAACGCGCGTCGGGTGGATGTCCATCACATTTCTCCTAGCAGCTTATGGGTCAGTATGGTGATACTCTATGCCCTAGTTTTGCACACAGATTAATGTTGTATATGTACTTGACATCACTTTGCACTTTGGGCTTGTTTACAATTTAGTCTGCCTATATATGATACACCCTATCGTCTGGCCCCTATATATATGCTACGTACCATTCTCTAGCAGGAGTCGATGTGATGTCCGTCTTTCTGCTAGTGTGTCTGTGGACCTTTTTATATGTTCTATTTTAATATGTTCAACAATAAAAATATATTTTTTATATCTGGATATAATACTCATGCGTCATGGCATCTTTGTTCGTTTTTTGGTCTGGATATCTAATTGTGATGCAGGCAAACATTAAGTGTCTTTGATCCGCCCCCCTTATAGTATTATATTGGTCTGATCTATCAATTATCTACAAATGGTGGGGGATCACTACTATATAACTTTTTGGTTATGCAATCAAAAAGTGCAATCTTTACATGTAATGTATGGAAAACTTCAATTACGTCTCCTCCTTTCTACATGAAAATCTGAATGGTTAACGTTTACCTTATTGACATTTCCTGCCGGCAGCAGCTTGGTAGGGTGGGTAATGCCATCATTACAGAAATATGCACCATATTGTGACACCCCCTACAATTCTGGTGAAATAGTTTGTCCCTAAACAATGGGATGCGGCTGGGAGGTTTGCACTAAAGTGCTGGACAACTTCCAGGACCTGAGTGGGACTGAGTGCACCCCAACTGTCTCCTATGGATATCGATGGGAGTCCTATTGGCTGTTGGAGGGGCCTGACCGGCCCCTTGGGGTCTACAGTATATTTTCACCCCTTTGTAGAATTATGTCTGTTGTATGCACAAAAACGGTGTTCACATTCAGGACAAGAGGATCCTCCAGTGGACATCAGGTACATGTATGGGGTCTATGACTCCAGTCAATAAAGGTCCCATAAGGTTCAGCAGCGTTTATGATGCAATTAAATGGGATATGCACCTGTTCTTTGGATGGTGGGCCCCCAGTCACATCTCCTGTGGGGGGGTCAAGGCAGTCCAGTCCTATTCCATACATCATGGAAGATTAAGCTACATGTAAATTCAAGATGCAACAAAGTTAGCGAGTGCCACCGCACAATATAGAGATATATGTTGGTGCCACCACCGTGAGAATGAATGAGCTGTCTCTGCTCTTGAACTTTATTTCCATTATTGGGGTGTTATAATATAATAAAACGTTTTCCAGCTGCAGCGCCTACAATGCTACAGCTGAGTTCACATGGAAGGGTTACTTGTTATCCTCCCTTTTTCTTCTCTCGGAAGGGGTCCTGTCCTCTGCGTCACCCTTGTCACTCTGACCTGTCACTTAGCCGCTCTCTCAGATTACACCTCCTGGCTGCCATACTGAAAGCCGCCTCTACTGAATCAGCCATACAAGAAACTCGCCCTCCCTCCTAACTGCTAAATATATCAACGCTACAACATCATATTGTTGTTTTATTCTTGTATAATTGAGAAAATGCCTGAAGTCCGGGCTTAGGTTTTCCAGCGTTGCCTTGGTGTCCACAGTCCCAGCTTGTGGAACATTGTATTTACATCAAATGTTGGTGGAGTAATAATAATAATAATAATATATGTGTGTGATTGATACATTGTGTGTACACCATAAGGCGTTGGAGCAGTAATGCATGTGATTGATACATTTTATATACATTATGGGAAAGTGCAGTAGCGTATGTGCTAAATACATTGTATTTGTATATACATGATGAGATGGTGGAGTAGTGATATATGTGACTGATACATTGTATATATATGATGAGATGGTGGAGTAGTGATATATGTGACTGATACATTGTATATATATGATGAGTGTAATGATGGGGGTAGGGAAACGGACAAGTGAACCCTAATCTACCCGCCACTCTGTCCCTGCCTACTTGCAACGACCCGCCCTAGGCGACGGGGTACAACTGGGCGGCGGTCCCTACGCTCAGTAAGTGCACGAGACAAACAGACAAGGGTACACAAAGCTAAGGGAAAAGGGGCAGTTGCCCACGGCAACACCATGAGCAACAAGAGTGGTGAACGAGCCGAGTCAAACCAGGAGTGTACGAGGTACCAAACGCAGAGCAGGAGAGTAGTCAGTAAGCCAGGGTCAGTATGGAGCAGGATCAAATAGTAGCTGGGCCAGGAAACCACACGAGAAGAATCACAAGCAAAGGAGGAACAGGAAAGGCTGGTATAAATAGACAGTGGGCGGGAGCTAGCTCCGTCTGGCCAGGCTGCGATAGGCTCTCCAACTCCTAAGCCTGCCAGCCTGAGTGGTGGAAGCTGGAATCAGTCTCAGAGACATAGACTCAGGTGCAGACTGATTGCCTATGGGCGTATCCACAGAAGTTGTGCCTGGCAGATCCTTTACAGTACCCCCCCTTTTATGAGGGGCCACCGGACCCTTTCTAAGTGGACCTGGTTTATTGGGGAAACGGAGGAGGAACTTCCTGACCAATACCCCAGCGTGAACATCCCGGGCGGGTACCCAAGTCCTCTCCTCAGGCCCGTATCCTCTCCAATGGACCAGGTACTGGAGGGAGCCTTGGACCATCCTGCTGTCCACAATCTTGGCCACCTCGAATTCCACCCCCTCAGGGGTAAGAACGGGAACAGGAGGTTTCCTCGAGGGAGCCAAGGACGGGGAGCAACGTTTAAGGAGGGAGGCATGAAACACGTCGTGTATTCGAAAAGATGGGGGCAGCTCCAGTCGGAAGGAGACAGGATTGAGGACTTCAATGACCTTATACGGCCCAATAAACCGGGGAGCAAACTTCTTGGACGGAACCCTAAGGCGCAAGTTCCTAGACGATAACCACACCAGATCCCCGACCATAAACAAGGGGTTAGCAGAACGTCTTCTATCAGCCTGAGTCTTTTGTACACTCTGGGACGCCTCTAGGTTCTTCTGAACCTGGGCCCAGACTGTGCACAGTTCCCGATGAACGACCTCTACCTCGGGATTGTTGGAACTACAAGGTGAAACGGAGGAGAACCGTGGATTAAACCCAAAATTACAGAAAAAGGGGGAGACCCCTGACGAGTTACTGACCCGGTTATTAAGGGAAAATTTGGCGAGGGGAATGAATGAGACCCAATCATATTGACAGTCAGAGATAAAACACCTTAAATATTGTTCTAGAGATTGATTAGTCCTCTCAGTTTGGCCATTAGTTTCAGGATGGAAGGCAGAGGAGAAGTACAGATCAATCTCCAACTTTTTACAGAAGGCTCTCCAAAACAATGAAACAAATTGTACCCCTCTGTCCGAAACAATATTGACAGGGACCCCATGGAGACGCAGGATGTGTTTGACAAACAAGGTAGCTAACGTCTTGGCATTGGGTAGTTTCTTGAGGGGCACAAAGTGGCACATCTTACTGAAGCGGTCTACTACAACCCACACCACCGACTTGCCTTGAGATGGAGGCAAATCGGTGATAAAATCCATGGAGATATGGGTCCAAGGTCTCTGGGGAATGGGCAAAGAACGTAGTAAGCCCGCTGGTCGGGACCTGGGAGTCTTGGACCTAGCACAAACCTCACAAGCGGCGACGTAGGCCTTAACGTCTTTAGGCAACCCAGGCCACCAATAGTTTCTGGCAATGAGGTGTTTCATACCCAGGACTCCTGGATGACCAGATAGTGCGGAGTCATGATTTTCCCTAAGTACCCTTAGCCGGAATTGCAGGGAAACAAACAGCTTGTCCTCAGGAAGGTTCCCGGGAGCTGAACCTTGATCAGCCGCAATTTCAGAGACTAAATCAGAATCAATAGAAGAAATGATTATACCAGGAGGCAAAATACAAGCAGGATCTTCCTCCGAAGGAGGGCTGGCCATGAAGCTACGCGACAGTGCATCGGCCTTAATATTTTTAGACCCAGCCCTATAGGTAACCAAAAAGTTGAATCTGGTAAAAAATAGCGCCCATCGAGCTTGTCTCGGGTTTAGCCTCCGGGCAGATTCTAGGAAAACCAGATTCTTGTGGTTGGTAAGGACCGTTACCTGGTGCCTAGCCCCCTCCAGGAAGTGGCGCCACTCTTCAAATGCCCATTTAATGGCTAAGAGTTTGCGGTTGCCAATATCATAGTTACTCTCAGTGGGCGAAAACTTCCTGGAGAAGTAGGCACAGGGACGGAGATGGGTGAGGGACCTGGTACCCTGGGACAAGACAGCCCCCACTCCCACCTCGGATGCGTCAACTTCCACGATAAATGGCTCCATTTGTTTGGGCTGAACCAGCACCGGGGCCGAGATAAAGCACTTCTTAAGGACCTCAAAAGCCTGGACAGCCTCAGGAGGCCAGTGGAGGAGATCAGCACCTTTGCGAGTGAGGTCCGTAAGAGGCTTAGCGATGACTGAGAAGTTAGCAATAAATCTCCTGTAATAATTAGCGAAGCCCAAGAAACACTGTAACGCCTTCAGGGAGGCAGGTTGGACCCATTCCGCCACAGCCTGGACCTTGGCGGGGTCCATGCGGAATTCATGAGGAGTGAGGATTTGACCCAAAAATGGTATCTCCTGTACCCCAAACACACATTTTTCGGTTTTCGCAAACAGTTTGTTTTCCAAAGGACCTGGAGCACCTTCCTGACATGCTCAATGTGGGAGGACAAGTCCTTGGAAAACACCAGTATGTCATCAAGGTACACTACCAGAAATACCCCCAGGTAATCTCTTAAAATCTCATTTATGAAATTCTGGAAGACCGCAGGAGCATTACACAACCCAAAGGGCATGACGAGGTATTCGAAATGACCTTCGGGCGTGTTAAACGCAGTCTTCCACTCATCCCCCTCTTTGATGCGGATAAGGTTATACGCCCCCCGTAGATCAAACTTAGAGAACCATTGGGCCCCCTGAACCTGATTAAAGAGATCAGGAATCAAAGGAAGGGGATACTGGTTCCTTACAGTGACCTTGTTCAAGTTACGGTAGTCAATGCATGGCCTAAGACCACCATCCTTCTTCCATACGAAGAAGAAGCCAGCACCTACCGGAGAAGTAGAGGGGCGAATGTAACCCTTGGCCAGGCATTCCTGGATATACTCTCTCATGGCTTCACGTTCGGGACAAGAGAGATTAAATATCCTACCCTTAGGGAGCTTAGCTCCTGGTACCAAATCGATAGCGCAATCGTATACTCTATGAGGAGGTAACACTTCGGAGGCCTCCTTAGAGAAAACATCAGCGAAGTCCTGAACAAACTCAGGTAGCGTGTTCACCTCCTCAGGGGGTGAAATAGAATTAACAGAAAAACATGACGTCAAGCATTCATTACCCCATTTGGTAAGCTCCCCAGTATTCCAGTCAAACGTGGGATTATGCAACTGCAACCAGGGAAGGCCTAAAACTAAATCGGACGATAATCCCTGCATAACCAGTACGGAGCACTGCTCCAAATGCAAGGAGCCAACAAGGAGTTCAAAAACAGGGGTATGCTGTGTAAAATAACCATTAGCAAGAGGAGTGGAGTCGATACCCACTACCGGGACAGGTTTAGGCAAATCAATCAAAGGCATAGCTAGAGACATAGCAAATTCCACAGACATGATATTAGCAGAAGACCCTGAATCCACGAAGGCACTACCGGTAGCAGACCTACCACCAAAAGAGACCTGAAAGGGAAGCAAGATTTTATTACGTTTCATATTTACGGGAAATACCTGTGCGCCCAAGTGACCTCCCCGATGATCACTTAGGCGCAGAAGTTTTCCGGCTGCTTATTCTTACGCCTAGGACAGGTGTTCACTTGATGCTTGTCATCCCCACAATAGAAGCAGAGACCATTCTTCCTGCGTAACTCTACTTTGTCAGGGGAACACGGAGGCCCCGAGTTGCATAGGTACCTCTGAGTCTTCCGTGGAAGAGCGAAGCAACGGGACCTCGGGGGGCATCATGGGGGAGTCAGAGGGGAAAACAAAAAAACGTTCAAGTTGTCGTTCCCTGAGACGTCGGTCAAGTCGAACCGCTAAAGCCATAACCTGGTCTAGGGAGTCAGAAGAGGGATAGCTAACTAGCAGGTCTTTCAGGGCGTTCGACAGGCCCAACCTAAACTGGCACCTTAAGGCAGGGTCATTCCACCGAGAAGCTACGCACCACTTCCTAAAGTCAGAACAATACTCCTCAACAGGTCTCTTACCCTGACGTAAGGTCACCAGCTGACTCTCGGCAAAGGCAGTCCTGTCAGTCTCGTCATAAATGAGTCCGAGAGCAGAAAAGAAACGATCAACGGAGGAAAGTTCAGGGGCGCCAGGAGCCAAGGAGAAGGCCCACTCTTGGGGCCCTTCTTGGAGCCGGGACATAATTATACCCACCCGCTGGCTCTCAGAACCTGAGGAGTGAGGCGTTAAGCGAAAGTAGAGCTTACAACTCTCCCGAAAGGAGAGAAAAGTCCTCCGGTCCCCTGAGAACAGGTCAGGCAACTTGAGGTGGGGTTCAAGAGGTGAGGTGAGGGGCACTACCATGGTAGTGTCAGGCTGGTTGACCCTCTGAGCCAGGGCCTGGACCTGTAGGGAGAGACCCTGCATTTGCTGGGCCAGGGTCTCAAGGGGGTCCATAGTAGAGTCAGGGACCAGCGTAGACTAGGTATATGGGCTTGTGATTATGTAATGATGGGGGTAGGGAAACGGACAAGTGAACCCTAATCTACCCACCACTCTGTCCCTGCCTACTTGCAACGACCCGCCCTAGGCGACGGGGTACAACTGGGCGGCGGTCCTTACGCTCAGTAAGTGCACGAGACAAACAGACAAGGGTGCACAAAGCTAAGGGAAAAGGGGCAGTTGCCCACGGCAACACCGTGAGCAACAAGAGTGGTGAACGAGCCGAGTCAAACCAGGAGTGTACGAGGTACCAAACGCAGAGCAGGAGAGTAGTCAGTAAGCCAGGGTCAGTATGGAGCAGGATCAAATAGTCAGAAGCTGTAGCTGGGCAGGAAACCACAAAAGAAGAATCACAAGCAAAGGAGGAACAGGAAAGGCTGGTATAAATAGACAGAGGGCGGGAGCTAGCTCCGTCTGGCCAGGCTGCAATAGGCTCTCCCACTCCTAAGCCTGCCAGCCTGAGTGGTGGAAGCTGGAGTCAGTCTCAGAGACATAGACTCAGGTGCAGACTGATTGCCTATGGGCGTATCCACAGAAGTTGTGCCTGGCAGATCCTTTACAATGAGATGGTGGAGTAGTGATATATGTGACTGATACATTGTATATACATGATGAGATGGTGGAGTAGTGATATATGTGACTGATACATTGTATATACATGATGAGATGGAGTAGTGATATATGTGACTGATACATTGTATGTACATGATGAGATGGAGTAGTAATATATGTGACTGATACATTGTATATACATGATGAGATGGTGGAGTAGTGATATATGTGACTGATACATTGTATATACATGATGAGATGGAGTAGTAATATATGTGACTGATACATTGTATATACATGATGAGATGGTGGAGTAGTGATATATGTGACTGATACATTGTATATATACATGATGAGATGGTGGAGTAGTGATATATGTGACTGATACATTGTATATATACATGATGAGATAGTGGAGTAGTGATATATGTGACTGATACATTGTATATACATGATGAGATGGTGGAGTAGTGATATATGTGACTGATACATTGTATATATACATGATGAGATGGTGGAGTAGTGATATATGTGACTGATACATTGTATATACATGATGAGATGGTGGAGTAGTGATATATGTGACTGATACATTGTATATACATGATGAGATGGAGTAGTGATATATGTGACTGATACATTGTATGTACATGATGAGATGGAGTAGTAATATATGTGACTGATACATTGTATATACATGATGAGATGGTGGAGTAGTGATACATTGTATACACATGATGAGATGGAGTAGTGATATATGTGACTGATACATTGTATATACATGATGAGATGGTGGAGTAGTGATATATGTGGCTGATACAATGTATATACATGATGAGATGGAGTAGTGATATATGTGACTGATACATTGTATATATATGATGAGATGGTGGAGTAGTGATATATGTGGCTGATACATTGTATATACATGATGAGATGGAGTAGTGATATATGTGACTGATACATTGTATGTACATGATGAGATGGAGTAGTAATATATGTGACTGATAAATTGTATATACATGATGAGGTGGTGGAGTAGTGATATATGTGACTGATACATTGTATATACATGATGAGATGGAGTAGTAATATATGTGACTGATACATTGTATATACATGATGAGATGGTGGAGTAGTGATATATGTGACTGATAAATTGTATATACATGATGAGATGGTGGAGTAGTGATATATGTGACTGATACATTGTATATATACATGATGAGATGGTGGAGTAGTGATATATGTGACTGATACATTGTATATACATGATGAGATGGTGGAGTAGTGATATATGTGACTGATACATTGTATGTACATGATGAGATGGTGGAGTAGTAATATATGTGACTGATAAATTGTATATACATGATGAGATGGTGGAGTAGTGATATATGTGACTGATACATTGTATATACATGATGAGATGGAGTAGTAATATATGTGGCTGATACATTGTATATACATGATGAGATGGTGGAGTAGTGATATATGTGACTGATACATTGTATATATACATGATGAGATGGTGGTGTAGTGATATATGTGACTGATACATTGTATATACATGATGAGATGGTGGAGTAGTGATATATGTGACTGATACATTGTATGTACATGATGAGATGGAGTAGTGATATATGTGACTGATACATTGTATATACATGATGAGATGGTGGAGTAGTGATATATGTGGCTGATACATTGTATATACATGATGAGATGGTGGAGTAGTGATATATGTGACTGATACATTGTATGTACATGATGAGATGGAGTAGTGATATATGTGACTGATACATTGTATATACGTGATGAGATGGTGGAGTAGTGATATATGTGGCTGATACATTGTATATACATGATGAGATGGTGGAGTAGTGATACATTGTATATACATGATGAGATGGTGGAGTAGTGATATATGTGACTGATACATTGTATATACATGATGAGATGGTGGAGTAGTGATATATGTGACTGATACATTGTATATACATGATGAGATGGTGGAGTAGTGATATATGTGACTGATACATTGTATATACATGATGAGATGGTGGAGTAGTGATATATGTGACTGATACATTGTATATACATGATGAGATGGTGGAGTAGTGATATATGTGACTGATACATTGTATATACATGATGAGATGGTGGAGTAGTGATATATGTGACTGATACATTGTATATACATGATGAGATGGTGGAGTAGTGATATATGTGACTGATACATTGTATATACATGATGAGATGGTGGAGTAGTGATATATGTGACTGATACATTGTATATACATGATGAGATGGTGGAGTAGTGATATATGTGACTGATACATTGTATATATATGATGAGATGGTGGAGTAGTGATATATGTGACTGATACATTGTATATACATGATGAGATGGTGGAGTAGTGATATATGTGACTGATACATTGTATATACATGATGAGATGGTGGAGTAGTGATATATGTGACTGATACATTGTATATACATGATGAGATGGTGGAGTAGTGATATATGTGACTGATACATTGTATGTACATGATGAGATGGTGGAGTAGTGATATATGTGGCTGATACATTGTATATACATGATGAGATGGTGGAGTAGTGATATATGTGACTGATACATTGTATGTACATGATGAGATGGTGGAGTAGTGATATATGTGACTGATACATTGTATATATACATGATGAGATGGTGGAGTAGTGATATATGTGACTGATACATTGTATATACATGATGAGATGGTGGAGTAGTGATATATGTGACTGATACATTGTATATACATGATGAGATGGTGGAGTAGTGATATATGTGACTGATACATTGTATATACATGATGAGATGGTGGAGTAGTGATATATGTGACTGATACATTGTATATACATGATGAGATGGTGGAGTAGTGATATATGTGACTGATACATTGTATATACATGATGAGATGGTGGAGTAGTGATACATTGTATATACATGATGAGATGGTGGAGTAGTGATATATGTGACTGATACATTGTATATACATGATGAGATGGTGGAGTAGTGATATATGTGACTGATACATTGTATATACATGATGAGATGGTGGAGTAGTGATATATGTGACTGATACATTGTATATACATGATGAGATGGTGGAGTAGTGATATATGTGACTGATACATTGTATATATATGATGAGATGGTGGAGTAGTGATATATGTGACTGATACATTGTATATACATGATGAGATGGTGGAGTAGTGATATATGTGACTGATACATTGTATATACATGATGAGATGGTGGAGTAGTGATATATGTGACTGATACATTGTATATACATGATGAGATGGTGGAGTAGTGATATATGTGACTGATACATTGTATGTACATGATGAGATGGTGGAGTAGTGATATATGTGGCTGATACATTGTATATACATGATGAGATGGTGGAGTAGTGATATATGTGACTGATACATTGTATGTACATGATGAGATGGTGGAGTAGTGATATATGTGACTGATACATTGTATATATACATGATGAGATGGTGGAGTAGTGATATATGTGACTGATACATTGTATATACATGATGAGATGGTGGAGTAGTGATATATGTGACTGATACATTGTATATATATGATGAGATGGTGGAGTAGTGATATATGTGACTGATACATTGTATATATATGATGAGATGGTGGAGTAGTGATATATGTGACTGATACATTGTATATATATGATGAGATGGTGGAGTAGTGATATATGTGACTGATACATTGTATATATATGATGAGATGGTGGAGTAGTGATATATGTGACTGATATATTGTATATATATGATGAGATGGTGGAGTAGTGATATATGTGACTGATACATTGTATATATATGATGAGATGGTGGAGTAGTGATATATGTGACTGATACATTGTATATACATGATGAGATGGTGGAGTAGTGATATATGTGACTGATACATTGTATATACATGATGAGATGGTGGAGTAGTGATATATGTGACTGATACATTGTATATACATGATGAGATGGTGGAGTAGTGATATATGTGACTGATACATTGTATATACATGATGAGATGGTGGAGTAGTGATACATTGTATATACATGATGAGATGGAGGAGTAGTGATACATTGTATATATTCTGTACTTGCTATCAGGACATATATAACACAAATAATGAGAGCAGTCTTGTATTACTCCTGTGCCTCCAATGTGGTAGGGGGTAAAGTGC
Organism: Rhinoderma darwinii; assembly: GCF_050947455.1. Classification (NCBI taxonomy): domain Eukaryota; kingdom Metazoa; phylum Chordata; class Amphibia; order Anura; family Rhinodermatidae; genus Rhinoderma; species Rhinoderma darwinii. The sequence goes on from NC_134688.1 coordinate 477,365,322, forward strand.
TCGGTCCTTACGAGTTTTGGCAGACAGTGGCAGCTGAGTACATTGATACCATCATCTCCTCAATTATTCATTTCATTGAACAATCACGTCACACAAAGCCACAATCTCCCTGTATATGAACAATGTTCTGTCCCGTGCAACCTGTATAAGCCACGAGCTGATGAAGGTGGGTTACACATGAGAAAGGAATGATTCCCGGATGCCTCTCCACAGCAATGTTTTATACTATATCGTTACAAATAACTTTGACTCCTTTACCATAATAAAAGGAAGCTTTATATTCAATCACCCAGCATTAAACTAAAGCCTGATATCAGTTGCTCTTAACTTGCTCCTTAGCAACAGAATGCTGACAATGTAGCAGTTTGCAGTCTGTTGCTAAGGAGCAAGTGACGAGCAACTGATAAAATGGAATATAGTAATTCTAATGTGATTGAACCTGGACTTTAAAGGAATAATCTAGACAAAACTGATTGTGTTGAGCCTAGTGCATGTCCTGAGAGGGTGGTGGATTTGGTCTTTTTTGAATCTCTTTGTCATGCTCCGCCCCCTGGGACCCTGCACTAAGCATATCACAATATATCCCAGCAGATCAGCGTCTTTGAGCCCTGTATTATATATTGTAGATCCCCAGAAACAAACACGATATGGAAGCAGCCCTTATTTATAACGTTGTGTAGCGCTCAAAAAACAAGCCCAAAAAAATTCTCAGATGTATTTTTAAAGACCCATTCACATTACGGCTTTACCTTACTAAACGTAAATGTGTCTGTAGGGCTCTAGTAGCCGGAAGACGGCTAAAAAGGTGTCGTTTTGGCCTCCGTCGGGGCTGGTAAACGTCGGTATATTTTTTTTTGGGCAACTCTGTGAAAAAATTGTATACAGTGCGGTTTACAGTTTTTAATATGGGGCCTATGGGTGACTGATTCCACTGTATGGCATTCATTTAAAATATACGTCATGGGCTTTTCAATAGGTTTTAACCTCGTGTACATTAAATGGATGCCATATTAGCCGTTGTGTGACAGGCGTCTAACCGTGGCATCCATTACCAATAAACAATTATGGGATCTGTTTAATGTATATGTCATGAGAGATCCTGAATTTTACATTCAATAGATCCCATAATAGTCAAAGGCTTTACTCAGACGAACGTTGAAATAGTTTGTTTTAACGGTCGTCGCGCGGCTGCGTGTATTTCTATGGGCTATTGAGATAGCCGTTGTTTTAACGGACCATGTAAACGACCTAAAAAATAGGACCTGTCCTAAATTTGTCCGTTTTCACGGATCCGTCAGACTCAAGCTTTGATTAAAGCCCCATGCATACGACCGTAGATTTTGTCTGTAACTACGGACCCATTCATTTCTATGGCCGACGGACACCTTCCCGTATATTTACTGGAAGGTGTCCGGACCGTAGAAACCTTCGGTAAAAAATAGGACATGTCCTATTTTTTTTAATTTACGGACCGTGCTCACATACTTTATAATGTGGATGCCCGCGGCCTGCCATGCCCGCGTGGTTACGGGCATGGTCGTGTGCATGGGGCATAAGAGTGAAGGATGCCCCTGTTAGGAATCCATCGCAGCCTGCGTTTAACATATACATCAGAAGCCTCTCCTGGCATATACTTTAAATGTAGGGCAAAAACGTGATGTGTATGGGGTCTTAACCTCCCCTGAAATATCTCTGGAGCGTCGTTATATTGTTGACACCAATGTTTCACGTCTGCAGCTGCAAGTTTTTATTTTTCTAAAAAGATCTTTACGAACTTAAGTTTCCAAAAATTAGCTGATCACAGGTGTGAACCCCCAGCGATCAGCTGTAATCTGTGGTGGAAACTGGCAGCAAGTGTCAGATTCCCCTGCAGCGCCACCACAGTTGAAATGAAGCATTACACAGTGCCCTTTTGAATCATCGGATTATCTTCCAGAGAGAGAGACCCTTTATAGTCACTCTTTACTCTGGCCAACAGATGAGGGTCCTGAATGGGGTGTCCCCTCTATTAACTCAAAATTCCCTGATAGAGAATATAAAAATGGGTTTTCTAAACCTGACTAACTGTAAAGGATCTGCCAGGCACAGCTTCGGGGTTAACTCCCAGAACTAATCAGTCAGCACCTGAGAATACATCCCTGAGACTGACTCCTGCTTCCACCATTCAGGCTGGCAGGCTTAGGAGTGGGAGAGCCTATCGTAACCTGGCCAGACTCAGCTAGCTCCCGCCCTCGGTCTATTTAAGCCTGCACTTCCTGTCCCTCGGTGCTTGTTATTGCTTGTGTTTCCTTCCTTGTGGTTTCCTGGCCCAGCTACAGCTCCTGCTATTTTTGATCCTGCTCCATACAGACCCTGGCTTACCGACTACTCTTCTGCTTTTCGTTTTGTACCTCGCACACTCCTGGCTTGACTCGGCTCGTTCACCACTCTGGTTGCTCACGGTGTTGCCGTGGGCAACGGCCCCTTTTCCTTGCTTGTGTTCCTTGTATGTTTGTTGTGTTTGTCGTGCACTTACTGAGCGCAGGGACCGCCGCCCAGTTGTACCCCGTCGCCTAGGGCGGGTCGTTGCAAGTAGGCAGGGACAGAGTGGCGGGTAGATTAGGGCTCACTTGTCCGTCTCCCTACCCCCTGCCATTACACTAACCCCTTTTAATGTAAGTGATAGTATAATGAAAATTTCTGCAACTTTCCTATGTACTTTGTGTTTCAAGATCTCTGTTTGTTGTAAGTGAATGTCTCCACATTCTCATTTACATTCCGACCTATTTCTGAGGGTTTGCTTGTGTGATAAACTTATCAGCAGTAAAGTGATAATTTGCTACAACGTACAAGTGCAGGTAAAATGTATCAGCTTGGAGTCCAGAATTCCGTGTGTGACTGGTTAAAATCCGACCCTTGTTTCCCACGGTTGGAGACTTTGGGGGGCAGTCGGGCTGTCCCCAATATACACAGTAGGATATGCCACTAAAAATCTAAAGTGGCGTTTAATCCCCGACCGCTTCCTTAAATAATATCCCTACATTTCCAGAACAACAATGTCTTCCAAGGAGAGTTGTTTGTTTACAGTGCGATACCACAACACATCTGCTCATACGTTTTTCCAGGTCAAAGATCTCGGCTCATCTGCTGTTGTATCCAAGGACAACAAACATAAAGCAAACTGACGGGATGAGAAATATATGAATTGTTTCTGTGGAGGGTTTTCAGTCTTGCTGTATTTTATGCCTCTATATTACCCGTCTCTCATGCAGCGTTACAAACATCCATCCTGCAGCAACATTGTGGAACCGATGAGGAGTAGTCGCACTAGAAAAGCACAGACATTAACTAAGGGTCCGCGTACACGGCCCGACATGGGCCGCGTAAACGAGCGACGATCAACGAGACATCTGGTTAATCGGCGCTCGTTTGCTCCTTATGTATGGAAACGAGCGCTCGTTACTCCGATCGTTCATCCCCATGCATTACCATCATGTCGGAGCTCGTCTCCCCATTTACACACCAAGATGTGCTGCCGACAATAATAATATTTTATGCTGCATAAAATTCTAGCTTTTCTGCTGCCTGAGGCGAAAATTGAAATGGCGCCCCCCAGATTTTGATTGACACCCCCCTGGCTGGTCTACATCACTAGCAGCCTTCTCCAACTCTTGCGGATGCGCCGTTGCCTTGTACTGGCATGCGTGGTACAGCCGGGCAGAGTACACCTCGCTGCATGGTGCGTGCCCAAGTAGTACAAGGCAATGGCGCGTCCGAGAAAGTTGGAGGCGACTGGTAGTGATGTAGAACAGCCAGGGGGATGTCAATCAAGCATGGAAAGGTGGGTTTGGAGGCAGGACTATGACTCTTCAGGATAGCGGCACCGCCCCATGACCCTTTAATGAGTAATTAGCATATAGTGTGCGGCATTTTAAAAGTTGATTTTATAGATTTTGCTGCATCTGAAAAAAACATACAGGGGAATGTTTGAAAATATTGTCAGGTCATGTAATACCGCATGGTGGCAATTCAAGGGGTTAAAACTACCTGACAGGTTCCCATTAAATATACAATGAATTGAAAACAATTCCATCTGCCCTGCAATTTTGTTATTACAAATATATCCTATATATTTACAGCTCCAGAACCAAGCTCTGACATATACGGCTCCAGAACCAACTTCAATACATATATACAGCACTAGAACAAAACTCAGTACATATGTACAACACCAGAACAAAGCTCAGTACATATATACATCCCCAGAACCAAGCTCATACATATATGCAGCACCAGAACAAAGCTCAGTACATAAATACAACACCAGAACAAAGCTCAGTACATAATTACAGGACCAGAACCAAGCTCAGTACATAAATACAACACCAGAACCAAGCTCAGTACATAAATACAACACCAGAACCAAGCTCAGTACATAATTACAGGACCAGAACCAAGCTCAGTACATAAATACAACACCAGAACAAAGCTCAGTACATAAATACAGCACCAGAACGAAGCTCAGTACATAAATACAGCATCAGAATCAAGCTAAGTACATAAATACAGCACCAGAACTAAGCTCAGTACATATATACACCAGAACCAAGCTCAATACATATATACAGCATCACAATAAAGCTCAGTACATAATTACAACACCAACACAAATACAGCTCAATTTAGTGCAACCCCTGCCGTATAGGTTTGTACAGCGTAAAACTACAGCTCCCAGCATTGTCCGAACAATGGTAAGGATATGCTGGGAGTTGATGTTTCACAAAAAATATCATACCACCTATCGTCTCGCTGCAGATCATACAGTGACTATAGTTCAGATTAGAGGCAGTATAAACATTTACATTAAGTGACTCAGCGGTGACGTCTCAGATTCTAGTTGTTCTTTTTCTCTTCTTCTCCATCCGGTCCAGAACTCTTTCACGACTTCTCCCGGCCACGACCCATTTCTGCAGTTTTCCGCTCAGATGTCTTCAGCTTCTCACTTTCCAAACATTTCTGCACCTATAAACGAAGATAAAATTCTCATGTTGCCACACACTACGCCCTAAATATAAATATAATAGTGCCATACACTGCACATCTAATTAGAATAGCACCATACACTGTGTCCCTGATTATAATAGCACCATACAGTGTCCCACACACACAGTGCTCCCTGTAGATAGTGCCCCCATAGATAGTGCCCTACATAGATCCCCCTGTAGATAGTGCCCCACATATAGCTCTCCCAGTAGATAGTGCCCTACATATAGTCCCTCTGTAGATGGTGCCCCACATATAGCCCCCCTGTATAAAGTGCCCCACATATAGCCCTCCTGTAGATAGTGCCCAACATATAGCCCCCCTGGAAATAGTGCCCCACATATAGCCGCCCCTGTATATCATGTGTCACATATAGCCCCCCTGTATATAATTCCCCACATATAGCCCCCCTGTATATAGTGCCTCACATAGCCCCCCTGTATATAGTTCCGTACATATAGCCCCCTGTATAGATTGTGCCCAACATATAGCCCTCCCCTCCTGTAGATAATGTGACGCACACTTTTTAAAGACAAAAACAACTTTACACATTCACCTGGATCCATTCCCGCGCCGTCCTGTGTCACTGCAGATCTTCTCTCTTCTGAGCAGGTCTGCTGGGGCTGAACGATGAAGTCATTGCGCCGCTTGCATTGTTGAAAGGTGCTGATTTGCAGGGCCAATCAGCGCCTTCCAATAACGGTAGCGGTGCGATCATATCAGCATGCCGCTAGCGTCGTTGAAAGGTGCTGATTGACAGGGCAGAATGACTTGCCCCACCAATCAGCGCGTTTCAACAACGTAAGCGGCGCACTTCGTCAAAGGGCACTGATTGGCGGGGCAAGTCATACTGCCCTGCCAATCATCGTCATTGTAAGGCGCTGAATGGTCGGGCACGGACCGTGCCGGGCCATTCTACTCTTATACATGTAATTGTACCTGCGTTCTATAGACGCAGGTACAATTAGTGCAGGAAGGGGTGCTCATCTCGCCTCATGGACGGTGCGTGCCTGCTCAGCCTTAAAGTGCAGACCGTTTAGGGCTTGTCCACATGTAACACAATTGCTGCAAAGAATTGAAAGGTCAGTTTCTAGTTGGAAATTTTCTGCAGCGTGTGGATGAGATTTGTTAAATCTCACCCACTTTGCTGCTACTGTATTCTGTCGCGTATTTTCCGTACGCAATTCCTGGCAGAAAATACTCAGCAATTCCGCTACGTGTGGACAAGCCCTTAGTCTTCCATTTGTAGCCAAAATGAATAGCAGCCATGCTGCTTAACCCCTTAGTGGAACGGAGGGATAAACTATTTTTTTTTTCCAAGTGTTTTTTGTTCTATAGATTATGTAAACTTTCATCTGGCTAAGTAGCTCTTGATGCTGCTATTGGCGCCCTAGAAAGAAGGCCTCTGCTTTGATTGGCCCCATCCCCTTTTTTGGCCATGGACTGCAGGAACCTGCGCAGGATTTTTATTTTTGATACCATATCATCTAACGGCACCTATATCTCTACTTTTTGGATGTTTCTGTTGATAACGCTCTATATCGGTCAATTTTTTTGCTGGTCAGACACACGGCACAGAGTTCTAGTACTATGGTGAATTTCGTCTTGGGTTGTTCTTTCAGAGAAGATATAGAACCATTTATTTAAAGATTATGCAAGCAACGTACTCTGCTCTAGATGATTGGAGTCATGTGAAGATAAGTGTACGTCAAGGCCGCACGGTAGAATTTGGCCCCGGGGTTTAGAGATGGATCTCTGGGTTTAATCTAAGTTTCGTGAGAGATGAGACATTTACTTCTTTTGGAGCTGTTCTCCGAAGAGAAGCGAACACAAGAGGAATATTGTGAAATGTTTAGCACAGGCCCAGTGGAAACAAATGCCGTTAGTAATATAAATGTTGTTTATTGCATTTTTATATAAAATTGTTTAACTTAAAATCTCTTAGTACGAGTGGGAATGTAAATTTGGAGCGAAAAGTCTGAGTCACCAGCAGACGGTTATTATTATCCTAGCTAACAGCCGAATTCCAGACTTCTCTGTGTGTTTTCAAAATGTGTAGTTGTATATTCTATAGAGAAAGCAAGGATAGATCAAGATGGGACACTTCTTTAGATGCCTTGTCCTCAGAGCCGAGTTCAGCCTTGTTTACAATAGCAGCAGCCTCAAACCATTCAACCCCGTAAGATCTGTTTGTAGAAACAGAAACTAGGCCATGACACATCCCAGAGATGACGCCGTACCTAGAGTTTATTTTCTGTAGGACAGGACTTACTCCTGAATTTGTGTCCCCCCTCTACACAGTCCAACACATAAACCTATTCCTCAGGATAGCTCGTTATGGCAATAAGCTTCGTTCCAGAGTTTGTAATAGTTGGGTTGTACATAGAGGAGAGGTGGCCTCCATCACGATTCTAGTTCATGATACCACCGATGGATAAGAGAAGCCCGGTGGTTCTTCTTTTAATCCATTGTCTTGACCTCCAAGCCAAGTCTTCTCTTTCTTCGGTGCATGTTGGTATGGGTTTTCCCTGCCCATGGTGAAGGTGAGTTGGAGAAACCCTCAGTTGGGTCTTAAAAAACATGCTAAGGAATCAGCATCTGCTATGGGGCCTATGCAGAGAAAGACCCAGACGAGGTTAACTCCAACTCCACTTCTCCATGAACAAGGTACTCATCTCAACAAGAACCCATTGTGGCCATTACACAGGTATTTTCATTGACGTACAGATCGGTCCTTTGTCCACAGAAGTCAATTCAAAAACTTTCATCTAATTGGTAACTTGGTTATAATGTCTATAAGTAATTATTGATGAGGTGTTAGGACCAGTGGTGGATTGTCGTCTTCTGTAACATTACAACTCCACAATCTTTAACTTTTCCAGACGTAGTTGGTTGTAGCAGTGGTCAAAGCAGATAGAGTTGACTCAAGTCAATACACAGGTTGAAATCAAGACTGGTAAAGTGTGGTCAAGTCAATACATAGGCGTCTCGGTCAAGCCAGCCAAAGACCATGTAATAAGAGTACTAGAAAACACTCCGGTCATCAGTTTGAATGGTGGCGTGGATGAAGTGGAAGAGCACAACTTCCAGGAACCTGAAGAACCTTACTGATCGGTGCTGGGTCATTGAACAATGAGAACACTTATAGAGAAGCAGATTAATGAGATCAAAATTATATGTTGCCCATGGAGCCATTACATGTATCAAGGATGTGCAGTCAATTAAGCAAAGGAAGGGGATTGCAAGGAGCACAATGCAGGTTACTGGGAAACACATATAGATGGGCCTAAAGGATGCTTAGGATTGTTGGGCCTTGAAGAGGTTTTCCCACTAGGGACATTTATGACATATTCACAGGACCCGCACTTATCTCTAGAACGTGGTCCCTTAAAACCCTGTTCTACCCTCTTCTGCTCTTGCTGCCTCCCGGCCTCTTCCTGACTTTATGGTCCGAAGTTACCAAGACAGCGTAGCTCGCTTAGCTATACTGTTTTTGTAAGTCCAATGATATTAGTGAGTGGCAGTTACGGAAGCCGCGTAGCATGCGAGCTACGCTGTTTCCGTAAGTACTATTCAATTCTATGGGACTTACAGAAACAGCGTAGCTCAGCTGTTTCCTTCTTTATGGTCAGAATTTACCTGCTTCAGCCGCAACACAGGGCGGCAGAACAGGATTAATGGGGACCCCATTCTGCAGATAAATGTAGGTCCCAGAGGTGGGACCCGCATCTATCTGCCATTTATGACATATCCTGTGGATATGTCATAAATGTCCCTGGTGGTAAAAGCCCTTTAATGTCGACAGAAACGTATGTTAAGTCGGTTTAAAAAATAAAAATGTGGCTTTTATGTGGTGGGATCTCTCATATAAAGGTCCAATTTGATAAATTGCCTTATGAGCGCTCCCTGCTTTGGTGGGCGCCAATCTAATGTCATTGCGGTTCCTCTACTAAAAGGACCTCTTTGCCAGAACCGATAACTATTGTTTCCCAGTTTAGATGCCTTTAAAGGGGTTGTCTAGTTTAGAAAAAATATTTTTATATATGCAGTTAGGGAATTCTTATTAATAGAGGGGGGTCCCCTGTTCAGGATCTTCATCTCTTGGTCAGAGTGGATACATAGACTGTCCCTCTCTGGGGTACCTGTTTTGTACCTGCATTACACAGACAACACATTAATATGAATCGACGCTGTGTAATACTTTATTTCTCCTGTGGAGGTGCTGCAGGGAAATTGAATACTTACTGACAGGTTTCTCAACATATTACAGCTGATTGCTGGAGGTCCCAACAGAAGGGCAATTTGTGATCAACTTATTGTCAAGAAACCCTCCTACAAGTTCGAATTGTCCAAAACGGAGAACCCTTTTAATGTGCACCAAGAAGGTTACACCCACCATAAAGTCAGCCTATGCATCCGCCATGGGGCCCAGATCATGTCGGCCCTATCCTCCTTTGCTATAAAGTTGCACCGTGTGCATATTCTCTATTTTTATACCTTGCCACGATATGTGGGTTGCATTTTATATGAAAATTGCGCAAAATTTTCTTGTCCCTACCACCCTCGGCCTGTCCCCGAGGCAACAGAACGCAATGAATAAATAATCACTCGGTAAATAATGATATCAGCCATGTGCCTAAGGCAACGTATAGGTCGTTCTGCGATAGCTTAATAAAATGCAGCAGAAAATAGCGACGGCTGTGCCGGGTATTATGTTCTCAGTTCATTTGAGTCGAACTCGTTAGATATTTTCTCAGTATCAAGTACGGCGCGCGGGTCTCCAGCTTTCAGCGGCTCTCAGGAGTGGGCCAGTTATATAAAGTTTAAAAAGGAAAATGATTGGTAAAATGTTCTCTGCAAGTATTTCTGCATAAACATGACACTGAGAACGTTTCATTAGCATTAAAGGCATAATATGAAAAGAGCGAACATAATGGGCTAATGTGCTGGAGAGGTATTTCTGGATCCCTACTTAACACAGTGGGATTTTCTGTAGCATGCAGAGTTAAGAAACAGCTTAGTACATAAGTACTGTTTGTGTCCAACGCCGCTTCCTGCCACCGTCAACACGCACAAAACATCAAAGACGAATGCGGATTCCTGATTCCAGCCGGTGAATATAACATATCAAGTAGATTTCTTGTCGAAGCAACGAACAGGCTCCAGCGTTACATAAACTGGAGATCAGAGCTCTGCTAAATGCCGCTGCTCTCCCCTCATAGACGGCGGCAGAACAATGCATTAATACGATTAAAGAGACAGTGCACTCAGGAAATAGCAGTTGGTTAGCGTCAATATGCTTTAGGTTCCACCGTATGAAGGGGATTATCAGCAAAGGACCTCACCTTCATATATACTCTATTGGAGCATTCTAAGCTAATAGAGAGTGAACCCCTATATTCACCAAGGCCAAGATCTGTCTTGTAGCATGACTCTCTGCTTTAAGGGACCACAGACGTGTATACCCATGACTTTTCGATATGGGGTGGACACTCACGCCTAATCATAATGACCCAACAATAATATTTTCCAAAATGTAAGGATGCACTCCTTAGAATAGCGCTATATTGGTGCTGTAGAGGTTCGGGCTGGAAACCCACAATGAAGATCCAAGAAATAACCTGAACGCACTCCAATGATTTACAGAATAATTTTCCAAAATAATTTATTATGTTCAGTTCGTGAACTCGTCACATTGGTGTAAAGCGATTTAATTTAACGTTTCGACCCCACCTGGGCCTTTATCACAATCGCTGATGATAGTAGTATGGGTACAACGTGGTAACGGCGTCTACCAGACGCTCTAGTTGCAGAATCTGGAAAATTATTCTGTAAATCATTGGAGTGCGTTCAGGTTATTTCTTGGATAATCATAATGACCCAACTGTTTACAATCACAGCAGTCTAAACACATATCATAACGTAGACATGTCAGGGGTAAAGCATATGTCGACATTTCGATACCATTTTACATAGAGAAAAAAAAGTTGAGTCAATTTGTAAGTACTTTGCATTGCTTATCTTAAATTACAGCCTGTATTATAGCTGCATTCACACTTCTGCAGGCTTTGTAGCTTTAATCTCTCAGTAATCCCTTCTTGTTCAGTATCTGCCCAGACCTTTCTCTGGTTATCTGCCTACTAGGAAGTGTCTTCTCTACACCAGGCACTATACAGGAATCTAATGTTACCAAATGTAACTGCCCCATTTTCTTAGAGGCGCTCAGATAATATGTTAGAGGTGTGTCTGTCTACAAGCTTGTCAACCGTTTCCATTGATAATCACCATAATAAATAAGTGCAGCTCTGGAGTATAATACAGGATGTAACTCAGGATCAGTACTGGATAAGTAATGTAATATATGTACACAGTGACTCCACCAGCAGAATAGTGAGTGCAGCTCTGGAGTATAATACAGGATGTAACTCAGGATCAGTACAGGATAAGTAATGTAATGTATGTACACAGTGACTCCACCAGCAGAATAGTGAGTGCAGCTCTGGAATATAATACAGGATGTAACTCAGGATCAGTACAGGATAAGTAATGTAATGTATGTACACAGTGACTCCACCAGCAGAATAGTGAGTGCAGCTCTGGAATATAATACAGGATGTAACTCAGGATCAGTACAGGATAAGTAATGTAATGTATGTACACAGTGACTCCACCAGCAGAATAGTGAGTGCAGCTCTGGAATATAATACAGGATGTAACTCAGGATCAGTACAGGATAAGTAATGTAATGTATGTACACAGTGACTCCACCAGCAGAATAGTGAGTGCAGCTCTGGAGTATAATACAGGATGTAACTCAGGATCAGTACTGGATAAGTAATGTAATATATGTACACAGTGACTCCACCAGCAGAATAGTGAGTGCAGCTCTGGAGTATAATACAGGATGTAACTCAGGATCACTACAGGATAAGTAATGTAATGTATGTACACAGTGACTCCACCAGCAGAATAGTGAGTGCAGCTCTGGAATATAATACAGGATGTAACTCAGGATCAGTACAGGATAAGTAATGTAATGTATGTACACAGTGACTCCACCAGCAGAATAGTGAGTGCAGCTCTGGAATATAATACAGGATGTAACTCAGGATCAGTACAGGATAAGTAATGTAATGTATGTACACAGTGACTCCACCAGCAGAATAGTGAGTGCAGCTCTGGAATATAATACAGGATGTAACTCAGGATCAGTACAGGATAAGTAATGTAATGTATGTACACAGTGACTCCACCAGCAGAATAGTGAGTGCAGCTCTGGAGTATAATACAGGATGTTACTCAGGATCAGTACAGGATAAGTAATATAATGTATGTACATAGTGACTCCGCCAGCAGAATAGTGAGTGCAGCTCTGGAGTATAATACAGGATGTAACTCAGGATCAGTACATGATAAGTAATGTAATGTATGTACACAGTGACTCCACCAGCAGAATAGTGAGTGCAGCTCTGGAGTATAATACAGGATGTAACTCAGGATCAGTACAGGATAAGTAATGTAATGTATGTACACAGTGACTCCACCAGCAGAATAGTGAGTGCAGCTCTGGAGTATAATACAGGATGTAACTCAGGATCAGTACAGGATAAGTAATGTAATGTATGTACACAGTGACTCCACCAGCAGAATAGTGAGTGCAGCTCTGGAGTATAATACAGGATGTAACTCAGGATCAGTACAGTTTATGTAATGTAATGTATGTACACAGTGACTCCGCCAGGTTGTTCCTGGTGTTTCTTCTATTAGTGATAGAAAAGGGGTAAGGTTGGTAACAAGCTGGGGGCCTCCTCTGCCTGATGTTGGCGTTTCATGGGTGCTATTTTACTATGGGGCCCTCTGTGCTTTACGTATGCCACTGGTTTACACACATTTTATTATATTCAGTATTCTCCATCCTGAGCTGATTTTTCTGCTCAACTTTAATTATTCTTCTAATTTTACTCCAGCAAGAAAATATCTTATACAATTAACTTATATGTAATAAATGCTTGTTGCTTTATTAAGCAAAGAGTAAGTGAAGTGTTACGATACAGGAGGGGGGTGTACGAAGTGGTGATTCACCTTTGTTTAGAATCCTAAGCTGTCAATTACCTGCTGGAAAAATACACTCAATTTATGAGCCTTTCTTCGATATAATCTTATAAAGTAATTATAGCATTATAATGTCACCTTCACAAATTAGAGTCATATAGCATCGGCACATGAATATATTATATACAGTAGGTCACATACTCTTCAGAGGAATTGCTTTACTGCACATGGTAGCAGAGGCTGCATACAACAAACGAGTCCCTGGGCGGTATAAAATTGCCATACATTAGTGATTTCAGGGGCCGTTTTCTGTTCCTCTTGTTGTCCATGGTTGATCTGTGAAGGTTGACGTTCTGGACGACAACGCCGTAAGTTAAAATGACAAATCACTAATCGATCTCTGCCATGATCTGTGGTCTGGTCTGGGAATCTATTGATCGGTGCAAATCTGTCATATGGCATGAACGACTTTACAAGAATTGTCTCCAACAACGGCCAAAAAAGTCTCACTTGGTAGATCAACTTTCCACAGATATCTGCCTTCGGGTTATTCAATCATGGTCCACATCACTATATACAAGAAGATGCATAACTTATACCAGCTGTACATATATAATTATATACAGAGGATACCCAGGTTATACCAGCATGCTCCATATCACTATATACAATAAGATGTATAACTTATACCAGCTGTACATATATAATTATATACAGAAGATACCCAGGTTATACCAGCATGCTCCATATCACTATATACAAGAAGATGTATAACTCATACCAGCTGTACATATATAATTATATACAGAAGATACCCAGGTTATACCAGCATGCTCCATATCACTATATACAAGAAGATGCATAACTTATACCAGCTGTACATATATAATTATATACAGAGGATACCCAGGTTATACCAGCATGCTCCATATCACTATATACAATAAGATGTATAACTTATACCAGCTGTACATATATAATTATATACAGAAGATACCCAGGTTATACCAGCATGCTCCATATCACTATATACAGGAAGATGTATAACTTATACCAGCTGTACACATATAATTATATACAGAAGATACTCAGGTTATACCAGCATGCTCCATATCACTATATACAAGACGATATATAACTTATACCAGCTGTACATATATAATTATATACAGAAGATACCCAGGTTATACCAGCATGCTCCACATCACTATATACAGGAAGATGCATAACTTATACCAGCTGTAAATATATAATTATATACAGGAGATACCCAGGTTATACCAGCATGCTCCATATCCCTATATACAGGAAGATGTATAACTTATACCAGCTGTACATATATAATTATATACAGAAGATACCCAGGTTATACCAACATGCTCCATATCACTATATACAGGAAGATGTATAACTTATACCAGCTGTACATATATAATTATATACAGAAGATACCCAGGTTATACCAGCATGCTCCATATCACTATATACAAGAAGATGTATAACTTATACCAGCTGTACATATATAATTATATACAGAAGATACCCAGGTTATACCAGCATGCTCCATATCACTATATACAAGAAGATGTGTAACTTATACCAGCTGTACATATATAATTATATACAGAAGATACCCAGGTTATACCAGCATTCTCCATATCACTATATACAGGAAGATGTATAATTATACCAGCTGTACATATATAATTATATACAGAAGATACCCAGGTTATACCAGCATGCTCCATATCACTATATACAATAAGATGTATAACTTATACCAGCTGTACATATATAATTATATACAGGAGATACCCAGGTTATACCAGCATGCTCCATATCACTATATACAAGAAGATGTGTAACTTATACCAGCAGTACATATATAATTATATACAGAGGATACCCAGGTTATACCAGCATGCTCCATATCACTATATACAGGAAGATGTATAACTTATACCAGCTGTACATATATAATTATATACAGAAGATGCCCAGGTTATACCAGCATTCTCCATATCACTATATACAAGACGATATATAACTTATACCAGCTGTACATATATAATTATATACAGAAGATACCCAGGTTATACCAGCATGCTCCACATCACTATATACAGGAAGATGCATAACTTATACCAGCTGTAAATATATAATTATATACAGGAGATACCCAGGTTATACCAGCATGCTCCATATCCCTATATACAGGAAGATGTATAACTTATACCAGCTGTACATATATAATTATATACAGAAGATACCCAGGTTATACCAACATGCTCCATATCACTATATACAGGAAGATGTATAACTTATACCAGCTGTACATATATAATTATATACAGAAGATATCCAGGCTATACCAGCATGCTCCATATCACTATATACAAGAAGATGCATAACTTATACCAGCTGTACATATATAATTATATACCGAAGATACCCAGGTTATACCAGCATGCTCAGTATCACTATATATACAAGAAGATGTATAACTTATACCAGCTGTACATATATAGTTATATACAGAAGATACCCAGGTTATACCAGCATGCTCCATATCACTATATACAAGATGTATAACTTATAACAGCTGTACATATATAATTATATACAGAAGATACCCAGGTTATACAAGCATGCTCCATATCACTATATACAAGAAGATGTATAACTTATACCAGCTGTACATATATAATTATATACAGAAGATACCCAGGTTATACCAGCATGCTCCATATCACTATATACAAGAAGATGTATAACTTATACCAGCTGTAAATATATAATTATATATAGAAGATACCCAGGTTATACCAGCATGCTCCATATCACTATATAGAAGAAGATGTATAACTTATACCAGCTGTACATATATAATAATATACAGAAGATACCCAGGTTATACCAGCATTCTCCATATCACTATATACAAGACGATATATAACTTATACCAGCTGTACATATATAATTATATACCGAAGATACCCAGGTTATACCAGCATGCTCCATATCACTATATATAGGAAGACGTATAACTTATACCAGCTGTACATATATAATTATATAAGGAAGATGCCCAGGTTATACCAGCACATTCCATATCACTATATACAAGAAGATGTATAAATTATACCAGCTGTACATATATAATTATACACAGAAGATGCCCAGGTTATACCAGCATGCGCCATATAACTATATACAAGAAGATGTATAACTTATACCAGCTGTACATATATAATTATATACAGAAGATACCCAGGTTATACCAGCATGCTCCATATCACTATATACAATAAGATGTATAACTTATACCAGCTGTACATATATAATTATATACAGAAGATGCCCAGGTTATACCAGCATGCTCCATATCACTATATACAAGAAGATGTATAACTTATACCAGCTGTACATATATAATTATATACAGAAGATACCCAGGTTATACCAGCAGGCTCCATATCACTATATACAAGAAGATGTATAACTTGTACCAGCTGTACATATATAATTATATACAGAAGATACCCAGGTTATACCAGCATGCTCCATATCACTATATACAAGAAGATATATAACTTACACCAGCTATATATAAATAATTATACACAGAAGATACCCAGGTTATACCAGCATGCTCCATATCACTATATACAAGAAGATGCATAACTTATACCAGCTGTACATATATAATTATATACAGAAAATACCCAGGTTATACCAGCATGCTCCATATCACTATATACAATAAGATGAATAACTTATACCAGCTGTACATATATAATTATATACAATAGATACCCAGGTTATACCAGCATGCTCCATATCACTATATACAAGAAGATGTGTAACTTATACCAGCTGTACATATATAATTATATACAGAAGATACCCAGGTTATACCAGCATTCTCCATATCACTATATACAGGAAGATGTATAACTTATACCAGCTGTACATATATAATTATATACAGAAGATACCCAGGTTATACCAGCATGCTCCATATCACTATATACAATAAGATGTATAACTTATACCAGCTGTACATATATAATTATATACAGAAGATACCCAGGTTATACCAGCATGCTCCATATCACTATATACAATAAGATGTATAACTTATACTAGCTGTACATATATAATTATATACAGAAGATACCCAGGTTATACCAGCATGCTCCATAGCACTATATACAAGAAGATGTATAACTTATACCAGCTGTACATATATAATTATATACAGAAGATACCCAGGTTATACCAGCATGCTCCATATCACTATATTCAAGAAGATGTATAACTTATACCAGCTGTACATATATAATTATATACAGAAGATGCCCAGGTTATACCAGCATGCTCCATATCACTATATACAAGAAGATGTATAACTTATACCAGCTGTACATATATAATTATATACAGAAGATACCCAGGTTATACCAGCATGCTCCATATCACTATATACAAGAAGATGTATAACTTATACCAGCTGTACATATATATTATATACAGGAGATACCCAGGTTATACCAGCATGCTCCATATCACTATATACAAGAAGATGTATCACTTATACCAGCTGTACATATATAATTATATACAGAAGATACCCAGGTTATACCAGCATGCTCCATATCACTATATACAAGAAGATGTATAAGTTATACCAGCTGTACATATATAATTATATACAGAATATACCCAGGTTATACCAGCATGCTCCATATCACTATATACAAGAAGATGTATAACTTATACCAGCTGTACATATATAATTATATAAGAAGATACCCAGGTTATACCAGCATGCTCCATATCGCTATATACAAGAAGATGCATAACTTATACCAGCTGTACATATATAATTATATACCGAAGATACCCAGGTTATACCAGCATGCTCAGTATCACTATATATACAAGAAGATGTATTACTTATACCAGCTGTACATATATAATTATATACAGAAGATACCCAGGTTATACCAGCATGCTCCATATCACTATATACAATAAGATGTATAACTTATACCAGCTGTACATATATAATTATATACAGAAGATACCCAGGTTATACCAGCATGTTCCATATCACTATATACAAGAAGGTGTATAACTTATACCAGCTGCACATATATAATTATATACAGAAGATGCCCAGGTTATACCAGCATGCTCCATATCACTATATACAAGAAGATGTATAACTTATACCAGCTGTACATATATAATTATATACAGAAGATACCCAGGTTATACCAGCAGGCTCCATATCACTATATACAAGAAGATGTATAACTTGTACCAGCTGTACATATATAATTATATACAGAAGATACCCAGGTTATACCAGCATGCTCCATATCACTATATACAAGAAGATATATAACTTACACCAGCTATATATAAATAATTATACACAGAAGATACCCAGGTTATACCAGCATGCTCCATATCACTATATACAAGAAGATGCATAACTTATACCAGCTGTACATATATAATTATATACAGAAAATACCCAGGTTATACCAGCATGCTCCATATCACTATATACAATAAGATGAATAACTTATACCAGCTGTACATATATAATTATATACAATAGATACCCAGGTTATACCAGCATGCTCCATATCACTATATACAAGAAGATGTGTAACTTATACCAGCTGTACATATATAATTATATACAGAAGATACCCAGGTTATACCAGCATTCTCCATATCACTATATACAGGAAGATGTATAACTTATACCAGCTGTACATATATAATTATATACAGAAGATACCCAGGTTATACCAGCATGCTCCATATCACTATATACAATAAGATGTATAACTTATACCAGCTGTACATATATAATTATATACAGAAGATACCCAGGTTATACCAGCATGCTCCATATCACTATATACAATAAGATGTATAACTTATACTAGCTGTACATATATAATTATATACAGAAGATACCCAGGTTATACCAGCATGCTCCATAGCACTATATACAAGAAGATGTATAACTTATACCAGCTGTACATATATAATTATATACAGAAGATACCCAGGTTATACCAGCATGCTCCATATCACTATATTCAAGAAGATGTATAACTTATACCAGCTGTACATATATAATTATATACAGAAGATGCCCAGGTTATACCAGCATGCTCCATATCACTATATACAAGAAGATGTATAACTTATACCAGCTGTACATATATAATTATATACAGAAGATACCCAGGTTATACCAGCATGCTCCATATCACTATATACAAGAAGATGTATAACTTATACCAGCTGTACATATATATTATATACAGGAGATACCCAGGTTATACCAGCATGCTCCATATCACTATATACAAGAAGATGTATCACTTATACCAGCTGTACATATATAATTATATACAGAAGATACCCAGGTTATACCAGCATGCTCCATATCACTATATACAAGAAGATGTATAAGTTATACCAGCTGTACATATATAATTATATACAGAATATACCCAGGTTATACCAGCATGCTCCATATCACTATATACAAGAAGATGTATAACTTATACCAGCTGTACATATATAATTATATACAGAAGATACCCAGGTTATACCAGCATGCTCCATATCGCTATATACAAGAAGATGCATAACTTATACCAGCTGTACATATATAATTATATACCGAAGATACCCAGGTTATACCAGCATGCTCAGTATCACTATATATACAAGAAGATGTATTACTTATACCAGCTGTACATATATAATTATATACAGAAGATACCCAGGTTATACCAGCATGCTCCATATCACTATATACAATAAGATGTATAACTTATACCAGCTGTACATATATAATTATATACAGAAGATACCCAGGTTATACCAGCATGTTCCATATCACTATATACAAGAAGGTGTATAACTTATACCAGCTGCACATATATAATTATATACAGAAGATGCCCAGGTTATACCAGCATGCTCCATATCACTATATACAAGAAGATGTATAACTTATACCAGCTGTACATATATAATTATATACAGAAGATGCCCAGGTTATACCAGCATGCTCCATATCACTATATACAAGAAGATGTATAACTTATACCAGCTGTACATATATAATTATATACAGAAGATACCCAGGTTATACCAGCATGCTCCATATAACTATATACAAGAAGATGTATAACTTATACCCGCTGTACATATATAATTATATACAGAAGATACCCAGGTTATACCAGCATGCTCAGTATCACTATATATACAAGAAGATGTATTACTTATACCAGCTGTACATATATAATTATATACAGAAGATACCCAGGTTATACCAGCATGCTCCATATCACTATATACAAGAAGATGCATAACTTATACCAGCTGTACATATATAATTATATACAGAAGATGCCCAGGTTATACCAGCATGCTCCATATCACTATACAGTAGTTGTTAGCCCTAAATTTCACATATGTTATATTTCCACAAATACGGAGCGGCAGACTGTAATTTTTCAGGAGTTGACATTACTCTGTTCAAATGAACTAAGGATACACCTGCACTTATTGTATATTGTATAGTGTGTTTATTCTCACCTCTGCTGCTTATAACCATAATTTTTAGTTGTGCCATAATTAAAGTATTACACAATGGAGTTACTATGTAGTACACGTCCACCTCCGAGCCATGTCCACAGCAGAGCCATGTCCACAGCAGAGCCATATATACTGCAGAGCTATGACCACGGCAGAGCCACATCCAGAGCAAAGGCCCTGTAATGGAGCTGGGGGGGTTAAATGATGCAGTATGGTCCCATAGATTTCTGTGGGTGCTGTATTATAATCCCATAGAACTCAACCAACTGCTTGAGGGCTCTGTTCACATATTTTTAGCTTGTGCCGGAAATACACGTTGGATCTCCCAACACATACCTCCGACAGAAGACTATGACATATCCCACTGTACACCGTGGTCCACATTGCCGATCGGCTCCCATTGTAAAAAATGTGTATATAAATATATATATTGCACGGCATACATTTTTATTTACGGTGTCCATCTGCATAGGAAAGCTTATTAGACTACACTTTCCTATGTAGTGAAAAAGAAGGCGTGTTGATGTTGACCTACGCAACGCATGCCAAGAGCACCCCCATCTGTTATGCGCCGGGTGCATGGGGTCCTATAGACACGTCGCAGGTATACGTCATGGAATACTTCCAACATGTACCTGTGACGTGTGGAAAAAGTGGATGTGAACAGAGTCTAAGTCGCACGGCTGAGGACATTTTGTGAACAACCGCTCCCCCACCGTACAGCAATGTCCCCCAGAAAGCTGGAACTATATGCCGGTAATCCCCCGACCGCGCACCGGGTCTTCATCACCGCTTTATCCTGCTGAATATCGGAGACTCTCATAAAAGGATCTCTGTAACCCAACCAAGAAATGAGCGATACCGGAGGAGAGATAAAGGTCGTAAACAGGTTGACATGGAGCGCAGAGACGAACAATGGGAACTTTGTCATATCTGGAGTCCAGATGCATAATTAATATCGCTGCCTGTGTTGTGCGCGCGCCATCTACACGGCTTGATTTACACCCGCAGACAGGTCGCAACGCCATTGTCAGGCAGATAAGATTGGATCAGGCTATTATTAGAACCTGCGGACCGTCTAGACAGATCGCTCCTATACGGTGTTACCTTGCAGTATGTGCATTAACCCACAGCAGATTATTGATTCTCAGTGACCTGCCCAATTATAAACCACTTACCCCGTACCCCTCCCATATAGACTTCCCAGAGTTTGTGTTTTTTTTTCAATTTTTATGCGAATAAAACGTCATTATTGTAAAATGAAACGTTCTACAACTTTCTTATATACTTTAATTTCGAGTTCTCACTATTTTTCAAGATCTGCACTTGCTTTCAGCGAATGGGAACATTCCCGCTTACATACAGATATTGAAAACTCTTTTGTAGATTGTAGCAAATGATCTGAACGGGAAAGATTTGGGGGGGGGGATTTATTAACAGTTTTACTCAAATTTTGGCCTACGCCACTTTTCAACTAAAATTCTTGATTATTTACTACTTTTAAAAAATGGCGTGAAAAGTGAATGGAGTTAGCCTGGAGGGGGTGGGGGACACCAAATTGCTGTAAGATTTTCTTTCATTTACTCCAGAAACTGGCGTCAATTAAAGCGCAAATCTACTCGTAGCAGACGTCGATTTCAACTTCTGGCGCACGGACAACCAAGGATGCAGCAAAAAATAAATGTGGCGCGTAGTCTGGATTAGGACTGGCATATGATACGTCAGTCTAACTAAATCTGCCCGTATATGTGTAGTTTACACAGGATTGTCTAGACTGGATACAATTGTAGCAAACCCTCAGCTGTGAGAAGTAGGGTGAATTCACATGTTGCAGATTGTAATGCGGATTTCAAGCTGAAAATTTGCAACGGTTTACAGTACAATGCACATTATGGGGGTTTTCAAAACCTCATCCACATGTAGTGGAAAAAATCTGCAGCCTGTCAATTCTGTCGCGGATATCTAGTGCATGCGGATTTGTGTGGTTTGCTGCGGATTTACAGCAAAATCCATGGTGGAAATAGTCTGCTACATGTGGACTCACACTTGGGTTTGAACAGATTTCAGTCACTGGAAATAAGAATGTTCCCGTTCACTGACAGCAAGCAGAATTTCATCAAGGTTTCCAAATCAGAACTGTTCTGTAAAAGACTCTTGCAGGAGTAGAGACAGATTATAGTCAGGGGTTGTCCGCTTTGGACTAGTTGCTCAGCAGTTGAGGGATTGTTCTGTGAGATTTTCCCATACAGACACTCAAGGGGTGAATTCAACCTAAAGCTGCTCCATGCAGGAGATCTCTGCTATGACTAATAGAGGGGCCCCCTATGTAGTGACTCCCCCCCCCTCGTGACCTATACACAGGGGTTATCCCAATCATGCACCGATATGGACACACATGTATAATAATCCTTATGGAGGACGGGAGGCTAAGCAGTTGCTGAACTCCCTAAAAGTGGATGGCCAAGGGATCTGGCATCCCACCATACATATTACATCATCGGTGGGATCCCCCCATCTCATGTGTATCGGTGGGTTTTCTATATACAATGTAGAATCTTACCTACATTGATACTTTGTAACAAATCCTGTGTGAGCAAGACTAGGCGAGTAATGGGTTTTCCATCTCCCATTTAATGTTTCTATTCACTGACAGCCAGTTGAGACTTTGAAAACATTGAGGAATTGAAAGATAAAAGTATATTAGAAAGTTTCATCAGTGATAATGTTACATTGCTGGGCAATATTCCTGGAGCTGCGGTGACATTCAGTATGTAAATTATGCAGCTAGACTTTATCTCATTGCACTTTCACCGCTGACAGAGGAACCATCAAGTTTTATGTGTCACCCGGCGCCCCACCAGAGGTGAAGCTGATTACACAGAAATCCCCTCTGAACTGTAAAACTTTAATTAAAGTTTCACGCAGGATATCAGCTCTTTCCTTGACGAGTTCTTTGTGTCACCGGCGGCTCCTCCACCTGTGGGAAGAGAGGACGGTAAATAATGCGCCTTCATTTTACTTTTCTTGCAGTCTCGTGGACTATGTGATGCCATCGTTACAAGACAGAACAGATCAAAATATAAAAACTGCACCTCATACCGAAGACCAGGGCCGGCCTTAGGTTGGATGGCGCCCTGTCCTGGACTCTATTGCTGCCCTCCACAAACCAAAAATTGACCACATATATAGACCCGCACATACATACGTAAATATATAGACATACAGACACATGTATACACACACAGGCAGATTTATACACAGACCGGAACATAGACAAATACATAAAAGGCATATATATACAAGCACAAAGACACATACACATATACACAGTACAGATAATGTAGTGTAATCTTATCTGCAGTCCCATGTAATAACACAGATAACACACAGTGATAACTATACCTACACAGTCACATATAAAACACACACAGAGGCATATATATGTATATACACACAGAAACATATACACACTTATACACAGAGACATATATACATATGTAGGCACGTATATAGAGACACGCACACACACACACACGTGTTGGAATATATACACAAACAGACAAACAAACAAACAAACAAATAAACACAGAGACTTATATACACACACAGACACTTACCGTCTCTCCTTGCTGACAGGCTCATAGGTTTCTTGCAGGGAGCGGCTGTGGGCGGAGCTTCCTCCTCCCCTCTGCTTCACTCTTGTTTCCTTCGTGTGTGTTTGCAGAGGACAGAGCAAAGGCGCCCCCTACATGCTGGGAGGCTGCAGCGCCCTGTGCACTCGGACAGGTCGCACACCCCTAAGGCTGGCCCTGCCTTAGACCATTATATACATGGGGTGCCCTCAGGCTGTACGTACAGTCACTGCTACTATTGACTATACATTAAACGAAACACCTAATGATGAAGGATAGTCTATGTAATGGTGTTTACTAACCAGGCTTTACATCACCCGGGGCAAATGTTAAGTCTGCTGTATCGAAATACCCTGGCAAAGTGGCCTGTTGCCACCCCCCTAGCACCCAGCACCCCGGGCACATGCCCTGGTTACCCCCCACCAAGCTACGCCCCTGGTTTATATGTCCCGAATCCCTCAATCACATTGTAAAGTTTTTGTGCTACCTGTATTGGCTGTCACAGTGTAGTTTCTACATCAACCTTGTATTCGCTGTCACAGTATAGTTTCTACATTGTAACAACCTTGTATGGGCTGTCACAGTATAGTTTCTACATTGTAACAACCTTGTATTGGCTGTCACAGTATAGTTTCTACATTGTAACAACCTTGTATTGGCTGTCACAGTATAGTTTCTACATTGTAACAACCTTGTATTGACTGTCACAGTATAGTTTCTACATTGTAACAACCTTGTATTGGCTGTTACAGTATAGTTTCTACAATGTAACAACCCTGTATTAGTTGTCACAGTATAGTATCTACATTGTAACAACCTTGTATTGGCTGTCACAGTATAGTTTCTACATTGTAACAACCTTGTATTCGCTGTCACAGTATAGTTTCTACATTGTAACAACCTTGTATGGGCTGTCACAGTATAGTTTCTACATTGTAACAACCTTGTATTCGCTGTCACAGTATAGTTTCTACATTGTAACAACCTTGTATTCACTGTCACAGTATAGTTTCTACATTGTAACAGCCTTGTACTCGCTGTCACAGTATAGTTTCTACATTGTAACAACCTTGTATTGACTGTCACAGTATAGTTTCTACATTGTAACAACCTTGTATTGGCTGTTACAGTATAGTTTCTACAATGTAACAACCTTGTATTGACTGTCACAGAATAGTTTCTACATTGTAACAACCTTGTACTCGCTGTCACAGTATAGTTTCTACATTGTAACAACCTTGTACTCGCTGTCACAGTATAGTTTCTACATTGTAACAACCTTGTATTGACTGTCACAGAATAGTTTCTACATTGTAACAACCTTGTATTGACTGTCACAGTATAGTTTCTACATTGTAACAACCTTGTATTGACTGTCACAGAATAGTTTCTACATTGTAACAACCTTGTACTCGCTGTCACAGTATAGTTTCTACCTTGTAACAACCTTGTATTGGCTGTCACAGTATAGTATCTACATTGTAACAACCTTGTATTGGCTGTCACAGTATAGTTTCTACATTGTAACAACCCTGTATTGGCTGTCACAGTATAGTTTCTACATTGTAACAACCTTGTATTGGCTGTCACAGTATAGTATCTACATTGTAACAACCTTGTATTGGCTGTCACAGTATAGTTTCTACATTGTAACAACCCTGTATTGGCTGTCACAGTATAGTTTCTACATTGTAACAACCCTGAATTGGCTGTCACAGTATAGTTTCTACATTGTAACAACCCTGTATTGGCTGTCACAGTATAGTTTCTACATTGTAACAACCTTGTATTGGCTGTCACAGTATAGTTTCTACATTGTAACAACCTTGTATTCTCTGTCACAGTATAGTATCTACATTGTAACAACCCTGTATTGGCTGTCACAGTATAGTATCTACATTGTAACAACCCTGTATTGGCTGTCACAGTATAGTATCTACATTGTAACAACCTTGTATTGGCTGTCACAGTATAGTATCTACATTGTAACAACCTTGTATTGGCTGTCACAGTATAGTATCTACATTGTAACAACCTTGTATTGGCTGTCACAGTATAGTATCTACATTGTAACAACCTTGTATTGGCTGTCACAGTATAGTTTCTACATTGTAACAACCTTGTATTGGCTGTCACAGTATAGTTTCTACATTGTAACAACCTATGGCTGATTTCTCATCCATCGCTATTTTTTATTTTGAGGACTGGAGGTTTTACTTTAAACCACCAACCTTGCCCCCCATTATATTAATACTGCATTACCCAACCTGTGGGTGGTAAATATTTCCAAGTAGCTTCTGTTTCGCTCATCCACATTGCAAATAGCGCCTCGGCCGTCTTTAGACAGATTGCAGGTGCGATTTCTATCATATATTGATTCTTCATTCTGCTGGCTTCTTCTTAGCTCTGAACTCCCATCTGCCAGCAGCTGCTTGGTCTGTTGTGAGTTCATAGCTAAGAAGATACCCCAGGCAAGATGTAGGTAAAAACGCCCACAATGCAATGCTCCAAAGTGCATAGCATTATAATCTTATCGGGGTGTGTCTGTCCGCACAGTGCTGACAGATTCCATGTGTCAGCCAGCAGAATTGTGAATGCAGCTCTGGATGTGGTGTAACCCAAAATCAGTACAAGTTAAAATAGGCGCGATGTATCATCATATGTAGATTATGTCCAGATGGGAACCGAAGAATGATGTTCCTACAGACCTAGCAGAGCTCAGTGTGTTGTTGCAGCAAAGCCGAGTTTGTCATTTGTTACCAGCCCATGTCGGCATCACAGTATGATTTGTCATTTTCATTCAGACTACAAGGAGACCTAATGCACAGAGTGAAACAGTTCAATGACAAATTCAGCACTGCTACATCTGTAGTGAAACTACATCCTACCTGTGTGTGTAATGCATTTAGAAAAAAAACAGGGCCAATTTCAAAGAAAATTTGCTGGAATCTTCCATTTTCAGACCTAGTAAATATTTTTCTTAATGGCGCCTGAATTGCCGTTGTTTTTCTTGAAGCGCTCCTCAGCGGGCGTCTTTTATCAGGGGTGCAGTCAGTGATGGAATAGTCTCCAAATATCTTCAGTCTGCGCCTTTAAGCTGCCTAATAAATGAATTATATCCAACCATCATGGAGTTTGGGAATCGCAGAGGTGTGATTGTAAGCGTTCTCCATATTTTTACCTCCTCTTGTCTTTCTTTATTGGCACTGAGCAATGAATCCCTCGCCGGCGCTGTAACTGCTTACAATGGCAATATCGCCCGCCTTAACCACGGTGCTATTAAACACATATTAAATTATAGAGCGACTGCTAGAATGGCGCAGGAGGTGTTACTCTGTGGCTAATTTTCTGTTTATTGCACTTGTAGAAGACGCTGCCGGCTGGGTCCGGAGACAGAACGTTGCCGGCGTCCATGTAACGAGATTCTGCTCCTTAATGGCTCCATAATGTTGTTTGCTGGATAGAATTTGAGCTGTGAGAGATGACACCGAGCTCGGGGCAACCAAATGAACATTTCAGCATTACAGCCCCTGATCAGTATCTTCCATGAGAACTTGGCGCAGGCCTGGCAGAGAGTACATATGCCGTATCGATTTATATCCCCCAATGGCAATTACAGGTCACATTGCACGAATCCAAAAAAATAGCAAAGAATCCTATCTGGCTCCGAGTTGCTCTCGTCACGCATTGAGTAATCCAGGGGGGATATTCGGTCGGGATTCATATCCTTTTTTTTTTTCATTTGGGTAATGGAAGTACAGTATGGTCTGCAAAGGGGAGTGCAGGGATAGGATGACGCCGCTGATGTCTTCGTCCGGCATGTGCAGTTGTCTTTAGTGCAGCACATCAGTCCGTCGCTTTGTTGTTCTCCTGTACGGGGGTTGTTGTTTGCCCACCTGGCGACGCACGATCTACCCGTCATTCCGATATCAATGCAGAAGTTATTGCTACATGTCGCATCCCTGCTAAACTCACTTGTAACACTCTCACTAAGAGGTGCACTTTTTATTTGAATGGATTGTTCCGGAATGGATTTACGCCATAGTTTTATGGTCCGTTCGTATGGTAGGCAAAATTTAGTTGGGGGACATAGCGAGGGTACGTTATGGGGGGAGGACCTCATAGCATATTGAAAATAAGCTCCTCCACCAGGTCTGGAACCTTTGCTGCTACCTCCAGATTTTGCAAACTTCTTGCCTATCCCCCCTCAACCCCCTTTCATCCCATTGTTCCCAACTTCCACTCCACAACACTTGTCATCGTCACACGTGTCCTAGGTCAGTAAATACCCCGAATGAGCGTCATGCGCTAGCAAACCCCCCCCAACCCTCCTCTTCCAGAATGCGCACCAGAAATCGGGACAAATTATCTACCCCCTGCCCCAGCGATCCACTGCCAGTTAACAGCTGTACAGGAGGCGATTCCTAGATTAGTCCTGCGGATCCAGGACTGGGGCAAAAACTATTATTTTGGAATCTGAAACCCCCATTGTCTCCACCACCAGACCCCACCACCGTGACAAACACCTATAGTAGATAAATCACTGATGGAAGCGATCAAGGTTTTCCAACATGAATGAAAATACTATCCTTCCAAATTTTTATGTCCAGGAATGTTGGGGTTTCTAGACATTCATAGCCGCCCGAACAGAAATATTCGTAGTAGCTACTACAAAATGCATGGCATAGGGGTGTACTTAGAGGGGAGTGAAGGCCCCATATCATAGTCAATGTGGTACTCCATTTTACTGTTGGTTCATGCCCACCACGTCTCTAGGGATTGGTGGGCCCAGTGGTTGTTTGCCCCTTGCCTCAAGCTTGTGCCCACCCTTGTTTGCTGGCATTGAGGCGCCTGTGAGAGGTGGAGTCTGACACAAGATAATACTCTTCACATGGGAAGGAATAGGGCCAAGTGGTCGCCATGGCCCCATCTGTAGGGGCGGCCATTCTAATACTTACACTTGTCATGTCCGTTACATTTTGTATCAGTCCATTTTCCTTACACGTTCATGCTGTGCAGGGAATGGTTCAGTCTCTTCCTTTTGGACGACACGGTCTACGTGCGAATGTTTGTTCTAGAATACCAAAACTGAACATGTTTATTGGGAGGGTAATGTTTAGCAATCAGTGTTTAAGCGTTTTCTAGCCAAGCCCTGCTGCTTGTTTGTTTACTGTTCCAGTACACTTGAGGGGAGCGCTGTGTCTCCTTACTCCTCTCCGGTAAGTATATGAATGCCACGTCTTTTCTACTAAACCCACCAGAGACCGTGTGCTGAAAGCTGACAGACGCACCACAGAGAGATTCTCAGGAGCAGGGTGACAATGATACTGTCAGTGTATGTGATGTCTATGCTGAAAACAGTGTCGTGTGTAATAACTAAACTATCTGTTTTATAAATGACAGTTCTCTGTTCTGCCGATACACCTGTGCTTCCGCAGTCCTCAAATTTACTGCCTAAACTTCTATGATGCTGCCCCTATGTGCAAGAATATAACTACTATAATACTGCCCCCTATGTACAAGAATATAACTACTATAATACTGCTCCTATATACAAGAATATAACTACTATAATACTGCCCCTATGTACAAGAATATAACTACTATAATACTGCTCCCTATATACAAGAATATAACTACTATAATACTGCCACCTATATACAAGAATATAACTACTATAATACTGCTCACTATATACAAGAATATAACTACTATACTACTGCTCCTATATACAAGAATATAACTACTATAATACTGCCCCTATGTACAAGAATATAACTACTATAATACTGCTCCCTATATACAAGAATATAACTACTATAATACTGCCACCTATATACAAGAATATAACTACTATAATACTGCTCACTATATACAAGAATATAACTACTATACTACTGCTCCTATATACAAGAATATAACTACTATAATACTGCCCCTATGTACAAGAATATAACTACTATAATACTGCTCCCTATATACATGACTGTAACTACTATAATACTGCCCCCTATATACAAGAATATAACTACTATACTACTGCTCCTATATACAAGAATATAACTACTATAATACTGCCCCTATGTACAAGAATATAACTACTATAATACTGCTCCCTATATACATGACTGTAACTACTATAATACTGCCCCTATGTACAAGAATATAACTACTATAATACTGCCCCTATGTACAAGAATATAACTACTATAATACTGCCTCTATATACAAGAATATAACTACTATAATACTGCCCCAATATACAAGAATATAACTACTATAATACTGCTCCTATATACACAAGAATATAACTACTATAATACTGCCCCAATATACAAGAATAGAACTACTATAATTATGCCCCCTATATACAAGAATATAACTACTATAATACTGCTCCTATATACAAGAATATAACTACTATAATACTGCCTCCTATATACAAGAATATAACTACTATAATACTGCCCCTATATACAAGAATATAACTACTATAATACTCCTGCTATATACAAGAATATAACTACTATAACACTGCTCCTATATACAAGAATATAACTATTATAATACTGCTCCTATATACAAGAATATAACTACTATAATACTGCCCCAATATACAAGAATATAACTACTATAACACTGCTCCTATATACAAGAATATAACTACTATAATACTGCCCCCTATATACAAGAATATAACTACTATAATACTTCTCCTATATACAAGAATATAACTACTATAATACTGCTCCTATATACAAGAATATAACTACTATAATACTGCTCCCTATATACAAGAATATAACTACTATAATACTGTCCCCTATATACAAGAATATAACTACTATAATACTGCCCCCTATATACAAGAATATAACTACTATAATACTGCACCCTATATACAACAATATAACTACCATAATACTGCACCCTATATACAACAATATAACTACTATAACACTGCCCGTATATACAAGAATATAACTACTATAATACTGCCCCCATATACAAGAATATAACTACTATAATACTGCCCCCTATATACAAGACTATAACTACTATAATACTGCTCCCTATATACAAGAATATAACTACTATAATTCTGCTCCTATATACAGGAATATAACTACTATAATACTGCCCCTATATACAGGAATATAACTACTATAATACTGCTCCTATATACAGGAATATAACTACTATAATACTGCCCCTATATACAGGAATATAACTACTATAATACTGCCCCCTATATACAAGAATATAACTACTATAATACTGCTCCTATATACAAGAATATAACCACTATAATACTGCTCCTATATATAAGAATATAACTACCATAATACTGCCCCCTATATACAAGAATATAACTACTATAATACTGCCCCCTATATACAAGAATATAACTACTATAATACTGCTCCTATATACAAGAATATAACTACTATAATACTTCTCCTATATACAAGAATATAACTACTATAATACTGCCCCTATATACAAGAATATAGCTACTATAATACTGCTCCCTATATACAAGAATATAACTACTAAATACTGCCCCTATATACAAGAATATAACTACTATAATACTGCTCCCTATATATGAGAATATAACTACTATAATACTGCTCCTATATACAAGAATATAACTACTATAATACTGCCCCTATATACAAGAATATAACTACTATAATACTGCTCCTATATATACAAGAATATAACTACTATAATACTGCCCCCTATATACAAGAATATAACTACTATAATACTGCCCCAATATACAAGAATAGAACTACTATAATTATGCCCCCTATATACAAGAATATAACTACTATAATACTGCTCCTATATACAAGAATATAACTACTATAATACTGCTCCCTATATACAAGAATATAACTACTATAATACTGCCCCCTATATACAAGAATATAACTACTATAATACTGCCCCTATATACAAGAATATAACTACTATAATACTGCCCCTATGTACAAGAATATAACTACTATAATACTGCTCCTATATACAAGAATATAATTACTATAATACTGCTCCTATATACAAGAATATAACTACTATAATACTGCCCCCTATATACAAGAATATAACTACTATAATACTCCTGCTATATAAAGAATATAACTACTATAATACTGCTCCCTATATACAAGAATATAACTACTATAATACTGCTCCTATATACAAGAATATAACTACTATAACACTGCTCCTATATACAAGAATATAACTATTATAATACTGCTCCTATATACAAGAATATAACTACTATAATACTGCCCCAATATACAAGAATATAACTACTATAACACTGCTCCTATATACAAGAATATAACTACTATAATACTGCCCCCTATATACAAGAATATAACTACTATAATACTTCTCCTATATACAAGAATATAACTACTATAATACTGCCTCCTATATACAAGAATATAACTACTATAATACTGCTCCCTATATACAAGAATATAACTACTATAATACTGCTCCCTATATACAAGAATATAACTACTATAATACTGCCTCCTATATACAAGAATATAACTACTATAATACTGCTCCTATATACAAGAATATAACTACTATAATACTGCTCCCTATATACAAGAATATAACTACTATAATACTGCCCCCTATATACAAGAATATAACTACTATAATACTGCCCCTATATACAAGAATATAACTACTATAATACTGCCCCTATGTACAAGAATATAACTACTATAATACTGCTCCTATATACAAGAATATAATTACTATAATACTGCTCCTATATACAAGAATATAACTACTATAATACTGCTCCCTATATACAAGAATATAACTACTATAATACTGCTCCCTATATACAAGAATATAACTACTATAATACTGCCTCCTATATACAAGAATATAACTACTATAATACTGCTCCCTATATACAAGAATATAACTACTATAATACTGCTCCCTATATACAAGAATATAACTACTATAATACTGCCTCCTATATACAAGAATATAACTACTATAATACTTCTCCTATATACAAGAATATAACTACTATAATACTGCTCCTATATACAAGAATATAACTACTATAATACTGCTCCCTATATACAGGAATATAACTACTATAATACTGCCTCCTATATACAAGAATATAACTACTATAATACTGCTCCCTATATACAAGAATATAACTACTATAATACTGCTCCTATATACAAGAATATAACTACTATAATACTGCCCCCTATTGACTAGAATATTGATGTGAATCAGTAAGGGATGGTAGAACACTCCTTCTTGAACCCTGTAAAGTTTTATCAGTCAGGAATGAAATCCTTCACTGCACACATACAATATATACGACATTCACGTGGTAGGGTTCAGTCACACACATTTTTTGCTCTGCTTCCCCCTATTGTACAGCATCACCTGCCATTTATCACCCGTAAAATATGAAGATTGTTATTCAGGGCAAGAAAAAATAAAATAAATGTTATCTACGTCTTTTTTCTTTGTTTCAGTTTTTCTCTTTTTTTTTGCAGTCTTTCTTTGCGTCCTTTTGTATCTGCTCTGCCGCCTCCCACCTCTTTTTCATTATAAAATATATTCTACAAAGAGCTTATTTTTTTTTTTGTCACCAAAAAAGTCACGCTTGACTGATAGTGCATTGCTTTGGATGGTGAAACATTATGAAAGTTTAATTTTTAATTAAATCTGAAATCCTAATTATAACGGAGAGATATTTTAACCTGTTTCTTTTCAGACTGCCTGGAGTTACATTTGGATAGTGAAATCACAGCACCTTAACAAAACAGAGAGATAAAGCGGCTCGGCAGTCTGGTAAGTACCCGCGACCTTACCTTTGTTCCTCTCAACATCGTTATTAGTGTGCATGAAACAAAGAATTTAGTAATTGGACGTAGGTGAAGGAAAAATGACCTTGTGTTGTTACATGAGCAAACAGAAATTCCTGCAATTTTTATAAAGTATTTGACTCTGTTGAGGGAGCCGCATCCTTTGTTTTGCTGTTTGTGCAGCTTTCTGTTTGTTTATACATAGAACATGGATCCGTATTCGCCATACATTCTCCGCTTTGTGTTGTCACCGTGACTCGCACCTTCATTCTCTCTGTAGAGTTGTCAGCACAGCCACAATCCTTACTGGTCCTTTCCCAGAGTCCTCTGCAATCTCGGTTCTTCACGGGAACATGTGTTGAGGTCCGGCCGTAGGTTTAAGGGTATGTTCACACGCTACGCTAGACTAAAAACGTCTGAAAATACTGAGCTGTTTTCAAGGGAAAACAGCTCCTGACTGTCAGACCTTTTTTAAGCCACTCGCGGTTTTCACTGCGTTTTTTACGGCCGTTTTTGGAGCTGTTTTCAATAGAGTCAATGAAAAACAGCTCCAAAAACGTCACAAAAGTGACCTGCACTTCTTTTTCGCGGCCGTTTTTGTACACGGCCGTTTTTCAGCGTTCTGCTTCAGATTTTTGGGCCGTTTTTCTGGCGTTTACGGCCCGAAAAACGGCCGAAAATAGGCTGTGTGAACATACCCTAATGGTGTCCTGTGCGGTTGACACCCTTACGATTTACGAATATCTTTAACAGCCCTAATAACATTGTCTTAAAGGCTATGTATGTTTTTTGTTTAAATGTTGTTTTAAGCAACTTTTGAATTGTTTTTTTATTTTAAAAAAATAATTACTTTTTGTGATACAGCTTCTATGTATCCTGGAAACATAGAAGCTGTATCTTGCCCTCAAACCCAAATCCGTCAGTTCAGCTGAACTGATGGCTACGGTGAATGCGGGTCCTTCGTGTTTCTGACACGCAGGATCCACCATTTATCGATCACATCTAAAGAATTTAGAGACACGCAGGACCTGTTGTCAACAAAGCCGTCAGTCCCGCTGAACTGACGGATACATAGAAGCTGTATCTCAAAAATTAATTATTATTTGTTTTTTTTTTCATATTCACATTTTTATTGGTTTTTAATACACACAGGTGTAGAACACAGTGGAGGGAAGGCCTCCATACACTAAAAGGAAAACAACAAATAAGGGCGAAGCCCAAACAGAACAGTGTGAATCACATCCCACGACGAAGGACAATATATATCTGCAGCATTAATCTACATAAGAAATAGGAGCATTGCATAAGGATGAAACAGAAAAATAACAGCTCAGACTCCCACACAACATAAAGTATAACGGGAACCGATAAATGCAATCAATTATTTATTTATTTTTAATAAAAAAAACTATTAAAAAGTTGCTTAAAACACCACGATACATTGTTTTAAAAAAAAATTATTAACGTTTTCAAAAGTTTATAAAGACTTTAAGGTACAAAGATAATAAGACTTGGCTTCGGACACAAAGTGTTTGAGCAGCGGGGGGGGGGGGGGGGGTGCAAGGTCTGGGTGCCAGGCCACTGGCATTTGTGGTGACACTTCAGTAGTAACAGGTAATGTTTTCTGCAATCACACAGGATTGCAAACCCCCTAAAGCCGGCCCTATGCGTAGTTGTGTTTGCTGTGTCCTGGGTTAACTACCTGACTAATACTACACCTAGCCTAACCCGATACAGTGATATGAGTTCGAGGAAACGGACAAAAACAAATGAAAAGATGTTGCTTTTTAGCTCTACTCCATTAGAGCAGAGCGATGATCAGTGGCTCCAGCTTAGCTGCATTGTGTGTTGGAGTCGGAGGTAGTCTGAAATAGCCATGCTTTACACTGCAGCAATGCTTGTTTAGATCAGCTGCTGTGTATAAGCGAGACGTCAGTACGTGGAGAGATCATTTTCATTGCAGCAATGACAAAATGATTATAAACTACGAGAAACTAAACCACTAATAGAAGATTATCATGTGTCCGGCACACGGAGACTGAGGGAAGGAGCTTTAATAACGGGAGAAGCTTGAAGGTTAAATTCAATGAGTTTATTATAATACAGAATCTCTGTTCATTTGCCTTTTATACTTTTTTTGCTTGTATTCGGAGGTGTGTGTGAGTTCAGGTTTCGTAGCAACCTCTTGACTTCCTGTCTGGGTGACCAACATTTTGGTACATGTAGCGTCTTCCTGGTCACAGGAAGTTCTGTCTGCTGGAATAATACGCTTCAGCTCCGGCTAATAGAAAGTATTAGAAGTAGCTAAACTAAACTTTTCTAATCTTTACTAAACTTCTTTGTGGACCTAGGACCAAATGTCATTCAGAATTTTTCTAATTTGTGTGGTTCCTCTAGTGGTCTTTACCTTTTTACTGGCGTATTTAGGTGTTCCAGAGGTTGTTCAAGGTTTCGCCTTCTCTTAAATGTGCTGGTTTTATAATAATAATAATAATAGAAACTCCCAGGAATTACCTCTCTATTGAGCATTGAATCTTGACACTATGTAGTTTGCCTTGGACTCTGTGGAGAATTTTTCCAAAGCCAGATCTCATAGGGAACAGCAAGCTCTAAGAAATCACCGTCTCCGCCCCAGCCCTCAGTAGAATATAAGCACAATTCACAGTTCCCGTATTTTATCATTGGAGAAAGCCGTTGTGACGTGTTGAAGCACATTTTGGAAGTCACTCCTTCTCTGTTTACAGGATATGCGGCCCCTGTATTCTGTGCGTGGAGCACCAAAGCCAGACATGGGGCATCTGATTTTCCTGCACCTAATGTCCCCTATTAGTCAAATCATGTCTGTCTGTAGATGAAGGGAATCAAACTGTTCTTCTAAATGAGTAGGTGAAGGCATCCACAGCCAGCTCCAAATCCTTACCTTATTTGTGGTATGGACCTATGCAGGACTTCGGCTCTCCACACTCGGAGCAGGCTGGACAAATAAGTGAACCCGAGGGCCATGGCATCCTTCTCTCTTACAAGGTATTAGAAGGTGTTGGGATTTGTCAGGAATGAGAGTCCATTTTGACTTGGCGTATGCACCTAATCCAATTCAATCAGAACGACCTGTATGGATAAGCTGCATGCAATCCGGGAGTACTCCGTTACTATAGACGCGTTTACCCAAAACTAGACAGCCTCTTATAGCTGAGTAATAGGACTTTGAGGTGTTGGTTAGTCCTCTGCGTTTTTTACTCCATGCACAATGCGGACATTTAGCAGCTAATAATGGACATATGTGGGGTCGGGGAGGACACACTGCAAACCCAATAGCATCCATGTTGGCTACCAAGCCTTCATTACTCCACCGCGTAGGGGAAAAGCACTCAGTACCTCTGAATGATTACCAGCCTCTCATCCGATCACCTATTGTTTCCCTCTTCAGGGATAATGCAGGACAATAGCACAAGATGTACAGTTTTGTTATTTAGGCATACAATGGAATGAGTCACCGACTTCCCAAATCTGCTGTCTGGCTGAATAGACAAACTCCTCCATTCCCCGGGTTTTATTGTTCGGCGGCCAGGTAATATTTGGTGTTAAAATTTTACAGGAGCCCACTCTGCTGTCATTGAATTTTTGTAGGGTAAAGAAAAAAAAATCATTGTCATTGGAAGTTTGACCTTCACAGCTTTCAGAATGCACTTAATATTGGGATGAATGAAGCCCACACAGCGTGCTTGTAGTTATGTTTTTACCAGAAAAATTGATAAATCCTTCACTCTCCCGACATATCCCTTTCATCGGATAGCTCAGCTGCTCTGCGTCAAAATCCATTCAGAGTATAAAGAGTAGTTCTGGTAGGTGTTCTTTGATTCTTAAAGGGGAGCTCCACTTTTAATTATCATGGAACCCTCGTATTCATGAAGTTCTTTAATCCACCCAATTGTCATCAGCACTGCGCCAGTTTCCGTCACTGGAAATCTCTGACCCATCACTTGGCATTGTGCAGTCTCTTTTCTTTGTGAGCTCGACTGTTTGACTATAGACTTCTAGTGCCTTCAGTTTCTGGGTCGGGAAGTAGTATAGCTGTCTGCCAGCGACCATGGTCAGCCATATTAGCCTTCACAGGCAATTTTTATTGTCACCTGGTCTCTCGGGCTACTACCTCTTTCATCTTTTTTTGAGCCAATTAGGCCGTGTTCACATGGCGTACTATGCATACTGATTCTGACGCTGAATCAGCGTTGGAATCGACGCTGAGAACGCCCTGCTTTTGCCTGCCATTGCTTTCAGTGGCGCTAAAAAAAAAAGTAGTTACCTGGCACGGATTCCGCACCTCAAATTGACATTAAAAAAATGGGAAGCTAAAAAAACAGCAGTGGCAATCTCGAAAAATAGCATCCAAAACATCTCGCTTTCTGTCTAAAAAATCAGCGTGCTTTCCAAAATCAGCGACTGTTTTTTCAGCTTCTAAAAAAACTCAGTGTGAACATACCCTTACGGTTGGCAGAACCTTCCCCTCCCCCAATGTTTATTTGTCCTTCGGGAATGTCAGATTGAGCAGCTAGTCCTTTTTATTGTATATCTTTTGTTTTCTTGTGAAGGATAGTTCAATGGTGATATCCATTATGGAGGAAGTAGCTAACTTCTCCTATTTTGGTTTCAATAAAAAACAATATAGCTGCAGTCTGGAGCTCAACTGTATGAAAAGAAAGACCTAAGATTTATTGTCCACCCTGAATAGTCAAACCTCTTAAAATGCACTGGGTTAGATTACTATGTGATGGAAGGGGTGGGGCCGTGACAACCTCTTAGTCTTTTTTATGACGATCGGGTGATTGTCTCTGTAATGGATACAAAATGGATACAGAAGAGAAAGATAAATGAAGAAGTCTATAGGTTAAACCAGCATCGTCTTAATCAATGTACGAATCTTTATCGTCCAATCAGAGCGGCTGAAATCACAGCTGCTAAAACAATCCATATCCATGGAAGTAAAGTTCAGATAATGGTCTTTTCACTTGTCTGAGCGCGTCTGAATCCAGCGGCTCCTGGGGGCTTTAACTCATTTTAATTGAACTCCAGACAAGTGGATTAAAGATATACGTGTTTTTTTTTTTCCTTGGCTATTTAAAAGGGGGACAGGCACCTTCCGTGCGTCACGCGATCATTAGCCGCGTTCTTTAAGACTTCTCATAAATGATGTTTGTATTTTCCAAGATTTTGGTAAATGAGGATCTAATTATGCCGGCACTATCATTTTTTCCTCACATCTTCTGCGAATGTCCGTCTCTAGGGCAGCAATATATTAAATTATTAGCTCCATCACTCAATGATCAAAAAAAGCCGAATTCACATATTCTGTACGTTGTAACAACAAAGAAGTTCAACTGAAGGTGAAACCCTATGGGGGTCATGTATTAATTTGCTACAGAGACGGATGAAAAGCAGACGAAACCGTCACGCGTGTGTAGCCAGAGGATCACGGAGCGACTGAATTCGCAAAATTGTACAAATTCTAAAATATGACACCTACCCGACCCTGTAACGTACAGTACAATATAACATAATGCCCAATCCTCCCACTCGGCACCGTCCAATGATCAGTCAATTCTGATTTTAACTCCTTCCTGCCCTGCACCATAATAGTATGTCACAGTAACGGAACCGTCCTACTATGACGTAGCTGCGATTGCGTGGGGCATGAGCTGAGCCCGCACCATCATTTGCGGGAGGCGGCTGTATTATACAGCCAACACACCGCTCTAACGGCCAGGCAGAGAGAGAACTCAATGCTGACCACCATATCGAAGTGTTTATCCCATCGGTGCTCCCACGACTGAAATAAGTGTATTATATAAGTGAGCAGAGGATCACATGGTCTAAAAAAAAAAGTATAAAAGTTAGGAAAAAGAGCCTACACTGTTTCCGGAACTCGGGTGTTATGGAAACCACATACTGTAGTTCCCTGTGCTACGTAGTTTCCGGTTCTCCTATTCACTTCTATGGGAGTTTCGGAAACAGTGTAGCAAAACGCGCTTCGTTGTTTCCAGAAAACCCGCCCACTTTGTCAGACAGTGGCCAGGGACCAGCGGCAGATGGTAGGACGGGTGTCACGGGGCCCTGTTCTACAGAATGATGCGGGTCCCAGCTCTTGGATCTACACCTATCGGACATTTTTGCCATATCCTGTGGCTATGCCATAAATGTCCAAAATAAGAATACCCCTTTACATTGTATATAATAAAACTGCTACATAAAATCCTTTTATTTAATTGCTTTTGTTTCAGGTCTTTGTAGATTTCGGCAGACGTTGTAAAAGGAAATATCTAGGTAGTGCCCTGCTAGGACCTTCCTCCTCAGTGACATCACCACTTCTTGGTGTGGGGCGTGGCCATTCCTGCACAGCGTGGGATCGGCTTCTCTCTCATTCTCTGTACACGTCTTGCTGCACCCAGTAATAGAAGGGATGGAATAATAGTAGGAACATGCTGTAATGTCACCATACAAACGTGTGATCTGAGGAAGGAGACTGGGAGGTATCCCCTAATATCCGCTTATGTATGATATTATATATAGAATTATGCGAGAAATAAAATAAATGAAAATCATTTTTAAAAAATTTAAAAAAATACAATAAAAATTTTATTTAAAAAATACAAAGACAAAACAAAAAACAAGACACTTATAGGGGGAGTTCACACCTCGATTTTTGTCAGGCAGAAAAAATCTGCCTCAATATTCCTTCAATATGCCTCCTTTTTTCTGCCTCCCATTGATTTCAATGGGAGGTCAGAGGCGGAATCCATTAAAAAAAAGAGCATGATATTTTTATTTTTTCCGTGAGCGGCCAAAAGCTTCCCGTGAAAAGAAAAACCCTCTGCCTCCCATTGAAATTGAGAGCGATTTGGGGTGTTTCTTTGCGCTGATTCCAACACAGTTTATGTGTCAAAATCGGCGCCAAAAAATGCAGTGTGAAATGACCCTTAGACAGCTGAGACCATTGAAATATGGAGGGACAAGTACAAAAAATATTACCGTAATATGGTCCTTAAAGGGGTAGTCTCATCAGTGAAGGGTCTGACTTTGGCATGGTAAGCTGCGACCAGCCAGGCATTTCCCCTGCGGCAGCCATGTAGAAAATGTAGTATTACATGGCGGCCAGTCAAGTGAATGCGACTCTCCATTCTGGCTCATAGAGCGGGTCCCAAGCAGGGGGACCCCCTGTATGATGTACAGATTCCCTAATAGGGTATATTAACAAGGGGTGTCCAAATATTTGCTGTGTCCTTAAGTGGTTAAATGTGTCAGCCCTAAAAATTAGTGATGGATATTTTCCTTCTTTTCCAAAATCCAAAGATGCTACTGCATAGCCTCCACATTGACCAGTGTTGGACGACTTGCTATGGAATCTGTTAAAATGTGTGGCATGCTCCATTGCATGTTGTACTATGGAGGTGCTACTCATATGGCGGCACACTGAGTGCCTACGGCTCCATAATAAGAAACTATAGGGACTCCGCACACGTAATTTTGCCATGTACATGGACCCTTATAGGTAGATGACCACATTCTCACCATGAAAAATCCTTTATATTATAACAGACCTGTAAATTGGGAAGTCCTTTTATCCCTGAACGTTATATGCATCTTCGTGGTGGTTGGTTCAGCCGTTTTTTCAGGTCTACAATTTCGTAGATATAATTGGACTTCTTCATGGGGGGGGGGGTTTGTTGTTCAATGTCCGTATACGTAGATCTGTAGGGGGAAGCACATACGCTCTATACATAAGTTGTACCGCATGACCCTGCCACTACAAGTCTCCGAAACTTTTTAAGAGCGCCTTCAAATGGATCACAAATATTTGCACAATGCCGCGTGTAGTTCAATCCAAATATTTCATCTCATCATAGAGTTAAAGCGTTCTCCATGACTAATAGAAGGACTTTGAACTGTACTTAAACAATTATTAGATGTGCGTTACGCAAAGCCAACACTGAGCCATCTTCCAAGGAAGGAAAAGGCGGGCAGCCAGTGCCACTCCAGCTGTTTTTGAGCATCAAGCCCTGCCAGGCTGGCCAAAATGTAATGGAAAAATAAACCACCATGGAATCACATAATATAGCAAACGTATGTCCTGCGAACAGCGGTTTGCCGTGCCGTCGTTTCCATATCAGTGGCTTTACAGCGGTTTATTTTACAACTACGTTCCCTGACTTCTCCAAAATATATTGCTGCAGACAACCTCTTGTGATATGCCCATTTTTTAACTCCCTGTTCATCATTATACTTAGCCCTAGAAGACAGTGTAATCCATAGATGACCATTCATTTCAGTGACCACCTTAAATGTGCTTACATTGTGGTTCCCCT
Organism: Rhinoderma darwinii; assembly: GCF_050947455.1. Classification (NCBI taxonomy): domain Eukaryota; kingdom Metazoa; phylum Chordata; class Amphibia; order Anura; family Rhinodermatidae; genus Rhinoderma; species Rhinoderma darwinii. The sequence goes on from NC_134688.1 coordinate 477,407,910, forward strand.
GCTCAAAATAGTTGATCTCCGGGACTTCCAGCACCTTCTGTGATCAGTTTCTGGAGAGGATCCCTGCATTGATACAAAATTGGACAACATTTTCAAGTGTGATCTGCATGGGGGCTGGATCGTGTAGCAGACAGTAATTTGTAGCTCTATAGACTGATCAGTTAGAGTCTTCTAATCTTGATCTAGCCGTACGGCCAGGACAAGCAAAACCAGGTTGAACAGCCAGTTTAAATTTTCCTTAGCCATAGGTTCCATACAGAATTATTTGCTATGGGGGATCTAGGTCCTACGATGAGACTCCTGCAGGTCTCTCCAGTCCTAGGATTGAGGTTCTCCTGGTTTTCTGCAGAACAAGGTGCAGGAACAACCGTCCCACTCCACAGGAGAGGACCTCCGATAAGGAAAGCCTACTGCAGGTCTCTCCAGTCCTAGGATTGAGGTTCTCCTGGTGTCCAGCAAGATAAGGTCCAGGAACAACCAACCAACTACACAGGAGAGGTCCTCCGATAAGGAAAGCCTACTGCAGGTCTCTCCAGTCCTAGGATTGAGGTTCTCCTGGTGTCCAGCAAGATAAGGTCCAGGAACAACCAACCAACTACACAGGAGAGGTCCTCCGATAAGGAAAGACTACTGCAGGTCTCTCCAGTCCTAGATTGAGGCTCTCCTTGTTTCCTGCAGAAGAAGGTGAAGGAACAACCAACCCACTGCACTGGAGAGGTCCTCCGATAAGGAAAGACTACTGCACGTCTCTCCAGTCCTAGGATTGAGGTTCTCCTGGTGTCCAGCAGGATAAGGTCCAGGAACAACCAACCAACTACACAGGAGAGGTCCTCCGATAAGGAAAGACTACTGCAGGTCTCTCCAGTCCTAGATTGAGGCTCTCCTTGTTTCCTGCAGAAGAAGGTGAAGGAACAACCAACCCACTGCACTGGAGAGGTCCTCCGATAAGGAAAGACTACTGCACGTCTCTCCAGTCCTAGGATTGAGGTTCTCCTGGTGTCCAGCAGGATAAGGTCCAGGAACAACCAACCAACTACACAGGAGAGGTCCTCCGATAAGGAAAGACTACTGCAGGTCTCTCCAGTCCTAGATTGAGGCTCTCCTTGTTTCCTGCAGAAGAAGGTGAAGGAACAACCAACCCACTGCACTGGAGAGGTCCTCCGATAAGGAAAGACTACTGCACGTCTCTCCAGTCCTAGGATTGAGGTTCTCCTGGTTTCCTGCAGGATAAGGTCCAGGAACAACCAACCAATTACACAGGAGAGGTCCTCCGATAAGGAAAGACTACTGCAGGTCTCTCTAGTCCTAAGATTAGGGTTCTCCTGGTTTCCAGCAGGATAAGGTGCAGGAACAACCAACCCACTGCACAGAAGCCAAGAGCTTAGATGGTGGAATCTGCGGATCCTCAATGGTCCCAGTGTGCACAGCTGCTCCTGGCAGAAGAGGTGACATTTGTACTTTTTCACGTACGGAAAGTTTTACCGGTTCAATATCAAGTTTAGATGGGAATAAATCTGAATAAAGCAGCATGGATAAGCATTCAGACAGTTCAGTAAATATTGAATGTGCTGGGTATTTTTTTTTTTCATCTGTCAGTTCTATCCCCCGTTCCTCTCATTACACTGACTGTTCTTGTTGTTCACAGATGGTCCCCCGTACTAGCACCGCTCTTTTTTTTTTTCATGCTGTAATGTAACTGCCGGGGAACAAAATAAACGCCACGACCATTTACAGTTCATTTACTATATAAGCTCTCAAAAACATGTTTTTCTTGCACAGCACGTGGTGGTTGGGAGTTATTGTAAGCGTATACGTTCACATGTGCGGAGGGTTTATTACAGGGTTGTTATTTTTATGGCAAGACGACGTCTTTAAAGCGAAAAAATAAAGTATGATTAATAACAGCTCGTAATATATGTCACCACTATGAAAAAGAGACCAACCACCACACCACATTATAATAATGTAATCCCATAGGGGGAGGGGCTGTGGCATAAGGAAGCCATATTGTAATTGTCATTTCTGTTATAAAGTTTGCAAAATGAATACGTAGGTTGGTCATGGTCAGCCATACTTGGTGGAGGACCATTGTATGATGAACCCAGGTTCTGATCCTTTAGCTGGTCCCAATGGGTTCAGTCTGGGGTTTCATGTGCACATCTACTTTTAATTGCAACTGTTGTTATCGTTGCACACACAACGTCTAAGGTTATTTCATAAGAAATAGACCCTAGAGAGACAAGTGATTGGCTCCAAAGTCATCTCCAAATGGGGTCGTCTTTTGCTGGACCTTTAAATCCTATTATTGTCACAGATCCTGGGCCCCCCAGATGATCCTCTCGTTCTCTGGTGGACCAGTCTGAGTCCCAGCTGGTCCCAACAGTAGTGTCCAAGAGGTTCAGGAGAGGATGGTCCTGGGTCATTTCATGGCCTCTGGGATTTGTCACTTCCTTGGGTTCAGTCTCTTTTGATGATATGATGGGTGGCTGCCGTAAAATCGGTACATGTACTGTATAGCCGGAGGGTGGCCTTTCCTCTAGTGGTGGTATGTCCTATTGTACTCTTGTACTAGTAAGGCCCCCTGCACGCACAGTCCATGATTATGGGCACGGCCGCGGACAGCCACCTGCATTTGCTGGCCATGTTCCCATTCTAAAGTATGGGAGCACTGTCCGTAAAAGCAAAGAATAGGCCATGTCCTATCTTTTGCGGAGGTTTACTACGGCCCAGACACCTTCCCATAAATATGCGGGAAAGTGTCCATGGGCAAAGGAAGTGAATGGGTCCGCAATTATGAACCGTAATTATGGACGAAATCTACGGTCGTGTGCATATAGCCCAAGGCCATATTTTTCATTCGTAATTACGGACCCATTCATTTCTATGGGCTACGGAAACCTTTCCGTATTTTTACGGATGGCTATCCATTCCGTAGCATTGAGCCGTAAATATAGAACATGTCCTATTGTCCGTAATTACGGCACAGACTCCCCATAGAAGCCTATGGGCACTTCCGTAATTAGGAACGGCTACAGATGTGCACCCGTAGCCGTCCGTAATTACGGCAGCTTTGCTAGGCGACGCCAGGTTTGCAGATGTTGCATATTATGTGTGGTTTTCTTGTTATTTTTGCGTATCCGTAAATACGGATTCATTACGGACCGTATTTGTGGATACCGTTCCATATATGCGGATAAGTTGCGGATGACTATGGATCCGTATTTACGGATGGATGAAAATACGGTCGTGTGCATGGGGCCTAATCACTAGCTTTATGAGTAGGGACAATCCAGTAATAGAGCTAGACCACCATAACAGAGCAGAATACACACAGGAGATGTAGTCAAGGACTTTTCTAGCATGAATTAATAGAAGAACTTGTCTATAGGCGGCTGCACATAGGGGGTGTAAGTACAGCGGCTTATTACCCATAATTCCTTCCTCAACCGGGTGGTTAGTATCTAAAGATTAGAGCAAAGTGCAGGGGGAGGGGTATGAAGAGCTTTGTTTGTTAGCGCAAGAATTGTGAATTGTATTTCTTGGGTAATTGTCAGGCTAAAAAGGCAGTGGAGGATCAAGAAGAGCAAATCAAGCTGGGGCGTACCTATAGTCTGGGGCGTACCTATAGTCTGGGGCGTACCTATAGTCTGGGGCTTACCTATAGTGTGGGGCATGCCTATAGTCTGGGGCGTACCTATAGTCTGGGGCGTACCTATAGTCTGGGGCGTACCTATAGTCTGGGGCGTACCTATAGTCTGGGGCTTACCTATAGTCTGGGGCATGCCTATAGTCTGGGGCGTACCTATAGTCTGGGGCGTACCTATATTCTGGTGCGTACCTATAGTCTGGTGCGTACCTATAGTCTGGGGCGTACCTATAGTCTGGGGCGTACCTATAGTCTGGGGCATGCCTATAGTCTGGTGCGTACCTATAGTCTGGGGCGTACCTATAGTCTGGGGCGTACCTATAGTCTGGGGCATGCCTATAGTCTGGGGCGTACCTATAGGCGGTGCTCAGGTAGCAGTTACACTTTGGCCTGATGCCTGAAGGGGCCCAAAGGCCTCTGCCACATAAGAAGACACCTGTATTATACATGACACGTCATAGATGGGGGGCCCATTACCGATTTTGCATTGGGGCCCAGGATCATCAAGTTACACCTCTGGGATGAAGATAAACCTGTATGATATAGTCCAGTGGTTGGATCCCAATGGGGCACATTTACGAAGACTGGTATTTTATACGCCAGTCTTGGATTAAAGCCCGTCTGAGTAAGATGCAACAAATCTATAATACATTTTTTAATAAATTGGTTGTATCTTCAGTTTTTCGTTTGCGGGCCACATCCGGGATCTAGAGAAGAGTGGAGCGGTGAGTTGAATTTATATACGGCATAGATTTGTGCCAGAACTTTTGCCAGTTTCTAGCATAAATTATGATAATTTTGGCGTGGCCGCAGTTTGCCAATCCCCTATTACAAAGCTACGCCCACTTTTTTTAAAGTGACGGACGTGGCATAAAAAGGGGAAAAGTTATATTTTTTTACACAAATCGGCCATGTACGTTTTTTTCGACAGAATACTTCCGTACAGCAATTAATCAATTCCTCCCAATGTGTAGTATCTACTGTCTGGTCCTCATACATCTGAGACCATGACGGTGGCTTTGAGGTGGTTTTTTTATCATCTTGCTGAAAGGGAAGTCATGACCACAGAACGATCGCTTCCTTTTTTCTACAAAACATTATATTGGGTGAGAATTGCTTGTTAAACGGAAGTTCTGTCTGATTTTCATTACATCTGGTTGATACGCACAGCGTTTATCAGAAATTTAGATAAAGGGATTTATAGGTAGGTATATGCGTATTTGCCTTGTCAATGGTGGCAGTGACGGTGGGCAGCATTATTTCTACCACTAGGTGGAGCTCTAGAGGATTGCATTACAGAGGTTTGAATGAAAGTATCTTATGTTCTGTGTTGCACATGATATTACAGCACTCCCTGTGGTCAGGAGTGGTCCTGCAACTAATACTAATAATAGTTTTCATGTAAAACATGACATGAGAGGAAATAACAATGTATATGATCCACACAAAGTGACACATCTGTGGATCATTTCCTGCATTATTCTCACTTGCCGCTTTTTTATTTTTATAAAAATAGATATTAGAAAGCCAGAGCTGTAATTACTCACATATTTCCACCATATGACCAGAATTATGTAATGTAGGAGGACTGGTTGACTCACGCACTTCTTCCTTTCTAGGGCGCACAAATGTCTGTGGTCTTAGGGGTCACAATGTCAGATCTCACCAATTTAAGGGGCTATAGTGAAATTTGTACATCAAGTTTTTTTTATAAACTTTAAATGTATAAAAAACATAAATGACCCCCTGTGCCCATTCGGTGATCCTGTTCTGTGTGGCCCACTGGAGAGACACAATGCTTTTCTATATTCCCTATATATTGTCTCATAAAAGGGCTTATCCTCTTTTGGCAACCCCCTTCATAGGTTCATTTGGGCAGATGGAGGTCAAAGAGGGAGACACCTCCTTTTAGCCATAAGAAAAGAGCCACTGCTAATAGTGGCTCTGACAGACCTCTCTCTGAGTTACATCCTATATTATACTCCAGAGCTGCACTCACTATTCTGCTGGTGGAGTCACTGTGTACATACATTACATTACTTATCCTGTACTGATCCTGAGTTACATCCTATATTATACTCCAGAGCTGCACTCACTATTCTGCTGGTGGAGTCACTGTGTACATGCATTACATTACTGATCCTGTACTGATCCTGAGTTATATCCTGTATTATACCCCAGAGCTGCACTCACTATTCTGCTGGTGGAGTCACTGTGTACATATATTACATTACTTATCCTGTACTGATCCTGAGTTACATCCTGTGTTATACTCCAGAGCTGCACTCACTATTCTGCTGGTGGAGTCACTATGTACATACATTACATTACTTATCCTGTACTGATCCTGAGTTACATCCTGTATAATACTCCAGAGCTGCACTCACTATTCTGCTGGTGGAGTCACTGTGAACATACATTACATTACTTATCCTGTACTATTCCTGAGTTACATCCTGTATTATACTCCAGAGCTGCACTCACTATTCTGGTGGTGGAGTCACTGTGTACATATATTACATTACTTATCCTGTACTGATCCTGAGTTACATCCTGTATTATACTCCAGAGCTGCACTCACTATTCTGCTGGTGGAGTCACTGCGTACATACATTACATTACTTAACCTGTACTGATCCTGAGTTACATCCTGTATTATACTCCAGAGCTGCACTCACTATGCTGCTGGTGGAATCATTGTGTACATACATTACATTACTTATCCTGTACTGATCCTGAGTTACATCCTGTATTATACTCCAGAGCTGCACTCACTATTCTCCTGGTGGTGGAGTCACTGTGTACATACATTACATTACTTAACCTGTACTGATCCTGAGTTACATCCTGTATTATACTCCAGAGCTGCACTCACTATTCTGCTGGTGGAGTCACTGTGTACATACATTACATTACTTATCCTGTACTGATCCTGAGTTACATCCTGTATTATACGCCAGAGCTGCACTCAATATTCTGCTGGTGGAGTCATTGTGTACATACATTACTTATCCTGTACTGATCCTGAGTTACATCCTGTATTATACTCCAGAGCTGCACTCACTATTCTGCTGGTGGAGTCACTGTGTACATACATTACATTACATATCCTGTACTGATCCTGAGTTACATCCTGTATTATACTCCAGAGCTGCATTTGCTATTCTACATTTCTGTCGAATGGACAGCCAAAGATGTGCCAATTATATTAAGAGGTATGTACCCCTCAATATATTTCCGCCAACGTAAATTAGTTTAAGACCGGTGCTTAACATATATTTCCCCCACTGTATCAGTTTTGTCAGAGTGTTCCTGTAAGAGGCCCTTTTGGGGTGCATCTTACATTGTGGCTACCACGTGCCACGCAGTGACATCATCTAAAAATACCAACACAACGTCTAGAGGCTCCAGGGCTGGTGAAGTCACCTTGAGTTGCAGGCATATGGGCATTGTCCTGGCATCAGTCCTCTTGGCACACGGTGTGGCGGCAGTTTGTGGTACATATGTATAGAACAACGCCTTCTCGTCACCACCTTTTCTATTTGTATAGTTTACAGCACAAACAAGACTTCCCCATTCCACACCAAGTCGGTGTCGCCTAGCAAACGGACAATAAACGATTGTAATGTGGCTTTCTGTACAAACACGTTACATGCCAGCTTGAATTGGCAGGGAACCTGCAGACTGGCAGAAAGAAACCGCACATTATGGAGCAGAGCTGGTGAAGTGTCAGCCTGTAATAATGAAGACTGAAAGTGTAACATATGCATCTCCCCATCCTCCACTGCACATAGCGACTCACTCTGCCCTAGACAAGTACCTTCTTCTCCCGGCCATGTCTTCTCCTCCTCTTACCACACACCGGTCACTTTTCAGCGCCATTAGCAGAGTTCCCAATAGCAGTGGCAGTGATTACTGCCCCCGCTGCCGCATTGTCCTCATAAATGCCAGCCACATAACACCCACATGGGCCAGCCGGTTAACCATTCTCCAATGCCCATCATCCGGAGGAGAACCTGAACCTCCGCTCAGAGAGATTAAAGAGCCAGTCAAATGCCATGGCGGCTGTGTAAACCTCTGAAGATTTTTTTAGGAAAAAAAAAATGTATTATATTGTTTTCTGTAGCTTTATAGAATTGTTTTTTATTTAAAAAAATTACTTTTTGGGACACGGCTTCTATACATAGAAGCTGTGTCTTGTGCTCAGAGCCGAATCCGTTAGGAGAACACAACTGACGGCTTCGGAGGCAGTCAGGATCCACCTATTATTGATCACATCTAAGTTATGAACTCAGAGACACGCAGGACCCACTGTCACCAAAGCCGTCAGTCCCGCTGACCTGACGGATTTGGGTTTTAGCACACTATACGGCTGCTTTCTGTTGCCACAAGAGGGAGCTAAATCCCAATGCAGTGAGATCCCCCTAGTGGTGGCTACAGGCAAACACAATATTATCATGAAACTCTCTGGCTGTCTGAAGGGAATCTGGAGCTCTAAGGAGATACGACCCTATAAAGAATTCTGCCCTAAACCACCACCATTATTTCCTGCACATCCCAATCCACCAGGGATATTGGGTGTTAACTAGGCTGACCAAATGTCTGTGAATTCCGGGGCAGTCCATATAATGGGAAGGGATCGGGGCAGTTTATGTTCTCCACTGTGGTCACCAATGCGCTTGCCACTGTGTTTGCCCCTGCAGTGGTCTAGCCATATGGGGTGCAGTTAATTTGGTGTGTGACAGATGCAGAGCAGCATTATAAATGGGTAGAGCAGCGGGTGGTGGCGCATTATGATCACCATAATGTCACTATAGAGGGAATCTGTAGCCTCTGTGCACATGGTAGGCTGCGGGTCCTGGTACACATTTTGCACCCGGGCACAGGATCTTCAAGCTATGGTAGAAAAAAAGATGGTCCAGCCATAACCATGTGCCCTGAGATGATGCCAGCCTGCTGTGTGATGATGCCAGCCTGCTGTGTGATGATGCCAGCCTGCTGTGTGATGATGCCAGCCTGCTGTGTGATGATGTCAGCCTGCTGTGTGATGATGCCAACCTGCTGTGTGATGATGCCAGCCTGCTGTGTGATGATGCCAGCCTGCTGTGTGATGATGCCAGCCTCCTGTGTGATGATGCCAGCCTGCTGTGTGATGATGCCAGCCTGCTGTGTGATGATGCCAACCTGCTGTGTGATGATGCCAGCCTGCTGTGTGATGATGTCAGCCTGCTGTGTGATGATGCCAACCTGCTGTGTGATGATGCCAGCCTGCTGTGTGATGATGCCAGCCTGCTGTGTGATGATGCCAGCCTCATGTGTGATGATGCCAGCCTGCTGTGTGATGATGCCAGCCTCCTGTGTGATGATGCCAGCCTGCTGTGTGATGATGCCAGCCTGCTGTGTGATGATGCCAGCCTGCTGTGTGATGATGCCATGCCCCTAGCTTACTACAGGCCCAGATACTGAGCTTCTAGATAATTCTAGAACAGGTACTTGTGTGTAGACGTCTCAAGAGCCACAACAACATTCCTGACACCACTGCTTACAGGGACTGCAGCCGAGAGTCACATGGATCTATCTATCTATCTATCTATCTATCTATCTATCTATCTATCTATCTATCTATCTATCTATCTATCTGTCTGTCTGTCTGTCTGTCTATCTATCTATCTATCTATCTATCTATCTATCTATCTATCTATCTATCTATCTATCTATCTATCTATCTCATATCTATCTATCTATCTATCTATCTATCTATCTATCTATCTATCTATCTCATACCTATCTATCTCATATCTATCTATCTATCTATCTATCTATCTATCTATCTATCTATCTATCTATCTATCTATCTATCTATCTATCTACCTCATATCTATCTATCTCACATCTATCTATCTATCTCATATCTATCTATCTATCTATCTATCTATCTATCTATCTATCTATCTATCTATCTATCTATCTATCTATCTCATATCTATCTATCTATCTATCTATCTATCTATCTATCTATCTATCTATCTATCTATCTATCTATCTATCTATCTTTCTATTTCATATCTATCCAGGGGCGTAGCTAAAGGCTCATGGGCCCGGGTGCAAGAATTCAGCTTGGGCCCCCCTACCACTCCCCAACACCACCATCATCATTATCATCAGACCCCTGTGCGTGCCTATGCCCAGACGCTTTGCCCAACAGCCCCCATAGTATAATGCCCCCACAGAGTATAATGCTCCCATAGCTGCCCCCACACAGTATAATGCCCCCCCATAACAGCCCCATACGGTATAATGCTCCCCATATCAGCCCCCATACAGTATAATTCCCCCATATCAGCCCCCATTCAGTATAATTCCCCCATATCAGCCCCCATTCAGTATAATGCCCCCATCTTATCAGCCCCCATGCCATATCTGCCCCCATGCAGTATAATGCCCCCCACACAATATCAGCACCCCCCCCCATACAGTATAATGCCCCCATATGTGCATAATAAAAGAAATAGCATAATTACTTAGCTATCCCCGTTCCCACGCCGGGTGCAGGATCCTTCGCCTCCTCCGGTCTGTGCTATGAGTGACTCGGAGCAGACAGGCGCGAAGATGTCGCTACATCCCGCCTGCCTGCGTCGAGCTGCTCAGGGCACAGTGAATGCTGGATCAAGGAGATGTCAGCTCCTTGCTCCAGGATTGAATGGAATCGGGACCTCGGTGAGTGACTCGCGACCCCCCGGAGGTCTTCACACGAATCCCCAGGGGGACGCGACCCACAGTGTAGGGATGTCACGATACCAAAATTTGGACTTTGAT
>NC_134688.1:477423371-477518371 GCF_050947455.1 Rhinoderma darwinii
CTTAATAAATTTTCTCCTTTGATAGAAGATATATAATAATAAGAGTATTAAAGATACATAGACCACCCCATGAGATATTAGATGTGTGTGTGGGGGGGGGGGGGGTTTGGGTTATGGTTTTGATGGGCAGGACCAGTACCCCCACTTCTATGAATGTTTATTTTTACCCACACACCTGTCTGTAGTCCACCTGTTACCACCCGGCCCCCATTACCCCACCGCCCTTTATAAGGAAAATGTTTGGAGCCCGGATGAAATGTTTACTGAAAAGTCCTATAGAAACGCTGCCAATTAGTGAATCACGGGGGAGGGGAGTGGAGCGCGCCTCGTGTCTTATAGCCTCAGCGGTGCCTCATGCTTTCTTTTTTTAGTTTTATAACTTGTTAATCTTCACTTAATGGCATATAAAAGCTGAAATAAAACAGAATGTTCTAATGCAGTTTTACAGCTCCCTCGGAAAAAGTTGCATCGTATATACATGATAAGCTGACAGATGTTACAACAGTTTACAGTGATCTGCTCTATCTACACATGCTGAGGCTTTCCAGAGGGGTTCAGACACTCCGGCAGGGAGAACGACAACATGTCAGGCCAAGAACCGGCAACCTGCGGCTCTCCTGCTGCTGTGGAACCACAAGTCCCAGCACTGGCAGCACGGGATCTAATCTATCTCATTTGTGGATTCAGCTACATCCATGCACGCAGAATCCAGTCCACAGCCCCACAATCTCCATGGACAATCATTATCAGTAGGATTAGTGTCGTACTGAAGATCTCCGTTACTTTGGCTGGATTTCACCCCTCTAACATGTCCGTTCTCCACATTTCCTCCCAGTTGTGCCGCCTGTCACCTGTAATAGCGGCTGTTGTTGTCTAGTAGCAGTGTCTATAAACTACAGCTCTGCCACAGTCGGTCAGTACACCTCACAGGTCCACAAATGGGGCCACCGAGTGTAGGGGGTTAAATGCTCATGGTTATGATGTCGAGCGTCAGCCCAGAGGCCTGGGATCGCCATGTATGATGCCAAGCGTCGGCTGGGAGGCCTGAGATCGCCATGTATGATGTCAACAGAGGCCTGAGATCACCATGTATGATGTCAACAGAGGCCTTAGATCACCATGTATGATGTCAACAGAGGCCTGAGATCACCATGTATGATGTCAACAGAGGCCTGAGATCACCAGGTATGATGGCAAGCGTCAGCAGAGGCCTGAGATCACCATGTATGATGCCAAGCGTCAGCATAGGCCTGAGATCACCATGTATGATGCCAAGCGTAAGCAGAGAGGCCTGAGATCACAATGTATGATGCCAAGCGTCAGCAGAGGGCTGAGATCACCATGTATGATGCCAAGCGTTAGCAGAGGCCTGAGATCACCATGTATGATGCCAAGCGTCAGCAGAGGCCTGAGATAGTCATGTATGATGCCAAGGGTCACCAGAGAGACCTGAGATCACCATGTATGATGCCGAGCGTCACCAGAGAGGCCTGAGATCACATGTATAATGCCAAGCGTCAGCGGAGGCCTGAGATCGCCATGTATGATGCCAAGCGTCACCAGAGAGGCCTGAGATCACCATGTATGATGCTGAGCATCAGCAGAGAGGCCTGAGATGACAATGTATGATGCCAAGCGTCAGCTGGAGAGGGGTAAAGCCACTAACACTGGAGTAGGAGAGATATTTACTCTTGGGGGAATCACGTCACCATCTGGCGGGTGTCAGGAGATGGACTTACTGCCCAGATGTGTAGAGACACCTATAGTGTTTGGTTATGGAGATATAAGGGTGTGTTCACACGTGCAGGTTTTGATCAGGTTTTTTGATGCAGTTATTGAAGACAAAACCAGGAGTGGAATTAAATAAGATGAGAAGTAGTATCTGTCCTTTATATTTTCTCTACCTTTATGACTCCAAAATGGTTATGGCTTCACAATTTTCATTAAAAAAAAACCTGATCAAAACCTGCATGTGTGAATACATCCTAAAGGTCAGGGTCTTCATGATTCGGGTCCTTAGTTCCTGTGAAATCCTATGCTGCGGCTACAATGTTCTGGAGAACTGGCAGCTTCTGACATTGGGGTCACAGTTTGGGGGAGATCCTCTCCTGACAATGACCCCGGGGACAAAAGCAAGGTCCATAAGAAATGGTTTGCAGATTTTGGGTGGTAGAACCTGACGGCACAGCCCGGACCTCATCCCCACCATTACCAGACTATGAGCCGGGACCCAACATCCGCACCCGACCTCACTAATCCCGGCAGCCATGTTCCCGAAATCTAGTGAAAAGCCTTCCCAGAAGAGTGGGGGCGGCTATAGCTGCAAGGAGGGGACCGACTCCATAGTCAGTTCTGGGGCAACACATATGGACATGATGTTAAGGGGGTCACACACTTTTTACCGTGTAATATTTTCAAACACAACTTAATTTGAACTCGTTAAAACACGTATGAGATGTGCCCCCTGCCGCCCTCCGTTCCAGTGAAGAAATAGCTGCCCGTTGCTTCCGCCCGGCATGATGCGCGTTTTTTCTTATGACCGTCTATTGGGCTGTATTATGTCAGTTCATTGTGATGGCTTCTTCGGAAGGCCCTGAAATGAGCGCGTACGATAAATAACGTCTTTTGTCAGTAGCTTGATAGGAAACAGCATCCTGAAATGTAAAGAATACGAAACAGGAAACGTTGTAACATTCACAATCCATTGTCATCTCCGGCCTCCATATCCTATCCCATGCATCAGATACTCACAGTTATTTCCAGTCCTGGAGTCAGTGGGAAAATTCCTCTGCAAGTTCAATCCAGGACAAGTCAGTCCCCGGCCGCGCACCTCCTATATTATAAGCATTAATCGCTCCAGAATCAATCATTACAGACTGCAGAAAACGGATGTAAAGCGATTACGATGAATCCACGAAGCGCAGAACAAGATCTGCCAGTAAATACCCGGCTCATATATTCACATTGTCCAGCCATTAAATACAATTGTAATTGTGAGCTCCCGTAATCCCGTCCTCCCACGTCCACCATATGTATCACACAGAGCTCTGACATGGCTTCATTATTGTGTGCGGTATGGGACGTCATGTAAAAATTAGACCAAATTGCGCCAAATTTATTACAAGGGTGCGAGCTGTATGGTAAACGTGGCGCATTGTTTGGCACTTTTATCTTCTTTTACACCAGTTTTTTGCGCAGGCCATTAATAAATTTGACGCATTTTCCGACTCTTCGCCACGTACCTGATTTAATAGTGAAAACGTCTGCAATTGTCTAATGTACTGTGTGTTTCAATTTCTAACCATTTGAAAGATCTCTGCTTGCTATCAGTGAATAGGAGCATTTTGCTTTACACCCAGGTTCTGAAAACCTATACGGACCTAATGCTTCTCACAGCTGAGGGGCTGTTACACTTTCATCCTCAGAAAGTTTAACACATCAGCAGCACAAATCTCTTTTCTGTCCTCCTAGTTTGTTACAGTGTATCAGCGCAGGTAAAATGTATCAGTCTGGAGTCCAGACTGTTCCTATCATAGTTCAGTGCACAGCAAGGGAATTGGGATTTGCAAATCCACCTACTGCAAATCCGCGACCTGTCCTATTTGTTGCAGATTTTTTTCATGGTAAATTTCACCAATGGCAATGCGGCATGAAGGTGAAGACTGTGGCGACATCTTTGGAAAATCTGCATGTAACACGTGATTTGCTGTGAATGTTAACACCTTAATGCCCCATGACGTTCTATTACGTGATGGGCGCTAAGTAGTTCCTGCGAATTTACGTAACTGTACGTCATGGCGATGCCATGGGCACAGGAGATGTGTCTGTGCCATCACTTGCAGGTTTCAGCTGTATGATACAGTCAACTCTTTGCTCTTGTTTAACCTGTTAGATGCCACAATAAATAGCGACCATGGCATCTAAGGGGTGTCAGATGGAGGAGGGCTCCCTCTGTCAGCCCATGCCCCCTGGCAATTGATGGGTTGCTTGGACAGCCAGGGTCCTAACAATGGCCCCCAGGTCTGCCATCTTTGGACACCTATCAGGCCCTGCCAGAGGCGGAACTGCAATGCAGAAGGGTGTTCCGTGTATTATATGGCCAATCAGCCGATCGCATAGTCTAGTGCTCTAGAAGGACTGAAATTTATTTGATAAAATGTTTGTTTAAAAATATTAATAAAAAGAAAGAAGAAAAAACCCCAAAAAAGTGTTTCCCTATTAAAAATAGTTTATTATTTCAAAAAAGAAAAAAAAATACACAAAATGAATATCGCCGCATCCGTAAAGATCCAAACGATATGAGCACGTTATTTAATCCGAGCAGCGTAAAGAAAAATTAAAAACAATGTCAGAATTGCTGTTTTTTTGTGTTAGTCCCACCTCACCAAAAAACTGTCAAAAAGTACTATGTCCCCCGAAATGTTACCAATGAAAGCGTTAACTTGTCCCGCAAAAAAGGAGCCTTCACAAAGCTGCGTTGGCAGGAAAATAAAATATCATCGCTCTCGGAATGCAATGGCACAAAAGCAAATGATTTTCTAAAAAAAAAGGGTTCTTATTGTGCAAAAGTTATAAGACATAATAAAAATATAAATTTGGTATCGCCGTAACGGTACCGACCCGAAGAATAAGGTTAACGGGGAACGTCGTAAAAACAAAACCCAAAAAACTACAGCAGAATTGCATCCCCCCCCACCCCCCCAGAAAAAGTAAAATGTTATACAATGCATTATATGCGCCCCAAACTGGTGCGTTGAAATAAAAATAAAGCTCATCCTACGAGAAACACGTCCCCATACGGCTATGTCGGTAAAAGTTAAAAAGTTCTGGATCTTGGAATGCGGCAATGAAAAAAAAAATTGCTGTGTCCAAAAGTTTACAACAGATATTTTCTACCACGTGTGAACATGACCCAAGAGGTAGAGAAAGTCCTTGATGAAGCCGTCAATCCGCGTTGTCCCTTCCCTGCCGTCTTTAGTTGAAGCGTAACATAACATGCAAATAACTGGCATAAGGAAACAATGTATATGTAAGGAAACAATGTATATGTAAGGAAACAATGTATATGTAAGGAAACAATGTATATGTAAGGAAACAATGTATATGTAAGGAAACAATGTATATGTAAGGAAACCATGTATATGTAAGGAAACAATGTATATGTAAGGAAACAATGTATATGTAAGGGAGCAATATATATGTAAGGAAACAATGTATATGTAAGGAAACCATGTATATGTAAGGAAACCATGTATATGTAAGGAAACAATGTATATGTAAGGAAACAATGTATATGTAAGGAAACCATGTATATGTAAGGAAACAATGTATATGTAAGGAAACAATGTATATGTAAGGGAGCAATATATATGTAAGGAAACAATGTATATGTAAGGAAACCATGTATATGTAAGGAAACCATGTATATGTAAGGAAACCATGTATATGTAAGGAAACAATGTATATGTAAGGAAACCATGTATATGTAAGGAAACCATGTATATGTAAGGAAACAATGTATATGTAAGGAAACCATGTATATGTAAGGAAACAATGTATATGTAAGGAAACAATGTATATGTAAGGAAACAATGTATATGTAAGGAAACAATGTATATGTAAGGAAACAATGTATATGTAAGGAAACAATGTATATGTAAGGAAACCATGTATATGTAAGGAAACCATGTATATGTAAGGAAACAATGTATATGTAAGGAAACAATGTATATGTAAGGGAGCAATGTATATGTAAGGAAACCATGTATATGTAAGGAAACCATGTATATGTAAGGGAGCAATGTATATGTAAGGAAACAATGTATATGTAAGGGAGCAATGTATATGTAAGGAAACCATGTATATGTAAGGAAACCATGTATATGTAAGGAAACAATGTATATGTAAGGAAACAATGTATATGTAAGGAAACCATGTATATGTAAGGAAACAATGTATATGTAAGGAAACCATGTATATGTAAGGAAACCATGTATATGTAAGGAAACCATGTATATGTAAGGAAACCATGTATATGTAAGGAAACCATGTATATGTAAGGAAACAATGTATATGTAAGGAAACAATGTATATGTAAGGAAACAATGTATATGTAAGGAAACCATGTATATGTAAGGAAACAATGTATATGTAAGGAAACAATGTATATGTAAGGAAACCATGTATATGTAAGGAAACCATGTATATGTAAGGAAACAATGTATATGTAAGGAAACCATGTATATGTAAGGAAACAATGTATATGTAAGGAAACCATGTATATGTAAGGGAGCAATGTATATGTAAGGAAACAATGTATATGTAAGGAAACAATGTATATGTAAGGAAACAATGTATATGTAAGGAAACAATGTATATGTAAGGAAACAATGTATATGTAAGGGAGCAATGTATATGTAAGGAAACAATGTATATGTAAGGAAACCATGTATATGTAAGGAAACAATGTATATGTAAGGAAACCA
This sequence comes from Rhinoderma darwinii, assembly GCF_050947455.1. NCBI lineage: Eukaryota > Metazoa > Chordata > Amphibia > Anura > Rhinodermatidae > Rhinoderma > Rhinoderma darwinii. The sequence continues at coordinate 477,429,857 of NC_134688.1, forward strand.
TGTATATGTAAGGAAACAATGTATATGTAAGGAAACAATGTATATGTAAGGAAACAATGTATATGTAAGGGAGCAATGTATATGTAAGGAAGCCATGTATATGTAAGGAAACAATGTATATGTAAGGAAACCATGTATATGGATGGAAACCATGTATATGTAAGGGAGCAATGTATATGTAAGGAAACAATGTATATGTAAGGAAACAATGTATATGTAAGGAAACCATGTATATGTAAGGAAACAATGTATATGTAAGGAAACAATGTATATGTAAGCAAACCATGTATTTGTAAGGAAACCATGTATATGTAAGGGAGCAATGTATATGTAAGGAAACAATGTATATGTAAGGAAACAATGTATATGTAAGGAAACCATGTATATGTAAGGAAACAATGTATATGTAAGGAAACAATGTATATGTAAGGGAGCAATGTATATGTAAGGAAACCATGTATATGTAAGGAAACCATGTATATGTAAGGGAGCAATGTATATGTAAGGAAACAATGTATATGTAAGGGAGCAATGTATATGTAAGGAAACCATGTATATGTAAGGAAACCATGTATATGTAAGGAAACAATGTATATGTAAGGGAGCAATGTATATGTAAGGAAACAATGTATATGTAAGGAAACAATGTATATGTAAGGAAACCATGTATATGTAAGGGAGCAATGTATATGTAAGGAAACAATGTATATGTAAGGGAGCAATGTATATGTAAGGAAACCATGTATATGTAAGGAAACCATGTATATGTAAGGAAACCATGTATATGTAAGGGAGCAATGTATATGTAAGGAAACAATGTATATGTAAGGGAGCAATGTATATGTAAGGAAACCATGTATATGTAAGGAAACCATGTATATGTAAGGGAGCAATGTATATGTAAGGAAACAATGTATATGTAAGGGAGCAATGTATATGTAAGGAAACCATGTATATGTAAGGAAACCATGTATATGTAAGGGAGCAATGTATATGTAAGGAAACAATGTATATGTAAGGGAGCAATGTATATGTAAGGAAACCATGTATATGTAAGGAAACCATGTATATGTAAGGAAACAATGTATATGTAAGGAAACCATGTATATGTAAGGAAACAATGTATATGTAAGGAAACCATGTATATGTAAGGAAACAATGTATATGTAAGGAAACCATGTATATGTAAGGAAACAATGTATATGTAAGGAAACCATGTATATGTAAGGAAACAATGTATATGTAAGGAAACCATGTATATGTAAGGAAACAATGTATATGTAAGGAAACAATGTATATGTAAGGAAACAATGTATATGTAAGGAAACAATGTATATGTAAGGAAACAATGTATATGTAAGGAAACCATGTATATGTAAGGAAACCATGTATATGTAAGGAAACAATGTATATGTAAGGAAACCATGTATATGTAAGGAAACCATGTATATGTAAGGAAACAATGTATATGTAAGGAAACCATGTATATGTAAGGAAACAATGTATATGTAAGGAAACAATGTATATGTAAGGAAACAATGTATATGTAAGGAAACAATGTATATGTAAGGAAACAATGTATATGTAAGGAAACAATGTATATGTAAGGAAACAATGTGCTGAGCTACAATGTTATTTTCTCATAAAATAATGGTGCAACATGTCAATAAACAAGGATATTCCGACACCTGATCTTTGATGCTAGAAGTTGGTCAAGTTCCCATATCATAAGCATCACTAACCACACGAAATGAAGGGGTACAGTTAATTCCTGGCTTTACGTGCCATCTGACACTGGATTTATGCTTTTTCCTTCTTGCGCGGTCAGAGGTTGTGGTTTATGTTGTACATCTCGTGCTAAAAAGGCATCTAAAAGCCTATATGGCAAAGAACACGATGTATCCCCTATTAAAAAAAAAAAAATCTCCCATTTACCTGGATCACAAACGAAGCCTGTGTAGACAAAAAATAGGGACCACATTGAGAGGGGTCACTAGATTTTCCTATATATATATATATATATATATAGTAACATATGCAACTTGACCAGCGTTAGCCAATCATGGCTGCTTTCTTCAAAAAACAGCGCCACACCTGTCTATAGTTTGTTGGGGTATTACAGCTCAGCCCCATTTACTTCAATGGAGCTGGGCTGCAATACCACAAACATCCTGCGGACAGGTTTGGCGCAGTTTCTTAAAGAAAACAGCTTTTTCTTATTCTGTACAACCCCTTTTAGGCTCTGTTCACATTGGAACCTGTTTTCTGCTTTTGCAAGATATTTTACAGATGTGATGGATCCGTTATGATCCATCATGATCAGTTATGATTTGTTTGATGGATCAGTCATGATCAGTTTTGATCGTTTTTTTTTTTCAACTTCTTTTGTCTTAGATGCTTGACAAACCCATTCTGTCAGCTATGCATTTTTAATTTTTTTTTACTGTAGTGAATAGTGCAGCACATTTGAAAAGAGCCTAACGCTGAATTTTTTTGTGGACCATGATAACTAAATTAAAGGAGAATCCCCAGCTCGGGTGGACTCAAGCCGTCCATGTATTACATAGACCGTAATTCATCTGAATAGCCGCCGTGTAATATTACATTATATAATCAGGTGACACGAAAATCAGCTATTTGCGGGGGTCTCGGGAGCCAGATACACATGTATCAGCTGATTTCAGCTCCAAAGTGGTTGTCTGTGATGAACCCCCTTAAAAATGTCTAGTATTTCCTACCATGATGTTTTTAGGTCCAACATTCTGTCTGCACTGATTTGTGTTTTAATTTATCTTTATAACTTTTACATCTCCATTGCTCTGATACAGAACTCCAAATCCCCTGCATTTACATAGGATTAAATTTTTTTAAATTCTGTCTTCCTGCAGCCACCACTAGGGGGAGCTCACTGCATATTAATTAATTATTGAGTTTAATCTACGCTCCCCCTAGTGGTGGCTGCAGGCAGACAGAATTTTATCATTTAAATATGTTTATGCAGGGGATATGGAGCTCTGTATCAGAGACTGGTATGAGATATATATATATATATATATATATATATATATATATATATATATATACTGCATAAATATATATATTAAAAAATAAATAAAATAAAAAATATATATATACTGGAATTAAACAGGACAGGATTATGGAACTATTTAAATTAAAAAAAGGGGTCAAGGGCGGTCATTCCCTTCAAGGGGCAGCATGGCTGATATTTTTAGGCATCAGTAGGGGTCCCAGCAGTTTGACCTCCACCAGTGAGACATCGATGGACCCATATGTCATTAATGTCTGTGTTAAGAAAACCCTTTTAATATAATACTGTACATTTACCTGCACAAACAAGGTAATGTGATGTCACTTTGAGTTGTGCCAAATGACAGACTCAGCTCTGCTACATCAAATAGTCGTTCTCCTCCAGTAGAAACTGTTAATGTGTCTTCCTCTTGCTCTCCAGTACGGAAGTTACAGTAATTTACTTAGACGCACAAATGCTGTTTTTTTTAAATTATTCTTTCTGTTTGACTGTGGCTCAGACACATCCACTAAATTTAGGTCAGCCAAAAATATATAAGCCCTATCATTAGGAGGACAGCAAAGTGACTTCAAAGCAGTATAGATTTAGTATTCTCCTTGCAGCCAGTGTCCAGCCACAGCGGCTCGGAAATCAATACGTTCAAAATGATTCTTGTTATAAGGCAGCTTATTGCTCAGAATATACTACCACTTATCGGCGAGGCAGCACACGCTCGGAAGTCAATATTTTCACGGCAGACTATTTTCATTTCTCGTATTTTTTTTATTTTTTTTAAAGTAACAATATACATGTTAATATTTCTACCTGTGAGAGAACACAACAGAACGAATTACACCGATGAAACATTGTAGCCACAGCAGACTTTATATCTTCAAAGATGATAAACTCTGTGTACTTGTGGAGCGTTTCATGGGTTAATCGAGATAGATGTGCTTTCAGGACATCCGTTTAATTCAACATTTTACAGAGTTCTTAGTACATCTCGTTCTCGTATAGAAGCCAAGAAACGTCAAAGCAGTAAAATACTACATGTAAATAAAAAGGGCAATAGGTCTCACACTCTCACTGGCAAATCTGTTCTAATATAAGAACATTATATACTGAACATACAGGGAATGGTCTTGTGATACTGTTGGGAATTAATGGAAAAGGCTGCGTCATGATAAAGACTTAAAGTGCTTGATACATATTTAGGGGTGGTGGTCGTTCCCATCGCTGTTCCACTTAATCACATAGTATTATAAGTTATAGTACATGTACTGGTTAGTCTAAAAAAAACTGTAAGGCAAATTAGAAGGAAGGAATCATTGGGAAAAGTCTGTGTTTAGTGTTGTTGCTCATTTCTATTCATTTTGCAATAAATTTGATGCACAGTAACAGTTTCATGACGGGGTGTTTTTTTTAGCAAAATTTCACTTTTTGTTACGCTCCTTTCTAAAGGCCAATTTATTTTATTTATTTTTTTGTTTCTTAGTCTTCCCACAATTAAATTTTTTTGGAGGTCTTTTTTAGGAAAAAAAATTGTCAAAACCAGGGAAAATAATATTGTTTTACCACATTTTTTTTTTTGCTTAGTTTTAAGGTAGGTTCAATGAATAATATTTACCCCAAAAATTAATCCACTAATTCTTCCGCACATAATAATGTCAAATATGTATACATACCTTGTGTAATGTATGTTGTTGTTATAGTGCTGAGGACAAAGACAATATTTGAGCTAAAAATGTATCTCCCTCCCTTAGCTTTAGACGCTTAATATGAGTAGGACAGCATGTAAATTTACCATTAATTTACGAGGTGTGGGCAGGAAGGGGTGCTTACTGATCCCTTCACTGTTCCAAATCATTTTAATGGAGTGGTGCAGTAGTGTAACACAAATTAATAATGTTGGATTATGGTATTTTGTAAAAATTAAGGACAGCCGTGCATCTGTAAATAATGAGTCTTTTGTTTTCTATTGCACACTGCTGTGTTCTCTCTCACAATGTATGGACCAGTGGGTGAGACTGCTGCCGTGTGATTGACCAATCTAATCAAAAGAGGTGCTGCACAGACCTAGGAGATCACTGTACACAGCAATAAGCACTGTAAAACATGAGGTACACACTAAATGTGTGTGTGTGTGTGTGTGTGTGTGTGTGTGTGTGTGTGTGTGTGTGTGTGTGTATGTATGTATGTATGTGTATATATATATATATATATATATATATACATAAACTACCGTTCAAAAGTTTGGGGTCACCCAGACAATTTTGTGTTTTCCATGAAAACTCACACTTATATTTATCAAATGAGTTGCAAAATGACTAGAAAATATAGTCAAGACATTGACAAGGTTAGAAATAATGATTTTTATTTCAAATAATAATTTTCTCCTTCAAACTTTGCTTTGGTCTTGGAATGCTCCATTTGCAGCAATTACAGCATTGCAGACCTTTGGCATTCTAGCTGTTAATTTGCTTAGGTAATCGGGAGAAATTTCACCCCATGCTTCCAGAAGCCCCTCCCACAAGTTGGATTGGCTTGATGGGCACTTCTTGCGTACCATACGGTCAAGCTGCTCCCACAACAGCTCTATGGGGTTGAGATCTGGTGACTGCGCTGGCCACTCCATTACAGATAGAATACCAGCTGCCGGCTTCTTCCCTAAATAGTTCTTGCATCATTTGGAGGTGTGCTTTGTGTCATTGTCCTGTTGTAGGATGAAATTGGCTCCAATCAAGCGCTGTCCACAGGGTATGGCGTTGCAAAATGGAGTGATAGCCTTCCTTATTCAAAATCCCTTTTACCATGTACAAATCTCCCACTTTACCAGCACCAAAGCAACCCCAGACCATCACATTACCTCCACCATGCTTGACAGATGGCGTCAGGCACTCTTCCAGCATCTTTTCAGTTGTTCTGCGTCTCACAAATGTTCTTCTGTGTGATCCAAACACCTCAAACTTCGATTCGTCTGTCCATAACACTTTTTTCCAATCTACCTCTGTCCAATGTCTGTGTGCTTTTGCCCATATTAATCTTTTCCTTTTATTAGCCAGTCTCAGATATGGCTTTTTCTTTGCCACTCTGCCCTGAAGGCCAGCATCCCGGAGTCGCCTCTTCACTGTAGACATTGACACTGGCGTTTTGTGGTTACTATTTAATGAAGCTGCCAGTTGAGGACCTGTGAGGCGTCTATTTCTCAAACTAGAGACTCTAATGTACTTGTCTTGTTGCTCAGTTGTGCAGCGGGGCCTCCCACTTCTCTTTCTACTCTGGTTAGAGCCTGTGTGTGCTGTCCTCTGAAGGGAGTAGTACACACCGTTGTAGGAAATCTTCAGTTTCTTGGCAATTTCTCGCATGGAATAGCCTTAATTGCTAAGAACAAGAATAGACTGTCGAGTTTCACATGAAAGCTCTCTTTTTCTAGCCATTTTCAGAGTTTAATCGAACCCACAAATGTAATGCTCCAGATTCTCAACTAGCTCAAAGGAAGGTCAGTTTTATAGCTCCTCTAAACAGCAAAACTGTTTCCAGCGTTGCTAACATAATTGCACAAGTGTTTTCAGGTGTTTTCTAATCATCCATTAGCCTTCTAACACAGTTAGCAAACACAATGTACCATTAGAACACTGGAGTGATGGTTGCTGGAAATGGGCCTCTATACACCTATGTAGATATTGCATTAAAAACCAGACGTTTGCAGCTAGAATAGTCATTTAGCACATTAACAATGTATAGAGCAGGGGTCTCAAACTCGGCCGGGTAAGTGGGCCACATATAGAAAAATTGGAAGTTGACGGGCCGCATTACTTTCAAATTTGATACAATACAAAATTATTGTTAATCAATTAGTTATTTGAACGACTATAACACTATATTACTAGAATAATAATACTACATTACTATAATAATAGCACTAGGTTTAAAATTTGAGATATTTCTCCATGTGCTTATTTCAACAATCCAGCTTTCCAGTTTAAGTGTCACTAAATGCAGTCCGGCGGCTCAGTTAGCACACATGTCAAGATTGGGCAGCCCCTTTTTAGATAGTGCCGCAGTGCCCTCTGTGGATGCTGCCGCAGTGCCCTCTGTGGATAATGCAACACACCCCTAGATAAGGCCACAGTGCCCTCTGTAGATAAGGCCACAGTGCCCTCTGTAGATAAGGCCACAGTGCCCTCTGTAGATAAGGCCACAGTGCCCTCTGTAGATAAGGCCACAGTGCCCTCTGTAGATAAGGCCACAGTGCCCTCTGTAGATAAGGCCACAGTGCCCTCTGTAGATAAGGCCACAGTGCCCTCTGTAGATAAGGCCACAGTGCCCTCTGTAGATAAGGCCACAGTGCCCTCTGTAGATAAGGCCACAGTGCCCTCTGTAGATAAGGCCACAGTGCCCTCTGTAGATAATGCCAGTGTCCTCTTCAGATACTGTCACACACCCACTTGTAGATAACGCCACAGTGCCCTCTGTAGAGGCTGCCACAGTGCCCTCTGTAGAGGCTGCCACAGTGCCCTCTGTAGAGGCTGCCACAGTGCCCTCTGTAGAGGCTGCCACAGTGCCCTCTGTAGAGGCTGCCACAGTGCCCTCTGTAGAGGCTGCCCCAGTGCCCTCTGTAGAGGCTGCCCCAGTGCCCTCTGTAGAGGCTGCCCCAGTGATGTCAGGGGCTTGCCCAGAGCTGGAGTCCCAGGAAGAGCGCTAGTAGGCTCTTCCTGGGACTCCAGCTGTGCTCCTGACATCACTGGGACTCCTGCTCTGGGGAAGCCCCTGACATCATTGTCGATGTATGGACAGCGATGTCAGAGGCTTCCCCAGAGTCCCAGAGCAGAGCCGATAATAGCGCTCTGCCCGGGACTCCGCTCTGGGGAAGACCCTGACACACTGTCCATATATGGGCAGCGATGTCAGGGAATTCCACAGAGTCCCGGAGCAGAGCCGATACTAGCGCTCTGCCCGGGACTCCGCTCTGGGGAAGACCCTGACACACTGTCCATATATGGGCAGATATGTCAGGGAATTCCGCAGCGTCCCGGAGCAGAGCCTATACTAGCGCTCTGCCCGGGACTCCGCTATGGGGAAGACCCTGACACACTGTCCACATATGGGCAGCGATGTCAGGGAATTCCACAGAGTCCCGGAGCAGAGCCTGTACTAGCGCTCTGCCCGGGACTCCGGCTCTGGGGAAGCCCCAGACATCGCTGTTCATATGTGGACAGCGATGTCAGGGAATTCCACAGAGTCCCGGAGCAGAGCCGACACCAGCGCTCTGCTCGGGACTCCGGCTCTGGGGAAGCCCCAGACATCGCTGTTCATATGTGGACAGCGATGTCAGGGAATTCCACAGAGTCCAGGAGCAGAGCCGACACCAGCGCTCTGCTCCGCTCTGGGCAAGACCCTGACACACTGTCCATATATGGGCAGCGATGTCAGGGAATTCCACAGAGTCCCGGAGCAGAGCCGACACCAGCGCTCTGCTCGGGACTCCGGCTCTGGGCAAGCCCCAGACATCGCTGTTCATATGCGGACAGCGATGTCAGGGAATTCCACAGAGTCCAGGAGCAGAGCCGACACCAGCGCTCTGCTCCGCTCTGGGCAAGACCCTGACACACTGTCCATATATGGGCAGCGATGTCAGGGAATTCCACAGAGTCCCGGAGCAGAGCCGACACCAGCGCTCTGCTCGGGACTCCGGCTCTGGGCAAGCCCCAGACATCGCTGTTCATATGTGGACAGCGATGTCAGGGAATTCCACAGAGTCCAGGAGCAGAGCCGACACCAGCGCTCTGCTCCGCTCTGGGCAAGACCCTGACACACTGTCCATATATGGGCAGCGATGTCAGGGAATTCCACAGAGTCCCGGAGCAGAGCCGACACCAGCGCTCTGCTCGGGACTCCGGCTCTGGGGAAGCCCCAGACATCGCTGTTCATATGTGGACAGCGATGTCAGGGAATTCCACAGAGTCCCGGAGCAGAGCCGACACCAGCGCTCTGCTCGGGACTCCGGCTCTGGGGAAGCCCCAGACATCGCTGTTCATATGTGGACAGCGATGTCAGGGAATTCCAGAGTCTCGGAGCAGAGCCGATACTAGCGGCTCTGTGTCCCGCAGGTCGCAGATGACAGCCCCAGGGGCCGCATGCGGCCCGCGGGGCGCGTGCTTGAGACCCCTGGTATAGAGTGTATTTCTGATTAATTTAATGTTACCTTCATTGAAAAAAACTGTGCTTTTCTTGCAAAAATAAGGAAATTTCTAAGTGACCCTAAACTTTTGAACGGTAGTGTATATATATATATATACACCGCGTTCCAAATTATTATGCAAATGTTATTTTTCGCTGATTTTCCTAAATAGTCGATGCGAATGACAGTCAGTATAATCTTCAAGCCATCAACCGTTGGAGTATAATGCGAATTTTATTGAACAAATCTCCTAATGATAACAGATTTTTTTTGCTTCACATTATTATGTACAACAGAGATCAAAACATTTTAAAGGTTGTAAAGAGAACTAAAATGGTAATTTGTTGAATTTGCAGCATCAGGAGGTCATATTTACAGAAATCAAAAGCTCTTTCAATCCAAAAAAACTTAACAGGCCAAGTTACATGTTGCATAGGACCCCTTCTCTGATATCACCTTCACAATTCTTGCATCCATTGAATTTGAGAGTATTTGGACAGTTTCTGCTTGAATATCTTTGCAGGATGTCAGAATAGCATCCCAGAGCTTCTGTTTTGATGTGAACTGCCTCCCACCCTCATAGTTATTATGCTTTAGGATGCTCCAAAGGTTCTCAATCGGGTTGAGGTCAGGGGAACATGGGGCCACACCATGATTTTCTCTCCTTTTATTCCCACAGCAGCCAATGAAACAGAGGTATTCTTTGCAGCATGAGATGGTGCTTTGTCATGCATGAAGATAATTTTGCTACGGAAGGCACGGTTCTTCTTTTTGTACCACGGAAGAAAGTGGTCAATCATAAACTCTACGTACTTTGCAGAGGTAATTTTCACACCGTCAGGGACCCTAAAGGGGCCTACCAGCTCTCTCCCCATGATTCCAGCCCAAAACATGACTCCGCCACCTCCTTGCTGACGTCGCAGCCTTGTTGGGACATGGTGGCCATTCACCAACCATCCACTACTCCATCCATCTGGACCATCCAGGGTTGGACGGCACTCATCAGTAAACAACACTTTTTGAAAATTAGTCTTCATGTATTTCTGAGCCCACTGCAACCGTTTCTGCTTGTGAGCATTGTTTAGGGGTGGCCGAATAATAGCTTTATGCACACTTGCAAACCTCTGGAGGATCCTACACCTTGAGGTTTGCGGGACTCCAGAGGCACCAGTGGCTTCTGGCTTCAAATACCTGTTTGCTGCTTTGCAATGGCATTTTAGCAGCTGCTCTCCTAATCCTATTAATTTGTCTGGCAGAAACCTTCCTCATTATGCCTTTATCTGAATGAACCCGTCTGTGCTCTGAATCAGCCACAAATGTTTTCACAGTACGATGACCACGCTTAACATTTGATATTTCAAGAACATTTTTCATACCTTGACCAAGGTATTGCACTATTTCACGCTTTTCGGCAGCAGAGAGATCCTTTTTCTTTCCCATATTGCTTGAAACCTGTGGCCTGCTTAATAATGTGGAACGTCCTTCTTTAGTAGTTTTCCTTTGATTGGGCACACCTGGCAAACTAATTATCACAGGTGTCTGAGATTGATCACAATGATCCAAAGAGCCCTAAGACACAATACCATCCATGAGTTTCATTGAAAAACTAATAATTAAATGTTTATGACACTTAAATCCAATGTGCATAATAATTTGGAACACAGTATATATATATATATATATATATATATATATATATATATACACGCTGTAGATGAAATGATAGATATGAAATATTACATACATCGATGATGATGGATATATAGATACTATGTAGATAGATCGATTGATTTGTATGAGATAAATAGATAGATGATAATAAATAGGAGATAGATATATATGAGATTTTTACTGACGTGTTTGGGCTTCCTGTGACATTATCGATAGGGCAGTCGGTACATATCCGTATTAACAGGCAGTACATATCAGTATCAACAACCAGTACATATCAGTATCGGCAGTCGGTACATATCATTATCCGCAGTCGGTACGTATCAGTTTGGGCAGTCGGTACATATCATTATCGGCAGTCGGTACATATCAGTATTGGCAGTCGGTACGTATCAGTATCGGCAGTCGGTACGTATCAGTATCGGCAGTCGGTACGTATCGGTATCGGCAGTCGGTACGTATCGGCAGTCGGTACATATCAGTTTGGGCAGTCGGTACATATCAGTTTCGGCAGTTGGTACATATCAGTATCAGCAGTTGGTACATATCAGTATCGGCAGTTGGTACATATCATTATCGGCAGGTGGTACACATCAGTATCGGCAGTCGGTACGTATCAGTTTTGGAAGTCGGTACGTATCAGTATCAGCAGTCGGTACATATCAGTATCAGCAGGCGATACATATCAGTATCCACAGTCAGTACATATCAGTATCGGCAGTCGGTACATATCAGTATCGGCAGTCAGTACATATCGGTATCGGCAGTCGGTACACATCAGTATCAGCAGTCGGTACATATCAGTATCAGCAGTCCGTACATATTGGTCGGTGTTATAAGTCTGATGGGTGCTGATATTTTGCCATTGAGAATCCTTTTCATCGGTTCCTAAAATTCCAAATAAAACAACCAAAATGTCCAACCCAAAAGGGCAGACGTCAAAGCAATAAGCGCAACTCGCTGACTGAGCAAATGCAGCCGGAGCTGGCGCTTAGCTAGATATCAATTAAGGGATGAAAACGGAACTGCATTTTAAGAAGAATTTATTTTCTGTTACCTTTAAATATATTTTCCATTTTATTTCTTTTGGAGCTTATGTTGTAATCCTATTCACTCTCGAGTGCAGGGGACCATTTTAATCTGTTTAGAGCTAAAACATAAGTGTATTGCATATGGGATATTAAATGGGCCGAGAAAAAAAAAATATGTACAAAATACAAGCATTAGTGAAGTATGAGAGAGCCGAATAATGGAGTCACTGAGGCAGCCTTAATATTCATTATATATGTAGGAATAATACCGGAAAAATGCCAGGCTGATTAATACTGGGGGAGGGGAGAGCTGAGGGAATCATCGGTGTGTACCCTGTATCAGGGAGCAGGGAATTGTATAGAAAGATGGCAACTGCGTCTCTTCCGCCGCTCTTGACGCTGGGCAGACATGGTATCCACGTCCGGCTGCTGAATGTGAGGGTCTCCGTCTTTCTGCTGCCTTGACCGCAGCATTCTCCTATCGGCGTCAATCTCACACTTGACCTTGTCCTGATGCTACTGACATGCCTTGGGCAGGATGGCCTGGTAAAAGACTAGTATCCAATCCAAAGAGTCCTCTTCCTCGCCTTCCAGCAGACTGTAGTCCCTTTTTACCTTCCTATAGGCTCTCAGTAAAGAGAAGAGAGGGAGGAGGGAGATGCAGGTGCAGTATCTCAGTGTCTGTGTGGGCTGTAGAGAAGCCGGTTGTGTGCTCTAATTGGCGCAGGACACACTGCAGATCTCTGACATCACACCAGGAAGAGTCCGCCCACTCAGTAGGCATAGCCGGAGAAAATGTCCATTTACAGAAACCAGTAGAGGGAAGGAAAATCTGCAGGTTACACCCAACATTTCTGTCTGCTCTACCTCTAATCCACATCTACAGTTGCCAGAGGAAGGATTGAGGTTTTGTTAATGACTGCAAAAGCTCCCAAACCTTAAAGGAAATTAGGAACTGGTTGTGTCTGGAAGGGTGTGCAACTCTCATATATAAACACCTTTCAAGAGATAGATAGATAGATAGATAGATAGATAGATAGATAGATAGATAGATAGATAGATAGATAGATAGATAGATAGATAGATAGATAGATAGATAGATAGATATCACTATTGCAGCAGTGCAGAACTGACCCACTCTTCCCCCTGTAGTCCAGGTCTTACACTTGACAGTCCCCGTTCAGGCCAGACACCCATTGGTAGCAGACATGATGCTATGGGGCCCACAGCCGAGGGGCCCACAGAGAGAGAGAGAGAAGTCCCTGGACAATGTAAAGCAATTTGATGTGACTTTGATGCAGATCTGACCATTCGCATAGCAAATGGTAAAATTTGCGTTGAGAATCTGCGACAAATCTGCAACGTGTGAACTCAGCCCAAAATGCCAATGAAGAATGAGAAGGACACAAGGGATGAAGTAAAGATCACAATTATAGACTGTACATTTCCTGAACTCACACGCTGATGATGGTCATGGCAGAGTGGGGCCCCATTTCAATTAATGGGGCCCCATGGCTAGTTATTACGCTCGCATCAGTACCACAAGCATTCACCTAGCCGTACATCGCTGCCTCGTGCATCCCACTTATCAGTTCTATCAGAAAGATGAATGAATATGACAATCCGTCAGACGTGAGATGCCAATCATGTGAGACGATGACTAATCTGCTGTAGATAATTACAGAGCATGAACAGAACCTGCTCTTTACAATGAGATCTAAGCTCGGGGGGCTGATGTGCAGTATATAACCCTGCAAAGGTCGAATAAGAGCCAAGTTCACCCTAGTGTACAATCCCTTCATGGGAACGCGGCCCAGGGGTCACGTGGGGTTAATTGGGATGCATGCTATTTACTATATACTCTGCTTGCATCAGAATGTGCATAACGAAACCAAGAGTATCAAGAGCGTATTAGAAAATAAAATCGGGTTTAAAGCCGTAAATCTGGCAATTTGCGTCATCATAATCCCCCCCCCCTTCCCTTCTGCAGCAAGTGTGGTGGGGAGCACAGCATCTAATTCATAACCCATAACATAAACTACAGTTCTGTACGGCGAGGGAGGACAGCAGAACCATATACCTGGTGACCAGTCATAGATCCGAACCCAGAGCACCCAAGAGGGGAAGGCCGTAATGTCCCCGTCACTCCCACAATGTCACAAAGTCTTGCAGGGGACTCTACTGACGGTCACCGCCGACTCCTAAAACCTACAGGAAGAAACTGTTAAGAAATGTGGAGCCATTTTGTAACTTAAAGGGGTTTTGCCATAAACATCATTAATCACCAATCCACAGGATACATGATAAATGTCTAATTAGTGGGGGTCCTACTGCTGGGACCCCCCGCTAATCATGAGAATGGGCTTCCACAAGTTTCCTATGTGAATGAAGTGGTAGTGCTCCTGTTCACGTTCCATGGGACTGCTGGAGATTGCCGAGCTTTCCTTCTTTTACAATATATGGAGAAAAGTATTGGGACACCCCCACGTTCCACCTACAGGCGCTCTTATGACGTCCCATTTTAAATCCATAGACATTAATATGGAGTTGCTCCACCTTCTTGGGCAGTAAAGCAACTTCCACTTTTCTGGGGGCTTTTTACAAGATTTTGGTGTGTTTGTGGGGAATTTTTGCCCATTCATCCAGAAGAACATTTGTGAGGTCAGACAATGATGTTGGGGGAAGGGTCGGGCTCGTAATCCCTGTTCTAGTTCATCCCAAAATTGTTGGATGGGGTTGAGGTCAGGACTCTGTGCGGCAATTCAAGTTCTTCCACCCCAGACTCCCCCAACCAGCCAATCAACCAACCAACCAACCAGCCAACCAACAACCCATGTCTTTATGGACCTTGTGCACTGGGGCGCAGTCATGCTGGAACAGAAAAGGGACAAACCCTAAACTGTTCCCACAAAGTTGGAAGCTACAATTGTCCAGAATGTCTTGTGTGCTGAAGAATTAAGATCTCCCTCCACTGGAACTAAGGAAAAAAAACAACATAGTATTACCCCTCCTCCACCAAACGTTACAGCTGGCACAATGCAGTGAGGCGGGTAACGTTTTCCTGGCATTCACCAAACCCAGACTCGTCCATCAGACCGCCAGAGAGAGTAGTGTCACTCCACAGAACACACTGCTCCAGAGTCCACTGGTAGCTGCTTTACACCCCTCCATCTGACGCTTAGCATTGTGCTTAGTGATGTAAGGCTGGCATGTAGCTGCTCGGCCCCCATGCCATTGTAACACCCATGGCCACGGACCATCAGGATTACTCACCACCTGACGGCCGCAGCCATGGATCACTTCCGCTTCACTCTGCTGAATTCCGCACCTGAGTTTGAGTCCGAATTAGCCAATACTCACGATGCACTATAAGAAGGGCCCTGCCCCTTCCTGCTTTGCCTGAGCGTTGTTGTCGTTTACCTATATTTGTCTCTGCAAATGGTCTTAAGGGTTCCTTAAGTGTTTTCCTGTTCCCAGTGTTCCCTTTCCTGCTACCTGTATCCTATATCCCGTGCTATCCTGGTTCAAGTGCCATTTAGAGTTGGAGTCGTGTTGTGCTGTGTACTACGCCTGGTGTCTGCCTGCTACCAAGGTCCCATCCGAGCCTGCCTTCGCTACCTTTTGAAGCTCCACAGGTACACCTATCTGAACTATAGACTTTGAGTTAGTATCCTGTTGGCCAGCTGCTATACCGTCAAGGCGGTACTGCCCAGTGTGTCCACGCACCCAACGTGACAGTCATGAACTTCCTGGGCACATGGATGTTAAAGATGCACTCCACTTTTTTCTGTTCCCCCCTCCAATTGTGCATTGGTGTTTCAGTGGGGTGCTGTGTTCAGAAATGCTTACCGATTCGTGCATCACGTCGTTTTTGGTTCCAGTTTTCTCAAAAGCAGCGATTCCAGACCAGGTCAGAATGTGATCACGTGATCACATTCTGACCTGGTTTGGAATCGCTGCTTTTGAGAAAACTGGAACTCAGGCTCTCAATGGTTCTCAAAGGAGATCTGTACTCTGCAGTTATTGAGTCAGCAGAGTGTTGGTGACTTTTCTGCACTTGCTCCTCAGCACTCGGCCCCCCGCTCTGTAACTTTACGTGGTCTGCACTTCGTGGCTGAGTTGCTGCGGTTCCTTCCACTTTACAATAATATCACTCACAGGTGATGGTGGAATATCTAGGAGGGAAGACATTTCCAGAACTGACGTGTTACAACGGTGACGTCCTATTACAGGACCGCGCTGGAGGTCACTGATCTCTTTACCCCGTCCCGTTCTATCACTAATGTCTGTAAAGTGACTGCAGGGCGAGTGCCGGATGTTATACACCAATCCATGGAGGAAACTCTGGAATTCAATGATTAAGAGCAGTCCCAATACTTTTCTCCTTATAGTGTACATTGTGTCTTATACTCGAGTCTCATCCAGAGCTGCCTTCATAATTCTGCAGTGTATTGAAATTTATCGGGTGGTTACTTAGTTACAATTAAACTTGGTTGTGTTTCCAAGAGAAATAAGCAGATTTACACCATTATTATAAATGTCACACGGGCAGGTGAGGGCCCCAGTTATAGATTTTGCATTGGGCCCCCAGAGCTTCACGTGATGTCTTGTCTGGTCAGGCCTAAGTAGAATATGATTGGTCTACAGCATTGAAGGACAGCTTTCTTTCTTTATGTTGTTTGGAAGTGGCCTTAGCGGGTCTGTGTCATGGGACTTTGTTTCCATCTGGAGTCTCTCGTTCTCTCCGATAACACAGGGAGAACTTTCCTTCAGAAGTGTCTGAATATCTCGGATATATTTTATATTCAATAGTCGGGTTACAGAGGGGGTCGCAGGCAGGATTCATCATCGATAGACGGCTGGAGAGCTTGTTGTATAAAACCAATGTCGGGACTGTGACCATCTTCCCAACCTCTCGGTTCGGACACAACTAGCGTTATTAGACCACCATGAAAACCAGCGCACCGAGCGTTTCTGACAATTTTACCTGGGAATCTAGATTAGATTTAGAGTCACAACTATTCAGATCCGCGAATTTCATTATATGTAGACACTGTAACTTGTACATTACACGACTGAAAACCTGTAACTATCTCAGCAGCTTTAAATAGTAGATAATTGGAGCTATTGAGATGTAAGACTTGTGCCTTTCTGGAAGTCGGGTCAAAAGAAACAACTTGATAATAATGCAGCGAGTACCGTATACTTACTTTAACACATCGTGACGTGACGCAGGCGCATTTAACCCTAGCACTACTGGCGGAAGCGTGTTTTCACTTGCATTCAAGCACTCAATAAATGTATGAGATGTGGAAACTCAATAAGGAACCATGGATTTCATTGGGTAATATGTGGAAAGGGTCATCCGCTACATGGGGGGTGGTGACGTCTGCTAAATACAACATTAGATGATAAGCGATATAAGCTTTCGGGTTGGCGGAAATTTTGCTAATAACAAATTGGGTCCAAGACCAAATCTTGATGTTTCTCTACTTGAGGCACAAATGATGAGACTGAAGATCCATCTAATGCTGGACATAAGATCTAGATCATTAATGAGGATGATTCTGCTCGGAAGACCAACAACAAGACGGTGGAGATGATCAAAGAAATCATGAGTATGTAATTGAGAGTTCTAGAGTCCTTTTTGGAGAAAGTCTTTTAAAGGGATTGTCTGGTTTTTCCAAATATTTTATTAGTGAATTCAAAGGTAACAGAGGGGGGGTCCTCTGTATGGGATCCTCCTCTCTTGTCCAGAGTGGAGAGCGGTTATACAGAACGTCTCTCGCTCTGGAGGACCCAGCACATTCACGCATCACATGGACAGCCCATTAATCTCAATAAATATGTGTAATGCCTCATTTTGTCTGTGGTGGCGCTGCAGGAAAATAAAACACTTGTTGCTAGATTCATCCACAGATCACAGTTCATCGCTGGGGGAACTAGCAGCAGGACACCCTGTGATCAGCTTATTGTTGGAGGAACCTTCTAACAAAAAGGGATTGTCCAAGTGGACAACCCCTTTTAAATGGTCACAAGTAATCTCAGATAATGTTATAGTAATTTCTGGAAGAGGTTAACCAGACGAAGCAGAAAAGGTGGCTGATAGAAAAGTAAAATGAATAACACAATCCATTGATATTAGAGAAAGTAATTTAGGAGGTCCAAATAGTTTGAGCTATCCCTTTAGGCTAGGGCTACACGGTGACTTTTGCCGCAACATAGGTCGTACATTTAAAGATCACTGTGTGCCCCTTGCATGCATAACATGTACGATAGTGAATTTGGCTGCATAATCATCGGCATTGGGGATTCCGCTCAATCAGTAGCCACTGACGTCACTGTCCATGTATGGACAGTGACGTCAAGGGCTTCCCCAAGCACAGCACTTAAAGCGAACCTGTCACCAGCATTTCACCTATTGAACTTTACTTATCCCTCACTGGCGGCTGCTATAAAAAGTTCATTGCCGTTATCCCCTCCGCTCTCCTAAACTCCTCCTCTGACTGTAAATAACGGTCTGCAAACATTTTGCTGCTTTTATCGTAATAATCCGGTGTCCCGTTGTGCGCACACACAAGAATAGGACATCAATGCACAAGCGCGGGATTTTGTGTGCTCAGGGAAGGCGAGGAGTTGTCAATCAAAAGTAAGGAGGCGGGGTAAACACGGAAAGACTTGAGGAATGAAGATTTGACTCTTTTCAAACGAAGATTTGACTCTTTTATGCTCATTAGCATACGGTGCGGGAACACTAAAACACTGAATATTAAAGCTACAGAGCCGACTAAGAAGACAATTATAGGTTATATAGAAATGATTTTTCACCCACTACCACCAGGTATTGCTGGTTTAATAGGTGAAATGCAGGTGACAGGTTCCCTTTAAAGTAGCGCTGTGGCCGGGGAGTCCTCGGCGAGCGGAGGAGTTCCCTCTGCTCTGAACTGATTCTGAAGCAGGGAGCTGATGGTTCCCTGCTTCAGCATTGGGTTCAACTGTATCTGCGTCCTAAGGATGCAGAAACAGTTGACAGTGGGACATACCCCCGGCCGCCCCGGGATACCGCCTGGAATCCGGGACTGTCCCGCTGAATCTGGGACAGTTGGGAGGTATGCTAACGAATACCTACCCGACGGAGACCAAAAGGACACGCTTTTTTGGTCTCTGTCGGGCAAATGGCGCCCTATGAACACGTAAATCGTGTACGTTTGGAGCTTTCCCGACTTACACGATAAGCATAGGTCACTAACGTGATGTGCACAGGTCCTAACCTTTGCTCTGCATTATGTTCCCATCTCTTTTTCTAATTTACATAATGAGTAAGTTGGTAGAAGACCCGGGATAAGACTATTTTTATTTTTTAAGGCGAACTGGCCACTATAGATGAGTCGTTTATTTGCCCAATTTGAACTTCACCAATTCATGATCCATCCAACATTTGGATAGACCGGACAGTGAATGAAGTCATTCGTTTTACTCAATGGCTTAACAAATTTGGCAAGTCCGTTCTCTCCTCTTTACTGGTCGTCAAAGCCAAAAATGTCGGTCTTTGGTTTAATAGCGGGCACATAGTCAGGGATGGTGTAATGTGAAGATATTCTATACAGTCTGGCTTAGAGCACTCGTTATGTATGAAGGATTTCTGCACTGCAATGTAGGAGTTACACGTTTTCAATAAATCTCCTCTGTTGTGCTGAGTCAATGTGCACCTCTGATACGTTCCCTGCAGTTTGGGTATTTTTCGTAAAGCGCGCGGTTAATCGCAGCCAGCAGAGCGTTCTGTATTCCTCTGCACTCTTAGAGAGATTAGACTCAGACCATAGCACAGTGTGGAAATTGATTCGGAAAGCCCGCAGGAGGCAGGACAGGGTTCCTGACATAAGACGGCAGTTGAAGAATAGGACGTATTGTCAGGGTGAAGTGCCTTGGGTTTCCATAGGCCATTCTGATGACATCTGAAAAATATTCCTGTTTAGCAAGAGAATTGGGCTCTTTCTATGCCATGCTCTCGCTACGCCAATTTGCAATCAGTGAGACCGGTTCACTTCAGACCAGATTTTTTTCATCTACAATGCTCAAGTATCCTCACACGGCCTCAAGTGATGTAATCAGACCAAGGGGCTACTCACAATGGGCTGGGAATCTCGCCCAATGCGCTGGTTACTCATGAAAATGGGATCTTTTCTTTCCTCTCGTTGTATTCGTCCAGTAACCATATTGAGCGTAGTTTGCATTACGTGTGGTTGATTTGCGTTAGATCATCCTACAGTACTGCGAGTCGCTGCGGTGGTCATTCTCTGTGGATGGACAGTAGGGATTTTTTTGTTTTTTCATCACTTAAAGGGGAATTCCACTTTTAGCTATATCTGGATGTGTCCTTGAGAAGAAAGGGGCCGTGACACTTAGTACTTGGACCCTGTGTCGGAAAGTCCACGTTGTGGAAATCTCAAACCAGTATTGAAGGCTTTTGGGCATGTTAGAAAAAGAGCCATTGCCCCTTCTTTTTGGAAATCATCCGGGGCCCTCCGATAATGGGTCCTCACCAATATTATTTTTTAACAAATCACATCGAGAATAAAAAGTGGCATTTACTTTTAAGCATTAGTAAGGAATAATCTACTCTCTACCTACCTCAATGCCTGTATATGATCGCTGGTGACTTGTAATATCCTTATAATATTCAAATAGTTTATTAGGAAATTCTGAGTTAATGACCGATCTTCTTAAAAAATAATGATATGAAGAAAGGTGGAGGTGCCTATTGAGGTTGTCACAGGGGTTCCTCCGTACATTATCTGTTAGCCAGAGCAAATCTGTCGCCCATTGATGTCAATGAGAACTGTGTAATTCTTCATTTCACCTGTGGTGGCGCTGCAGTATAATTGAAATCTTGTCGCCAGGTTCTTCTTCATATTACATTGATCGCTAGGGGTCACCGCAGTGGGACACATCTTATTATCGGAGGACCTTCTAACAAAAAAGGGATTATTCAAAGTAGAAAACCCCTTTAATTATCAGAATGGCTCTAATGCTATGGACATTTCTCTGACACCTTCATACTCTGGATTTATTCGTCTGTACCGACATCCGCAGTGATTTATGATGACTTAAGGAATAACTCAATACATTTAGGAATCATCCATTAAACAGCAGTTCTAAATCTGTTGATAATATCCCATTAATGATTGTAGCTATCGCCATTGTAGTCGTCTTCGTACATTGATTTCAGATGGAAACAAGCAAATTGGGGCCAGAGTTCACCATTTGTGTATCTTGGCAGCACAGTCGCTGTGAGAAAGATGTCAAATGCCAGCTGGCTTTGGCAAGACGTACGTTTTGCTGTCTCAGCAGAAATAAAAAAAGAACAATATGATAGAAACCCACAAGATTCATCATCCAGCACCAGCGGGTCTGTGCCACCTTATCAAGTCCTGGTAGACTGGGCAGCGGCACTTGTGAGAACTGAGGCCTATGTTATAGGGACACCCCCGGAACATGCATGGAATAACCACACTACATGTATATACACTACCGTTCATAACTTTGGGGTCACCCAGACAATTTTGTGTTTTCCATGAAAACTCACACTTATATTTATTAAATTAGTCACAAAATGACTAGAAAATATAGTCAAGACATTGACAAGGTTAGAAATAATGATTTTTATTTGAAATAATAATTTTCTCCTTCAGACTTTGCTTTGGTCGCTCCATTTGCAGCAATTCCAGCATTGCAGACCTTTGGCATTCGAGCTGTTAATTTGCTGAGGTGATCGGGAGAAATTTCCCCCCATGCTTCCAGAAGCCCCTCCCACAAGCTGGATTGGCTTGATGGGCACTTCTTGCGTACCATACGGTCAAGCTGCTCCCACAACAGCTCTATGGGGTTGCGATCTGGTGACTGCGCTGGCCACTCCATTACAGATAGAATACCAGCTGCCGGCTTCTTCCCTAAATAGTTCTGGCATCATTTGGAGGTGCTTTGGGTCATTGTCCTGTTGTAGGATGAAATTGGCTCCAATCAAGCGCTGTCCACAGGGTATGGCATGGCGTTGCAAAAGGGAGTGATAGCCTTCCTTATTCAAAATCCCTTTTACCTTGTACAAATCTCCCACTTTACCAGCACCAAAGCAACCCCAGACCATCACATGACCTCCACCATGCTTGACAGATGGCGTCAGGCACTCTTCCAGCATCTTTTCAGTTGTTCTGCGTCTCACAAATGTTCTTCTGTGTGATCCAAACACCTCAAACTTCGATTCGTCTGTCCATAACACTTTTTTCCAATCTTCCTCTGTCCAATGTCTGTGTGCTTTTGCCCATATTAATCTTTTCCTTTTATTAGCCAGTCTCAGATATGGCTTTTTCTTTGCCACTCTGCCCTGAAGGCCAGCATCCCGGAGTCGCCTCTTCACTGTAGACGTTGACACTGGCGTTTTTCGGGTACTATTTAATGAAGCTGCCAGTTGAGGACCTGTGAGGCGTCTATTTCTCAAACTAGAGACTCTAATGTACTTGTCTTGTTGCTCAGTTGTGCAGCGGGGCCTCCCGCTATATATGGAATAGCCTTCATTTCTAAGAACAAGAATAGATTGTCGAGTTTCACATGAAAGCTCTCTTTTTCTAGCCATTTGGAGAATTTAATCGAACCCACAAATGTAATGCTCCAGATTCTCAACTAGCTTAAAGGAAGGTCAGTTTTAAAGCTCCTCTAAACAGCAAAACTGTTTACAGCGGTGCTAACATAATTGCACAAGGGTTTTCAAGTGTTTTCTAATCATCCATTAGCCTTCTAACACAGTTAGCAAACACAATGTAGCATTAGAACACTGGAGTGATGGTTGCTGGAAATGGGCCTCTATACACCTATGTAGATATTGCATTAAAAACCAGACGTTTGCAGCTAGAAGAGTCATTTAGCACATTAACAATGTATAGAGTGTATTTCTGATTAATTTAATGTTATCTTCATTGAAAAAAACTGTGCTTTTCTTTCAAAAATAAGGACATTTCTAAGTGACCCTAAACTTTTGAACGGTAGTGTATGTGTGGAGATGCCACCAACTGTCCTCATAAAGGGGGTCTTCTACTTTTGGGAAGAGGGTACTATGAAGCAGGGATAATGCCACGAACAAGGAGCGCCCACAAATCCATTATCTATTCAGCAATTAATCCTTAGTTATCAATCAATTCATTATTAATTATTATATATGAGCATTTTTAATTTGGAAGATTTTTGCTTGCGGTCCTTTTGCTCCAGAGTTTTAGCTACACTGATACATTGTAACAGACTGATTAGCTGTTTAAACAGTCTCTTTCCTGTTTTTGTCTTTTGACTGATCGCTCTTACCACACTGATACATTGTAACAATCTGATCAGCTGTGTGAACAGTCCCTTTCCATTTTTTTTACTCATACTGTAGCTCTCACCCACACTGATACATTGTAGCGAACTGATCAGCAGTTTGAACAGTCTCTCTGCTGTCCTTGTCTTTTCACTTTTCGCTCTCATCCATACTGATACATTGTAACAATACTACCAGCTGTGTGAGCAGGTCTAGTTCATGACTCAGGATGGCATATAAATTAGAATGTTTTCATTGCTGACAGCAAGCAGAGATCTTCAAATCGGTGCCAAGTTTAGTAGAGTTACAGATATTTGCATTATATGGGGATTACTAGGTTTCTCACCATTAGAAATGATGGCATATCACTAGGTCCTCAATGTCTCCCCGCACATCGATGCTCCCGTCACCCGTTGTGCAGGGTGGGCGCAGCGGAAAACAGCTGTGCGGGAAGGAAGCCAAAGCTACCTCATTCACTTCTTTCTTGGGGTTGTTGGGGGTCCCAAAGGTCGGACCCTACAATCATGAAGTCACGGCATATCCTTGAGATATTCCATAACTTTCTAATTTGGGAATAGCCCTATATAAGGGATTGTTGAAAAGAAACCGGCACGGCAACGTCTGCCGGGGAAATGTAACATTACACGCTAACCATTTACATTACAGGCATCATATGGACGGGCCTGGTCCTCCATAGCGGGATCTCCTCTGGCTCGTAGCGGGGGAATCCCCTCTAAATGCCTTAATAGGATATGGACTTGTCATTGTGATACAGACGCTTTAAACGTTATTCATATTAAACTAGAAAACCCCTAGTCTATTAGACTGGGGCCACCTAACCAGACTCCCCTACCAACACCTGTATCTGTTACTGGTACCAGCAGACTGCCAATCATATGGTATATTCCCCAATTAAAGGGTCTAGTGTCTTGTTGCACACTGCTGCATCGCACTGCAGGGTCTCTCTGTTGTGTAGTAGCAGTTATAGTTACGGTAGCGTGACTTTCCATTCAAAAAGTCAAATTTTCTCTAGAAATAGATCATCAAACCTCCTTTACTCCCCACGTCTCTTTGGAAGTGATTGAAACGCTGTAGACCTCAGACCATCCGCACCTACAGAGCCTTTTTTGTGTAGGATTGTCAGACATTAATGGCACTTAAAAAACAGCTTTGAAAATGTTCTACCTGGAAGGCACGAATCTCCAGTGTCCCGAGCACATCAAAATCTCCCTCACAAGATCATCATTGATGTTGTTCGGAAAATCGTTCAGATCTCGCCATCAGAAGGTATTTTATTCTTTATAGCCCCGTCAGGCAGCATCTCCTCTATGAACGCCTGCTCGCTACTCTACGCCGCTCTCCCAGTATTCCCTTGAACCACTAATTGTGTTTTATCCTCATATCACCTTGTAATGAGACAATAAATATCGATGATCAAGACATATTACGTGTATTAGAAGTATAGGCTCACTTTTTGATAACCTTTAAGGGGGTTTTCCGAGAAAACATATTCAAGGCCTTTTATTAGGATTGGCCATCAATTTGCAATCCTGGGCGATTGGACTCCCACCGATCACATATTGATGGCCTATACTATCAGCAGAACATAGGGGGCAGTGCCGGAGTCCATATGTGTGGCTGTGCCTGGTACTGCAGCTCAGTCCAATTCACTTGAAGAGGCTGAACTGCTCGCCTGCCCCTTCGCTCTGCTGTTTGGCCGGGGCTCCTAGGACCTGCACCCCACTGATCATACATTGATGACCTATGCAAAGGATAGGCCATCAATGCGTTTTACCAGAAAATAATTTTAATACAGATCTATGTGTTATTGCTATGAAACAGTGGTCCAAACCAGGGAAACTGGAGCCACATCTGGATCTCGAGCTGTGTGGCTTTTTTTTTAGTTTAATGTGGCTCCTGATCATCACTCAAAGTTAAATGTGGTTCACAAGGTACAAAAGGTTGGGGACCTCTGCATAAAATGTAGCTGAGGTTTCCAGATTGTCATACCCAGTCTACCCTAGATCAGACACTGCAGTGTTAGAGGTGTAAAACCTACGGGGGAGTCACTGAGAGAGGAGAAGGGATTGTGCAATACCACAAAGCCTGGGTGACCCTGTGACTAAATAGCTCCATATTCAGTGAAAATGGCTGCTGTAAGTTAACTACTCCCTGTACTTTGCTACAAGAAAGAAGAGGTCAGGAGCAATACTGTCTGATATTGGGAAATACCAGCAAACGGTATAGAATAAGAATTGTTTTCCGCATGGCATATGGGTTTTAATGCATAAGGGTTTGCTTTATTATCAGAATCACTCACCTGTAGCAGGAACATTCACATAATAAGCTGTAAGGGAATTCAGAGTTATTTAAGGGGGGGTTTCTCGCATTATGAGAAGGAGATATCCAAACTTTAGGTAACAAAATGGAGAGGTGGCCGCGTCTGAGGAGTTCTGCATTTAAGTCTATGGGAGTTATGGAATAAAGGTGAAGGCTTGACCATTTAGTCACTGATACCAGATCATGTTTTACCTCCTACAGGCAGAGAGTCGATCAGGCTTGTCCCTGCATAATGAGAGGGATGTAAGGTGAAGATTCTTTAACTGTGATTGGTTGCCAGGGAGAGATGAGAGAGGGAATCTCTGGTGACCCAGTGACAGAAAGATTAGCTTTATGAGAGCTAATATGGCGGATAATGATATCTGTCAAGACAGCTACTTCCTGTCTGAGAAACTAAACTAAAGGTAGGTGAAGCCTGAAACACAAACCACTGAGCTTACAAGAGGAAGAACCTGCACCTAAAGAGTCAGGAGCTCAGACAAGTCTTCATTTTTGGCTGGAGGTGTACATTAACATGGTGATTTGGACTCATGCAGCTGCTGAAAGTGGCTTTAAGGTAGTCCTAAAATTAAGCTGATGGCAGCATTTGGTGCAATGCTGGACGGATGTGATCCTCCTGTTATCTTCGTTCCCCTGTCAAACCCTGAACCAGGGAACAGCAAATTCTCTCTAGAATCTCGGTGCTAATCTCAATGATGAAAAACTGTTCTGTACCAACTCATTAATCCAATGCCGGACTTTAAAGGGAGAGGAAGAAGCAGTTTAATTACTGAAAACAAATCCACTTTGGCTGATCTGTTGGCCTTACACATTTTAATCATGGCCGGATCTTGTCCGACGCAGCGGCCGAGTCTCATTTTGGGAGAATTAACTCATCTGTGCCTCCCTCTTTATTATTGTGATTGCCGAGTAGGCAATGAAAGCGCAAATGTAGGGACAATATTATGTGAATGTGCAATGAGATGGAGCCGTTCAGGCCTGTGCCCCGAGCCCCCACCGCGCCGGCGTTACACAACACTTGTGCCGATGTTATATGTATTTATTTCTAGGCGGTGTAATGTACGAGAAAAGCTGCTCTCCGGCAGCTTCCAAGATCTCCTGGTGGATTATATATTTATACTCCATAAAATCAGCCTCACGAAGTAATCTAACATATTTATAGCTTGTTAGGATTTTCTGCTATTACTAATAGTAACAAAGCCAAGAAAAGAAAAGAAGCAGAGACTCTAACTAAACAAGTCACCATGTAGGCAAGAACTCGGCCAATGGAGCAGAACCACCACCCGAGCAGCCATGGCACCGAAAAGTAACTTATACTGGTTGCTTAGAAAGGTTCCTCAGAAATAAACTGATCACAGGTTTCCGCACTGCTTGGACCACCAGAGATCAGCTGTAATCTGCCAGGGAACCCGCCCTCCAGTGTCCAATGTTTGAGGAGGTAATTGTTACACCAGTGGGGGGGGGGGGGGGGTGTGGATCAGTCCTGGGACTCTTGCTTGGAATAGTGAAGAGGGTTTCCGCCTAAAATAGAAAAATTTCCATATATTGGTAAAACCAAAGTTAGAGCCACAGCCAAAGTCTGCACATTATGTTTCTTTTCCTTTAAAGATATATTAAAATATTAATATTGCATTGCAGCAACCGTAGTGCAAAATATTAGTTTTAACGTTTCTGAAATCAAAAAGATAAACAATTACCAAACATTGTCCGCGGCTCTAACTTCTGTTTTACTAATATTAAAATTTCAATTTTTACATTTTAGATGGTAATCCTACCTTGGACAATCTCCTCTACTTGTTAGAAAGATCCCTTGATAATCAATTGATCGCAACGTGTCCCCCTGCTGGTACCCCACCGATCAGGATCAGCTGTAATCTATGGAGAACCCTGGCACTAAGGGCCCATTCACATGAACAAGTTCCTCGTCCGTGTGCTGTCCGTTGAAACAACCCAAAAACACGGGCCAATTGATTTCAATGGGGCTATTCACACACGCGTGAGTTTTATAAGCAGCGAGTGTCCGTTGCATGAAACGCACTGCCTGTCCTATATTGGTGCATTTTCAGGCACCTAGCTGCCCATTGAAGTCAACGGACAGCACACGGATGCATAGGCCGTGTGCTGTCTGTGTTTTACGCATCAATTGCATTACGAAAAAAAAAATGCTTGCAAGTGCCTGAAAAACACATGCCACTCGCAAAGCACACTGATGCATGCCACACGTTTCGCACACAGACAGATTTACGCACTTTTTTTAAGCGCGTAAATCTGTCGCGCTCGTGTAAATGTAGCCGTAGTGTTAAATTTCCCTGCAGCCCCACTCTGGCCAAGAGATGAAGATCCTGAACAGACGACCTCCATCTATTAACTCAGAATTTCCTAATAGGGTGTGTGACAATGGGTTTTCTAAATTTGACACCCCCTGACACCCCTTTTAAGGTGAGATACTTCACTACAGTCCACTACAGTCCACTAGCTGATCATAGAAATGTGTCAGTGGTGGAGAAAGCGTGGACAACTC
The DNA here is from genome assembly GCF_050947455.1 of Rhinoderma darwinii. NCBI lineage: Eukaryota > Metazoa > Chordata > Amphibia > Anura > Rhinodermatidae > Rhinoderma > Rhinoderma darwinii. The sequence continues at coordinate 477,457,973 of NC_134688.1, forward strand.
AACTGCGCATCATCTGTGAGGAAAGGTGGTCCAATGTATGGTCAAAGCCATGAAGGTTTTGCAATCCATGTACCCAAGTAAATTATGTGTCTCACTTATCGAGGACACACACCAGGGAGACCGGGTCAATTTCAAAAATTCAATTACAAATACAAACATTTGTGTGGTCGGCCAGGTGTATCCAAGACCTAGGTACTTTAGACCTCTTTGAAGGTCTGAGACCTCGCATGGTCAACAACCTATACAAGTGAGGCATGTCCTAGTCATTGACTAAAGATTGAGCGTGAAGTGGCAACCCTCGGCCTCCTCTCTTTCTACGCTCCCTCGAAAGATTTGTTGATGTGCTCGAATGTCCTCCTAAGCAGCCCTGTGACTTTAAGAAGAACATCTCCGCAGACACAGACTTCTCCTTGTGACTTAGCTCTCTGTTCTATTGTTTAAGTTTAGCTACATAACTGGTGGGGATCTTAGCAGCTCCGTTCCAGAATTGAGTCTTGTGAACTTCAGCAGATGTTCCTTCTGTTTTTACGCCAATAGCAACTAGATGCATAATATTTTCCATTCACGCAAGTGATGTGGCTCCAAGTTCTATGGAAGTGAAGCAGGATATTTTAAAATAAGATGTGAATTATGTTCTAAGTCTGTATATTCATTCAGCTCTCACATATTCAAATGTATTGTCTGTACCCTGCATACAATGAGCTTGGGACATTGTGTTCCTTTATTCATAGTGTAATGGGTAGACGCACAACTGCATAGACCCTTCTCTATATTCATTTACCACTGCATTGCTCAATTCTTTGTTTGTGGACCAGGTCAGTCCTCCGTAAAAATTTTCTTACCAACGAATGCTCCCGTACTCATGTTGTATGTACTTCTTCATCACGTGGTGTTGGTTCTTCAAGTGTCAGGTGCAGGATACAGATAGTCCGTGTCCGGTACTCCTCATATCTCCATGGTTCTGCTCACTTACTGCTCTTGCACTAAGTAGACTTACAATACAAAGTCCAGATAGTCTTCGTAAGTAGAGAAGGGCACAAAAATAAATTTTATAAACAAATGGCTCCGTGGTCCCAAATGCCATTAAGTCCAACCTGTTCTTTCTATGCTGTGTTGAGCCAAATGAGAGAAGATCAAAACCTATTTGAGGTAGATGGAAAGAAAGTTTATTTTTCGTGACTTTAAACATGACGGGAAGAATATATATCCCAGGATCAGTCAGCAATAGCAATTGTCAACGTACCGGAGCTACCACCATTGCATGGTCACTATGTACCCCAAGTGGATGCTATGGAGCTCTCAAAGGGGGCAGGGACATACACACCATAGAGGCAACTCATGCATCTGCTATGGGGTCCACAAAAATGGGGGGGGCCAATGCGTTCCACTCTGCTATGGGTTGTGTGTGCCTGCTCAGGTCTTCTGCAATCCATAATCACAGCAAAATCAGCCAACAAATGAGGCGGAAATGGGTAGAAGTTTAAGTGGGAACTCTACCTCAGGTTGGTCCCATCCACCTTTCCAATGAGTAGTGTGAACTTGGGCAAAGCTCGCCAATATCGTTAGCAAATAAGAGGCAACTGCTGCGGCAGGACATGAAATGAGCAGTTCATGCATGAGAACCTATGAAAACTGTCCTTGCAGAGAGGACAGGGCTAAAACTAGTAAATAGATGCAGCAAAGACTGAGATCAAATTATAAGAAGCCTTTGTTTGCATTTGTTGCTACTTAAGGTAGAGCAACTAGTAAGGGGGCAATGACTTTTTCACACAGATGGGTGTTTGATTGCTTATCATGTTTACCTTTAATGGGTTGACTTGCGAGGTAGCTACCTATCAGAAGCACTAGAGACCATTTTCTTCCTTGTGGAGGACAGCTAATTTGCATACTTTTCCCAGGGAGCATTGCCTGTAAGACTGTAAGGAGAACCAGCACCTTCCTAGAGCTAAATCTAAGGCATCTTAACCATTCAACCATAACCCTACTCTGTACTGATGAGGAATTAAAACTCTGAAACTGTGCGTTCCACAGATGGGTGTTGGGTTTGGCTGATATACTTAGTCATGTTTCAAGGCTCTTTAATGGGACAGACATTGACTTACAGGATAGCTCCCTATAGGAGGTACTAGAGAGACAGTTTTCTTCCTACTGGAGGAGAACTCATTTGCATACTATTCCCATGGTGCATTGCCCTGAAATCTCCCTACTAGAAAAGGAGAATTAGCACCTTCCAAGATAATAATTCGGAAACTGTTTTGTGATTACTCAGGTTCCCTTTGTCTAATATTATAGGATCTTGTGACAAATGTGTAATATTAGGGTTTCTGGAAGGGGGCAAATACTTATTTTATTTACTGTGTAAATTTATACTGCTACAAATACTGCTCCATCTCCTCTGGCTGTGTAACGATGGTCACAGAGATTAGATTTTATCCGCAGATCCTGTATCCTTTCTATTCCAAATTATTTGCACCTGTCAGACGCTTGACAATAGATGTGGTCCGGGAAAACAAGGATCCGACAGGAGGGATTATTCCCATCTGATACTTCAATATACTGGGAAATAGGCGGCGCCAGAGAGATCTGGTGTCCACTTATCCCCCCTTGAGTGTGATGAGCATTCAATGGGATGAATCTCATGTCTATGGCGTCCTTAACTTTTGCTATTTTATTCATGAACCAGGAGGATCAGGATGAACAGGGCTGGTAATAGTAGACGGATAGTGATAATTTCATCATGATATCATTTTTTTTTTTTTAATGATACAATGTGATTATCATCAGCAGCATCTGAAATCTGTCGGGCCTTGGGGTTTCGCCCTTTTCTTTTAGCCTATTCACACCTCCGGTATTAGATCCAGAGCCCACTCCTAAAATTAGGCTCCTGGTCATGTATCCGTCCTAGCCGTTAACCTTCCCCTTGATCAAACACAAGAGAGACGGCATTGTTTTGTCTGGGCGAGGTGAACTGAGGAATCACTTGAAAGGATTTAAAAAGAATATATTAGGGAAAAAAAAAAAAGAAGGAAACACCTGACGTTGCCATGGTGACGGTGCAGAATTTGGAGGGATTATTCCAAACATTTCCGAAGACTCTGAGACAATGAAGGTGGATTGCGAGGTTGTCTGGGCTTTTAGCGGAGGATGTCAGCATCTGTTTGTTAGAGGGACGCGTCTGTGACAATCTGCCCGTCCTTTGTTCTGTATTTGCGGTGCGCGATCGTTTCGGGCCAGGGGGGATAGAGGACACGAGTGCTGCTTAGCCAGGGCCTTTGGAGACTAAATATGATTGTGTTTCTGGCGCTATTGATTTTTGCAGCAGCTGATATTTCAATCTGGGTGCAGCATGACTGAGAGTCTACGCACACTGTCAAGAAGAAATATGATAGTGTCTTAAAAGATTAATAATACTGCCCGTCCTCTGGAGGCTTATCTTAATTCACTGGCCTGTTCCCTGGCATGTTCTGTAATTTATCTAGTCTGATTTGAATAGCAAATGGCAATCGGCTGCCATTAGGGAAATGGGCATCATTTTTATTGATCCAGCAAGAGCTGGATTTTATTTAAGGAGAGCAGCAAAACACGATTAACAGTCGGCAGCCGAAGAGCCGAAAACAAGCGGATGAATCTTCAAAGACGGAATATTTCAAAAAGATTTGTATTTTTTTATTTTTATCCACTGAGTTATTAAAAGCACTTGACACGGTGGCATTTTGCTGCTGGGACGACATGTTTTTTTGTTTTTTTATTACATTGAATTTGATCACATTTATAGTGAGTTGACCCGAAGACTGATCTGTCAGAGGGTATTCATGTGTCTTCTTAGGTCTGAATTGGTAAAGTGGGCAGATTTATGTAACAACAAGACAAATGAGCTCAAAAGGTCCTCCTGGTATAAGTACATATTTTTTGTAAAACCAAACCACTGCCCCTAAAATACTCTGTGCTGCTCTGAGGCTAGGTTATGCCACTATGTAATTCTCCCACTTGTCTCCATTTATCTCATCACATCATGACACTGGCATTGTCACATGCAGCCCTGTCCTTACTAAAATCATCATATGAGTGGTCAGATATGAAACTGATAAATATGAGATAGATATGAAAGAAATAGATATTACATAGTCTTCTGCCTAGACCTACTGGTAACGACCTCCGAAATTATTCTGGCATCCACATTGGACCCACAACACAAAGTTTTGGTTGCCAACTGTAAAGGTTCTGCCAGACACAGCTTCTGTGTCGACGCCCGTGGTTAATCAGTCTGCACCTGCTCCTAAGTCTGATAGAGTGACTCGATCTGCTACCAGTCAGGCTGGGAGGCTGAGGACTGGGAGAGCCTATCACAGCCTGGCCAGACGGAGCTAGCTCCCGCCCTCTGTCTATTTATACCTTCATTTCCTGCTCCTCCTTTGCCTGTGATTTTGCCTGTTTCCTGGCTCTGCTGCTGCTGCTAGTACTATTGTCCTCTGCTTCATATTGACCCTGGCTTTACTGACTACTCTCCTGCTCTGCGTTTGGTACCTCGTACACTTCTAGTTTGACTCGGCTCGTTCACTACTCTTGTTACTCACGGTGTTGCCGTGGGCAACTGCCCCATTTCCCTTAGCTTCTGTGTACCCTTGTCTGTTTGTCTGTCGTGCACATATTGAGCGTAGGGACCGTCGCCCAGTTGTACGCCGTCGCCTAAGACGGGCCGTGCAAGTAGGCAGGGACTCAGTGGCGGGTAGATTAGGGCTCACCTGTCTGTCTCCCTACCCCGAAATTACACCAACCTTGTTTTTTGCATCAGTCGACCCTACGCGTTATACCATAGCGCACATTCTGGACACCATTCACCTACAGGGCCAAATAGCAGTTTTCACAATAAAACCTGCGGCACTACTACTAAAGGACCTAGCCCCAGTAAAACCTGAGGCACTACCATAATGGACCTAGTCACAGTAAAACCTGATGCACTACTACTAATAGACCTAGTCATAATAAAAACCTGAGACACTACTACTAATGGACCTAGTCATAATAAAAACCTGAAGCACTACTACTAATGAACCTAGTCATAATAAAAACCTGAGGCACTACTATTAATACACCTAGTCATAATAAAAACCTGAGGCACTACTACTAATGGACCTAGTCATAATAAAAACCTGAGGCACTACTATTAATACACCTAGTCATAATAAAAACCAGAGGCACTACTACTAATGGACCTAGTCACAATAAAACCTGAGGTACTACTACTACTACTAAAGAACCTAGTCACAATAAAACCGGAGGCACTACTACTAATAGACCTAGTCATAATAAAAACCTGAGGCACTACCACTAATAGACCTAGTCATAATAAAAACATGAGGCACTACCACTAATGGACCAAGTCATAATAAAAGCTGAGGCACTACAACTAATGGACCTAGTCACAGTAAAACCTAAGGCACTACTACTAATGGACCTAGTCATAATAAAAACCTGAGGCACTAATACTAATGAACCTACTCATAATAAAAACCTGAGGCACTACTACTAATGAACCTTGTCACAATAAAACCTGAGGCACTACTACTAATGGACCTAGTCACAATAAAACCTGAGGCATTACTACTAATGGACCTAGTCACAATAAAACCTGAGGCACTACTACTAATGAACCTACTCATAATAAAAACCTGAGGCACTACTACTAATGGACCTAGTCAAAATAAAAACCTGAGGCACTAATACTAATGAACCTACTCATAATAAAAACCTGAGGCACTACTACTAATGAACCTTGTCACAATAAAACCTGAGGCACTACTACTAATGGACCTAGTCACAATAAAACCTGAGGCATTACTACTAATGGACCTAGTCACAGTAAAAACTGAGGCACTACTTCTAATGAACCTACTCATAATAAAAACCTGAGGCGCAACTACTAATGGACCTAGTTACAATAAAACCTGAGGCACTACTACTAATAGACTTAGTCCGAATAAAACCTGAGGCACTACTACTAATAGACCTAGTCACAGTAAAACCTGGGGCACTATTACTAAGGGACCAAGTCCAAATGAAAACCTGAGGCACTACCACTAATGGACCTAGTCACAATAAAACCTGAGGCACTACTACTAATAGACCTAGTCACAGTAAAACCTGGGGCACTATTACTAAGGGACCAAGTCCAAATGAAAACCTGAGGCACTACTACTAATAAAGGTCCCTGTCACAATGAAAACCTGAGGCAATACTACTAATGGACCTAGTCATAATAAAAACCTGAGGCACTACTACTAATGGACCTAGTCAAAATAAAAACCGGAGGCAATACTACTAATAGACCTAGTCATAATAAAAACCTGAGGCACTACTACTAATGAACCTAGTCATAATAAAAACCTGAGGCACTACTACTAAAGGACATAGTCACAATGAAACCTGAGGCACTACTACTACTAAAGGACCTAGTCACAATAAAAACCTGAGGCACTACTACTAATGGACCTAGTCACAGTAAAACCTGAGGCACTACTACTAATGGACCTAGTCACAATAAAACCTGAGGCACTACTACTAATGGACCTAGTCATAATAAAACCTGAGGCACTACTACTAATGAACCTAGTCACAATAAAAGTCTGAGGCACAACTACTAATAGACCTAGTCCAAATGAAAACCTGAGGCACTAAGTCTAATAGACCTAGTCACAATAAAACCTGAGGCACTACTACTAATGGACCTAGTCACAATAAAACCTGAGGCACTACTACTAATGGACCTAGTCACAATAAAACCTGAGGCACTACTACTAAGGGACCTAGTCCAAATGAAAACCTGAGTTACTACTACTAATAAAGGTCCCTGTCACAATAAAACCTGAGGCACTACTACTAATGAATCTAGTCATAATAAAAATCTGAGGCACTACTACTAATGGACCTAGTCATAATTAAAACCTGAGGCACTACTACTAAAGAACCTGGTCATAATAAAAACCTGAGGCACTACTACTAATAGACCTAGTCATAATAAAAACCTATTAATGTTACCCTTTAAAGTGTAGCTAAACGTTTGACAGATAGATAGTTAGATAGATAGATAGATAGATAGATAGATAGATAGATAGATAGATAGATAGATAGATAGATAGATAGATAGATAGATAGATAGATGGATATGAGATAGATAGATATGAGATAGATAGATATGAGATAGATAGATAGATAGATAGATAGATAGATAGATAGATAGATAGATAGATAGATAGATAGATAGATAGATAGATAGATAGATAGATGGATATGAGATAGATGGATATGAGATAGATAGATATGAGATAGATAGATAGATAGATAGATAGATAGATAGATAGATAGATAGATAGATAGATAGATAGATAGATAGATATGAGATAGATAGATATGAGATAGATAGATAGATATGAGATAGATAGATAGATAGATATGAGATAGATAGATATGAGATAGATAGATATGAGATAGATAGATAGATAGATAGATAGATAGATAGATAGATAGATAGATAGATAGATAGATATGAGATAGATAGATATGAGATAGATAGATAGATATGAGATAGATAGATATGAGATAGATAGATAGATATGAGATAGATAGATATGAGATAGATAGATAGATATGAGATAGATAGATAGATAGATAGATAGATAGATAGATAGATAGATGGATATGAGATAGATGGATATGAGATAGATAGATATGAGATAGATAGATAGATATGAGATAGATAGATATGAGATAGATAGATATGAGATAGATAGATAGATAGATAGATAGATAGATAGATAGATAGATAGATAGATAGATATGAGATAGATATAGATAGATATGAGATAGATAGATATGAGATAGATAGATAGATAGATAGATAGATAGATAGATAGATAGATAGATAGATAGATAGATAGATAGATAGATAATGCCCCCACTATGTAGTGTGTGTGTTGGGCTGAGGTGGTATCATTCTGCCAGTCTTCTGTGTCTATGGTAACTCTGCACTAAGTGGTGTAATAAATGGGGATTATGTGTCCAGGAATACGTTCCTGTGTAAGTGTAAAGGCGGAGGGGAACATTTGCTGCTCGTTTAATGTGAACCCAAGATCTGCAGATAGAAGTAGCGTGTGATGTGCGGCCGGCTGCAGGAACTTCTCTGTGAATCTGCTTCTCATACTTCTTATTTCTCTGATGGGGATGAACGTCGATGGCGCTGATACCAAGGTTTCCTATCCAGGGCAGGCTGGTGGTGGGCACTGCGGTGTTCCCATACTTCACAGGGTGTACCCTCTCATTATTTCTCACCATCTCATCATGTTCTCCAGGATTATATTCCAGGATATAAAATGATAATACCTAGAACACAAATGATTGTAGTAAGATATGCCTATGAGATGTCCCCAAGGCACCGTCCTAGTCGTGGGTCAGGTCACAAGTGTCACATATTTACTACTCGTGATCCACATTTGATGCTTACGTCATGATGACATCACTCCATATTCCCCTGACTGTTATTACTACATGGGATATCTCCATCTTCTGCTTCATTTCTAGTTCTTTCCTATAGTGCCGAGGTCTGTGGGTTGCATTGGTTTGGAGACCTAAGACAAGTTGGGAAATGTAAGAGATCAGTGGACATTGATTTATGGGGGACAAATAGAAAACCATGAAGCTCAAGTCATATGAAAGTTCCTGAAGATACATAAGTAGCCATCATTGGTCACATGACCTGTCCTCTGATACATTGTTAGGGGAGTGGATGTGCCATACTATGGGGTCTGGGAAGAGGCGCACCAAAGTCATTTTTACCCTTCATTCTTTCCTATGGGTCTGTGGTCTTTTGAGATTCTCCCTCTTTCATCAGAAAACAATGGAGGCAAGAACTGGCCCAAGGATCACCTGGTATTCAAGGGATGGGAAAATGAATGGGGGGAGAACCAACAAGAGCCCTCGAGATCTAGACTGTGGGGATGTGATGGTGTGACCAAGCATTTAGAATGGGGAGGGGGTCCTATTTTTCTTTTTCTTTGTGCCCCTCGAGGCATTTATTCATGACTTATTTTACGTCGGAAAATTTTAGGCCCATTAGTTAGAAAATGAGCGGTGGTGCTTGTAATGTGTCTGCCTCTATAGACCCCGCTTTGTAGTGGGCGCATTGTCCTCCGGTCTACTGTATATATTATCCTTCTGTGCCGTCACTCTGGCGGTGGTGGCGGCTCTTGTATTATCTCTCGCTACCACGGTGTAATTTTCCTGCTGAGACCCGGAGCTGCTATAGAGATGTCATTACACGGCTCAGCCAGGACAGCTGTAAAAACTTTACGTCCAGTCGCCTGTTATATAGAAATTACAGGTATAAATGTAATTGGGCCTCTGTCGTCTCCCCCCTCCCCCTCCCGGCCCGCTTTCTTTCACCCAGATAATGGGAATGTGGGATTTCTCCTATTCCCAGCCATACCGGAGGGCGCGTTGTATGGGTCTGAAGCAGTTAACAAGTACATGCTTTAGTGGTTGTCTCTCACATACAGTCCCGGCCTCAGCTGCTCCCAGTAGGGTCCCTGTGAATAATGGGACAGGAGCGCTGACTCTGTGGGAGGTAATGGCTAATTTGGCAGCAGCCTTTCTTAGCCCCATTTGTACATGAAATGTTAAGGAGGTCAGACCCATAGTGACTGCTGCACCAGACACAATCCTTCTTCATTATCGCTCAAGTCTTCTAACTGGCGATTAAAAAAATAAAATACAAAAAAATACAAAAAATTACCGTGGGACATGGCTGGGAATAAAAGCAATAAAATCAATTGAGAACTGACTCCCTTTTCAAGGTTCTAATTTCTCCACTGTAAATTGTGATATTTGCATAAGTATTTGGCTAATGCGCATCAGACGGCACCGTGATAGCGGTTATTATATTCAGTGTTAAAGCGGTTTAATGTCGTCTTCTGTCCCGGCTGAGCCCGTCCGATTAAGATCCCCCCCCCCCCCCTCTCCAACGACGCCTGCGAGGGGAATTTGTACAGAGGTGCGAAAACTGAAAAGGCCAATTGTCCAATCTCGTTAACTGGCCTGTTTAACCCGCTGAGGAAGACGCATTACGCAGGTCGTGTAGAGCAATGACTGGTTCACCTCTCCGTCCTGCTGGGACGTGCAGTTCAGTTCTTCAAAAAAAATACATTGACAAAGCTCTGCACAAAACCTCAAGGCCGCCGCCCGCACACGGGGCGAAAACGCTGCGGAAATTCCAAAGCATTTACACAAAATAATATAACATGCTAAAGAGTGAGGATCCGCGCCGCAGGTCAATTTCCGCACTTTTTTTTTTGCGGCGTGTGGATGAGATTTTTTCTGGACGGAAATTCTGCAGCATTTTCATCCTGTGTGCATGTGGCCTAAGAGTGAATTCACATGCTGCGGATTTGCATTTCAATTTTGTTGCGGATTTTCACTGCAGATTTTTCCCTTTGCAATGCATTGGGTGAAATCTGCACCAAAATCTGCATCAAAATCCACATATAACATGGATTTCTCCGCAGATTTTTTGTGAAAATCCGCAGCATGCCTAGAATCCGCTGTGGGTTTTCTACACTGTGAGTGAATGAGGTTTGTTAAATCCCCATCCGCTTACATTGTACTGAAGTTTGTTGCAGAATTTCAGTGAGGATTCCGCAACCGAAATTCTGCAACAAATACGCGATGTGTGAATCCAGCCTAAAGGACTCGACCAGTTTTATGTCAACTTTCTAATATACTTTGTGGTTCAGTTCCTCACCATTTTTAAGATCTCTTTTTGCTGTCAGTGAAGGGAATAGTTTACAGCCAATGGATAAGGACTTGTACTGATCATTCCCATACTACGCTGGTGTCAGACCTGTAGTACGGTGCCGCAGAGACTCTATGTGCCCCTGCACTGCCTCCTATGGCTCTTTAGAAGTGAGATCACTAACACACTGTAACGAGCCCTGCACCTGATGCGTTTGGACATGATTCGAATGGGTTTTCAGCCTCTAGGTGTAACCAGGATGTTTCCATTCACTGGCTGCAAGCAGAGATGGTGTGGCCATCTGTTTATTGGAAAGGGTTTTCACAGGTCACTGCCTTTTATTCATGTAACAACAAAGGAAGTGATCATTTCAGGGGTGGACGGGTATTGGGGCAAACTGGTCCTGCTACTTTGGGGCCCACCGGTTACCTACCTGCCCCATACAGACAATGACGGGCAGCACTAGACTAAGGCCTGGAGTCGTCTACTATGGACAACCTCTTGATATATGGTAATAATAGGGGGTCTGACACATTACACGGACCACCGTTGATTTCGGCGGCCACTGTGTAATTCTTCATTTGACCTGCAGGATGTCGGCGGGGTTATTATGACATCTCTCCCACTAGGCAACAAGTCCAATTGCTAGTTAAGTAGTTCCCTTTCTGGCTGTAAAGGTGGAGGTTCACTTTAAGGAAAGCATCTCAGAGATTCCCTAACATCAATGTGCCAACATTATATATATTATTATTATTATTTTGTATGATTTTTTACATATTCGTTGCCATTCTCTCTCTAGACTGGTAATACTTGTGATTGCGGCGACGCTCCGTTTATTGCTTTCTGTAGCCGGGGGTGGCGTTGTCAGGACGGTGTGTGACAGAGATGTAAATATGGATGTGACTCGCGCTCTGCTGTATTCACCTGCGTCTGATGCCAGGGACGAGCAGCAGTCTTCATTATATCCACCATCTATTATTCATTTTATTAGAGGGCACAGTCTTCCAGGGTGGGGGCGATTACTTCTCCTATACCCCATTCAGAGGATGTCTATAGTGCTGGACGGATTGACTCCCTGTACAGGTCTATTATAAGGTTATTTACTCTTATAATAGTCAAATATTCTTTTACTTTTGTTGTACATTTATATCCAAAGCCAGATTTCGGTGTGTGGCGGTCTCTGGGCTAAACATGTATTGGCGGCATCTCTCTGATTTTTTGGCAAGAAGAGAAATAGAGAGTAATACTGACCAAATAATAGTGCCACCCGGTGCTGAAGTAACGGAGTCCAAACACATAATATTGCCATACAGTGAAATACAACAGTGCTATATAGTGCCCAATAAATAACGCTATACAAAGCCTAGATAATAACACAATGCCATGACTTCAGTGTGGAGGCAGGGGGACAATTACCCATGGTCTATCCCAGTCACATTGTAAACAATGTATGTTTTTTTTACTACCAATTCAAATTTAAAAGGGCTGGAAAAAAAATAATTCACACCCCTCCATAAATGAATATAGAAAAAAAAAAATCTCCAACCATGTGATGTGTAGTGTTAGGTTTTTATTTTTTCAATATTTCACATTGTCTGGTATCTGCTTTTTATCAGTTCTACATTTAGACTGCTTGTGAAGCAGATCGCTCTGCCTCTAGCACAGTAGGAATTCCCAGCATTACCTGATGCACCAGTTTGATTCTGAATTATGTCCAGCAGCATATAAGTAATCGCTTCCGCTTTACAGGAAGCAATGTAAGCAATACGTGGACAAGTAAAACCACCTTATAACTTGGGGATTGTGTGCGTAGGCTGGTGCTGCATGCATGTTCATATAGCATCCTGAATAGAAGCCATGTATACAGTACATACACTATAAGGCCAGAAGTATGTGGACTCCCTCCCTAATTATTGAATTCGGGTGCTTTAGCCACACACATTTCCAACAGGTACATAAACTCAAGCACACAGCCATGTAATCTCTAAAGACAAAAATTTCTAGTAGTATGGATTGTACTGAAGTGCTCAGTGACTTTACACGTGGCACTGTTAGGGTATGTTCACACGGCCTATTTACGGACGTAAATCGGGCGTTTTTGCCCCGAATTACGCCCGAAAATAGCGCCTCAATAGCGCTGACAAACATCTGCCCATTGAAAGCAATGGGCAGACGTTTGTCTGTTCACACGAGGCGTATATTTACGCGCCGCTGTCAAAAGACGGCGCGTAAATAGACGCGCGCGTCAAAGAAGTGACCTGTCACTTCTTTGGCCGTAATTAGAGCCGTTATTCATTGACTCCAATGAATAGCAGCGCTAATTACGCCCGTAATTGACGCGGCGTTCAAGCGCCTGCACATGCCGGTACGGCTGAAATTACGGGCATGTTTTCAGGCTGAAACATCCCCGTAATTTCAGCCGTAACGGACGCCCTCGTGTGAACATACCCTTACAGGATGCCAGCCTTACCACAAGTCAGCTGGAGAAATTTCTGATCTGCTAGTGTTATTCTTATCTGCTAGATCTGCCCCAGTCACCTGTAAGTGTTATTCTTATCTGCTAGATCTTCCCCAGTCACCTGTAAGTGTTATTCTTATCTGCTAGATCTGCCCCAGTCACCTGTAAGTGTTATTATTATCGGCTAGATCTGCCCCCGGTCACCTGTGTTATTATCTGCTAGATCTTCCCTGGCCACCAGTAGGGGTTATTATTATCTGCTAGATCTTCCCCAGTCACCTGTAATTTTTATTATTATCTGCTAGCTCTGCCCCGGTCACCTGTAAGTGTTAATATTATCTGCTAGATGTGCCCCGGTCACCTGTAAGTGTTATTATTATCTGCTAGATCTGTCCCGGTCACCTGTAAGAGTTATTATTATCTATTAGATCTGCGCCAGTCACCTGTAAGTGTTGTTATTATTAACTGCTAGATGTGCCCCGGTCACCTGTAAGTGTTATTATTATCTGCTAGATCTGCCCCGGTCACCTGTAAGTGTTATTATTGTCTGCTAGATCTGTCCCGGTCACCTGTAAGTGTTATTATTATCTGTTAGATCTGCCCCGGTCACCTGTAAGTGTTATTATCTGATAGATCTGCCCAAGTCACCTGTAAGTGCTATTTTTGTGAAGTGGAAGTGTCTAGAAGTAACAACAGCACAGCCGTAAAATGGTAGACCACGTAACTCAGAGCGAGGCCTCCGAGTGCTAAAGCTTGTGGTGTGTACAAATTTATTATCCTCTGTTGTATCACTCACTACAGAGATCCACACCGCCTCTGGAAGTGACATCCGCACCAGAACTGTCTTTCCGTAGCTTCAAGATATGTGTTTCCATGGTCGCTGCACAAGCCTAAGATCACCATACACAATGCCAAGCTGCAGCTGAAGTGGTGTAAAGCACGTCGTCACTGGACTCTGGAGCAGCATGTTCTCTGGAGTGATGAATCACATCTCAGTATCTGGCAGTCTGATCACCAGTGATTAACATTTATGGACATGGATTAGATATACCATCAATCAGTGAAGGTTACGGCAGTTGCTACAATTAAGGGACAGTGTCCGTTTTTTCCCAAAAAATTGCACCATTCTGACACAGTGCTAGGTCGGCAGGGGTGCTGTGAAACAAAATAGGGGCTACTGTATTTTTCCAATTGCCAAGCATAGAAGAAAGTCCCAGAAAATGAGACCCCCCGCTGATTAGACATTCCCATCAATGTTTATGGTGGGAGAACCCCTTTAAATGGGGGCTATTTATTAAAGCTGAACACACAAGTGGCATTTTAAGTCCCTATTTTTAATACATTCATTCAATCCTTGCGACTTTAAGATAAATTATTTCTATACTCCCCGCCAGAGAATCTGTACATGAAGCAGACAGGAGGGAAGGTTACACGACGGTGGAGGAGAGACCCGTCCCCAGCCGCTGCTGCAGCCTCTTACTGTCTATTACGGTTTCTTTAAATCTCCAGAATGATTTATCTCCTTAAATTCATTGTTTTGCATAACGCCGAAAATGAAGAAATGTCATCATTTTACAGGGCAGAACGTTGTCATTTGCATAATGCCTGCCATTAATTATTGGAATCTTAATGCAGTTGTTGATATTTTTAGGCCTGATTAATACAGACTGTACCTTGTATAATAGAATTTGGAAAACAGCGATAGTTTATAGGTGCCAGCGCTGCACATGCAGAACAAAGGGGGAGGGGGGTACAAAAACTCACATAGAAATGAGGGGGTGTTTACTCTCTGCAATTTTTGCTATGATATGACCGAAAATATCACATTCTAGCAATATTTGCCCTGTGGCTCTCCACCTGGTCCGAAACGACAACACCCAACGTGTGTAAAAAGACGCAGGTATCAAATCTTCTGAAATAGAAAAGAGATTTACTCAAAGTTTCGCTCACCTCATAACCACCACGCTATGGTTGCGTTTCCAATGCGTTTTTCATTGTGCTTGACTGATGCAAATGGATGTATAGTTGATCCGAACGCTGCAGGTGCTTGTAGATGCCCCCAAACCTATCCTGTGTCGACCGCAGGCAATCAAAGCAATAATGGTGTGTAGAAAAGGCGGATCCAGCACTCAAATGTAAAAGTTCCACATTTTATTTAGGTCATGTTAAAACAAAAGTAAAACAAAGAATCCCGGGACCACGCTTACGCGTTTCAGACCGCTAGGGTCCTTAATCAAAATTTGAGTGCTGGCTCCGCCTTTTCTACACACCATTATTGATCAAATCTTCTGACTTGAGAGATAAGATCCAATAAGAACATGTCGGGGACTTCTCATGATTGGGCTTCATAGAGTCAGATGGGAAGGCGTCTTGTCCTGGAAACTGTTCCCTATTAACAGAAGCTTTTATGTCGTAGAATAAAGACTTCTGTATGTATGAAAACACTTGAAGAACAAGACGTCCATGATGTGTTCTCCTTCAGCTCCACCCATTAGCCCTGCCATTGATATCGAAAAGTACCCCATCCCCATTGCTGCCCATCGGGTATTTTTTTATTAAAGTGTAGGACCCCCATTAGATAAATCAAGACGGTAGCCACGGTGTCCTACAGAGATTTGGTCTATATTCTCACTGTCTCAAGCTCTATCACCTTTAAAATTGAGAAATCCTTGACTATAACTTTTTTTTTACAAAACCCTGTTATTTATTGTAGTTATCAGAAGATTTCGCTCCGGTTAGAGATTTATTCCTCTTCTGCTGTTGATACAAAGGACTATAAACTTGTCTCACACGTAGAACGTGGAGCGTATTGCCTGAATGCTGAGCGCGGAGCCAAGAGTGGAATACTCAATGAAGCGTCGCTCATCGCGCATCAGGTCGGACGTTTGTATTTACATTTGCCGGAGTCATGGGAGCAGGTTCATTCCACTACTTTATATTCTCCAAAACTGTCCCTTCAATTAATCTTTTCCCAAGAACTCTTTTCATTTTTTGTATAGACTTTCTTTTTGTGTCTTGTGCATGTAATTCAGATATATAGGAAAACAATATTGGGGGATGGAAGCGGCATTTATCATCCTGGCAACATTCAGAGGAGTAGACTAACCACTTGGACAGCGCCCGTGATCTCATGCCCAGAGAGGGCCCATAGCCTCCTGGGCCTCATGCACACGGTCGTGCCCGTAATCACAAGCCGCGATTGCAGGCACGGCCGGCTGACGACAGCCGCCCCCATTTTCGGCCCGTGCTCCCATACAAAGTAAGGGAGCATGGCCAGTAAAAAGCAAAAGATGAGACATGTCCTATATTTTGCGGTACACTTCTACAGCCCGGACACCTTCCCGTAAATAAACGGGGAGGCGTCCGTGAACAATAGTGAATGCGCCCGTAATTGCGGACCGTGATTGCGGTCTGCAATTACAGACGATTTTTATGGTCGTGTGCATTGGGCCTTAGTCAGATGCAGCACTAGTTAAAACTTAAAGGGGTTTTTCACTTTGGACAATCCCTACTTGTATGAAGGGTCCCTTGACAATAAGCAGATCACAAAGCGTCCTCCTGCTGTGACCCACGGCGATCAGCGATAATCTGTGGGGAAACCTGGCAGTAATTGTTCAATTTCCCTGCAGCGCCCCCCACAGCATAAACGAAGCATTACACATTGTCCATTTATATCAATGCGTGGTCTGTGTAATACAGGACAGGTCCTCCAGAGAGTCCGCTCTCCACTCTGACCAAGAGATGAGGATCCTGAATAGAGGACCCCTCTCTAGTAACTCGGAAACCCCTAATAGGGTGTATGGAACTGGGCTTTCTAAACTGGGAAAACACAAGTCCTGCAATTGGTTTACTTGATTCCAGTATATCATGACTCGGAGGCAATGACATCACACTTGCCAGTCCTGATTTTCACAGCAAAGCCCCTCAAACTAGACCGCAAAAGAGGCGGGATTTATTTTTAAAGTTGCGATCTCTGTAGTTTTGGGTGTGTTCCCTGGTGAAACAGGGGCGGTTGTTAAATGTACAGAGATATGAGGATCACATGTTGGTAAATGCTGGGAGCTCGAATAGCCTAGGAATGGTTTCCCTTCCAAATGTGACACTTCTTGACCATCAAACCCGTCAGGAAAAACACCACTACAATAAACTTTGTTTTAATCTGTTACCCAATAGTCTGACAATTCCAATAGTCTGGCACTCATTTCCAGTACGGAACCGGTTGATTATCCAGATTCTCATAATAAAGGGAGAACCAATATTTGCCAACGATCTGAATTTACGTGGGACTGTCCCATGAACCGTACCTTAAAGGGGTAAGGTTTGCGCTAATTTGCATTAAAGGGGACATGCCTAGCCAATTTTTGGAGGTTCCCTTGTGGAACACAGGTGATGTTTAAAATGTCTTGCATATTTGGGATTTAAATATTGGTTATATGTACTGATATCCGACTCATTCAGTCTCTTAATTAAGTTATAATACAATAATACATAATGAGCTCTGTCCGCAGGGCTGTATCCCATTTAAAGCTATGTTAATGTATATACACCGCGTGCTCCCGACTCCAGACCATTAGTTCTTCCCTATGCTCTGGTAATGTGTCCGCAGACCGGCCTCATCGCTGTGTAGCCTGCACTTGTTTCCAGTAACCAGCTCTTTATACATAGTGTAGAGTATATCACATAAAGGTTGCCGGCTCCTCGGGGACCGGTGAATTGTATACATCCTTTGTCAGCCTTGCACTTGTTAATGGATATTTGTGAAGAGAGCGTTTAATAACAGCAGCTATTTAATTGATTTCACATAAATAGAAACGCGGACGACTTGGCCGTCTGAACACGCTGAGGATTTATTTGTGTCTCCAGATCTGTAAGGGTGACGGTATAGTTACCAAATGATATGTGTACAAGCCGGTGTCTCCAATAATGGGCCATATCACTGCTGTAATGGGGTCACTAGATAACTCATCATTCACTTACAGAGCAAGTTCAGTCATAAGTGATATTAATGATAAACGTAAACCAAACGTATGGTATTATTTTATTCTGAACGTCACTCCCTTTATGCCTCATAATGGAGCAAAGATTTCATAGTCTCTTTACCTAGGGAGATGCTTCCTCATATGCTCATTGTCACCCCCTTCTGAGTAAGTGTAAAGGATCTGCCAGGCACTGCTTCGGGGTTAATTCCCAGAATTAATCAGTCAACACCTGAGTGTACATCCCTGAGACAGACACCAGCTTCCTCCACTCAGGCTGGCAGGCTTAGGAGTGGGAGAGCCTATCGCAACCTGGCCAGACTCAGCTAGCTCCCGCCCTCGGTCTATTTAAGCCTGCACTTCCTGTCCATCTGTGCTTGTGAATTCTTTCCTTGAGGTTTCCTGGCCCAGCTACAGCTCCTGCTACTTTTTGATCCTGCTCCATACAGACCCTGGCTTACCGACTACTCTTCTGCTTTTCGCTTTGTACCTCGCACTCTCCTGGCTTGACTCGGCTCGTTCACTACTCTGTTGCTCACGGTGTTTCCGCGAGCAACTGCCCATTTCCCTTGCTTGTATTCCCTTGTTTGTTTGTCATGTTTGTCATGCACTTACTGAGCGCAGGGACCGCCGCCCAGTTGTACCCCGTCGCCTAGGGCGGGTCGTTGCAAGTAGGCAGGGACAGAGTGGCGGGTAGATTAGGGCTCACTTGTCCGTTTCCCTACCCCCCCCACCATTACAAATTCACAAGCCATATACCTAGTCTACCCTGGTCCCTGACACCATTATGGAACCCCGTGAAACCCTGGCTCAGCAAATGCAGGGTCTCTCCCTACAGGTCCAGGCCCTGGCTCAGAGGGTCAACCAGCCTGATGCTACCTTGGTAGTTCCCCTCACCGCACCCCTTGAACCCCACCTCAAGTTGCCCGACCGGTTCTCTGGTGACCGGAGGGCTTTTCTCTCCTTTCGGGAGAGTTGTAGGCTTTACTTTCGCTTAAAGCCTCACTCCTCAGGTTCTGAAAGCCAGCGGGTGGGTATAATTATGTCCCGGCTCCAGGAAGGGCCCCAAGAGTGGGCCTTCTCCTTGGCTCCTGGCGCCCCTGAACTTTCCTCCGTTGATTGTTTCTTTTCTGCCCTCGGACTTATTTATGACGAGACTGACAGAACTGCCTTTGCCGAGAGTCAGCTGGTGACCTTACGTCAGGGTAAGAGACCTGTTGAGGAGTATTGCTCTGACTTTAGGAAGTGGTGCGTAGCTTCTCGGTGGAATGACCCTGCCTTAAGGTGCCAGTTTAGGTTGGGTCTGTCGAATGCCCTGAAAGACCTGCTAGTTAGTTATCCCTCTTCTGACTCCTTAGACCAGGTTATGGCTTTAGTGGTACGACTTGACCGACGTCTCAGGGAACGACAACGTGAACGTTTATGTGTTTTTTCCTCCGACTCCCCCATGATGCCTCCCGAAGTCCCGTTGCTTCGTTTCTCCCCTAAAGACTCAGAAATACCTATGCAACTCGGGGCCTCCGTGTCCCCTCAACAACGTAGAGAATTCCGCAGGAAGAATGGTCTCTGCTTCTACTGTGGGGATGTCAAGCATCAAGTAAACAACTGTCCCAAGCGTAAGAATGCTGTCAGAGAGCTCCCGCGTCTAAGTGATCATCGGGGAGGTCACTTGGGCGCACAGGTATTTCCCGTAAATATGAAACGTACTAAGATATTGCTTCCCTTTCAGGTCTCTTTTGGGGGTAGGTCTGCTACCGGCAGTGCCTTCGTGGATTCAGGGTCCTCTACTAATATCATGTCTGTGGAATTTGCTATGTCTCTCGCTATGCCTCTGATTGATTTGCCTAAACCTGTTCCGGTAGTGGGTATCGACTCCACTCCTCTTGCTAATGGTTATTTTACACAGCATACCCCTGTTTTTGAACTCCTTGTTGGCTCCATGCATTTGGAGCAATGCTCTGTACTATTGATGCAGGGATTATCGTACGATTTGGTTCTAGGTCTTCCCTGGTTGCAGTTGCATAATCCTACGTTTGACTGGAATACTGGGGAGCTAACCAAATGGGGTAATGAATGTTGTACGTCATGTTTTTCTGTTAATTCTATTTCTCCCCCTAAGGAGGCGAATACGCTACCCGAGTTTGTTCAGGACTTCGCTGATGTTTTCTCTAAAGAGGCCTCCGAAGTATTACCGCCTCATAGAGAATACGATTGCGCTATCGAATTGGTACCAGGAGCTAAGCTTCCTAAGGGTAGGATATTTAACCTTTCTTGTCCCGAACGTGAAGCCATGAGGGAGTATATCCAGGAATCCCTGGCCAAGGGTTACATTCGTCCCTCTTCTTCTCCGGTAGGTGCTGGCTTCTTCTTCGTAGGGAAGAAGGATGGGGGTCTTAGGCCATGCATTGACTACCGTGGCCTGAATAAGGTCACGGTAAGGAACCAGTATCCCCTTCCTTTGATTCCTGATCTCTTTAATCAGGTTCAGGGGGCCCAATGGTTCTCTAAATTGGATCTACGGGGGGCGTATAACCTTATTCGCATCAAAGAGGGGGATGAGTGGAAGACTGCGTTTAACACGCCCGAAGGCCATTTCGAATACCTCGTCATGCCCTTTGGGTTGTGCAATGCCCCTGCGGTCTTCCAGAACTTCATAAATGAGATTTTGAGAAATTACCTGGGGATATTTCTTGTAGTGTACCTTGATGACATATTGGTGTTTTCCAGGGACTGGTCCTCCCACATAGAGCATGTCAGGAAGGTGCTCCAGGTCCTTCGAGAAAACAAACTGTTTGCCAAAATCGAAAAATGTGTATTTGGGGTACAGGAGATACCATTTTTAGGTCAAATCCTCACTCCTCATGAATTCCGCATGGACCCTGCCAAGGTTCAGGCTGTGGCTGAATGGGTCCAACCTGCCTCCCTGAAAGCGCTACAGTGTTTTTTGGGGTTCGCTAACTATTACAGGAGATTTATTGCTAACTTCTCGGTCGTCGCTAAGCCTCTTACGGACCTCACTCGCAAGGGTGCTGATGTCCTCCATTGGCCCCCTGAGGCCGTCCAGGCTTTTGAGACCCTCAAGAAGTGCTTTATCTCGGCCCCCGTGCTGGTTCAGCCCAACCAAAGGGAGCCATTTATTGTGGAGGTTGACGCGTCCGAGGTGGGAGTGGGGGCCGTCTTGTCCCAGGGTACCAGCTCCCTCACCCATCTCCGCCCCTGTGCTTACTTTTCTAGGAAGTTTTCGCCCACGGAGTGTAACTATGATATTGGCAACCGCGAACTTTTAGCCATTAAATGGGCATTTGAAGAGTGGCGCCACTTCCTGGAGGGGGCTAGGCACCAGGTAACGGTCCTTACCGACCACAAGAATCTGGTTTTCCTAGAATCTGCCCGGAGGCTAAACCCGAGACAAGCTCGATGGGCGTTGTTTTTTACCAGATTCAATTTTTTGGTTACCTATAGGGCCGGGTCTAAAAATATTAAGGCGGATGCACTGTCGCGTAGCTTCATGGCCAGCCCTCCTTCGGAGGAAGATCCTGTTTGTATTTTGCCTCCAGGTATAGTCATTTCCTCTATCGAGTCCGATTTAGTCTCTGAAATTGCTGCTGATCAAGGTTCAGCTCCTGGGAACCTTCCTGAGAACAAGCTGTTTGTTCCCCTGCAATTCCGGCTAAGGGTACTTAGGGAAAATCACGACTCCGCACTATCTGGCCATCCAGGCATCCTGGGTACCAAACACCTCATTACCAGAAATTATTGGTGGCCTGGTTTGCCTAAAGACGTTAAGGCCTACGTCGCCGCCTGTGAGGTTTGTGCCAGGTCCAAGACTCCCAGGTCCCGACCAGCGGGCTTACTGCGTTCGTTGCCCATTCCCCAGAGACCTTGGACACATATCTCCATGGATTTTATCACCGATTTGCCTCCATCCCAAGGCAAGTCGGTGGTGTGGGTGGTGGTAGACCGCTTCAGTAAAATGTGCCACTTTGTGCCCCTCAAGAAACTACCCAACGCCAAGACGTTGGCTACCTTGTTTATCAAACACATCCTGCGTCTCCATGGGGTCCCCGTCAATATTGTTTCTGACAGAGGGGTACAATTTGTTTCATTGTTTTGGAGAGCCTTCTGTAATAAGTTGGGGATTGATCTGTCCTTCTCCTCTGCTTTCCATCCTGAAACCAATGGCCAAACGGAGAGGACTAATCAGTCTCTAGAACAATACTTAAGATGTTTTGTCTCTGACTGTCAATTTGATTGGGTTTCTTTCATTCCCCTCGCCGAATTTTCCCTTAATAACCGGGTCAGTAACTCGTCAGGGGTCTCTCCCTTTTTCTGTAATTTTGGGTTTAATCCACGGTTCTCCTCCGTTTCACCTGGTTGTTCCAACAATCCCGAGGTGGAGGTCGTTCATCGGGATCTGTGCACAGTCTGGGCCCAGGTTCAGAAGAACCTAGAGGCGTCCCAGAGCATACAGAAGGCTCAGGCCGATAGAAGACGTTCTGCTAACCCCCTGTTTGTGGTCGGGGATCTGGTGTGGTTGTCATCCAGGAACTTGCGTCTCAAGGTTCCGTCCAAAAAGTTTGCTCCCCGGTTTATTGGGCCGTATAAGGTCATTGAGGTCCTCAGTCCTGTCTCTTTCCGGCTGGAGTTACCCCCGTCTTTTCGTATACACAACGTGTTTCATGCCTCCCTCCTGAAACGCTGCTCCCCGTCCTTGGCCCCCTCGAGGAAACCTCCTGTTCCCGTCCTCACCCCTGAGGGGGTGGAATTTGAGGTGGCCAGGATCGTGGACAGCAAGATGGTCCAAGGCTCCCTCCAGTACCTGGTCCATTGGAGAGGATACGGGCCCGAGGAGAGGACTTGGGTACCCGCTCGGGATGTTCACGCTGGGGTATTGGTCAGGAGGTTCCACCTGCGTTTCCCCAGTAAGCCAGGTCCACTTAGAAAGGGTCCGGTGGCCCCTCATAAAAGGGGGGGTACTGTAAAGGATCTGCCAGGCACTGCTTCGGGGTTAATTCCCAGAATTAATCAGTCAACACCTGAGTGTACATCCCTGAGACAGACACCAGCTTCCTCCACTCAGGCTGGCAGGCTTAGGAGTGGGAGAGCCTATCGCAACCTGGCCAGACTCAGCTAGCTCCCGCCCTCGGTCTATTTAAGCCTGCACTTCCTGTCCATCTGTGCTTGTGAATTCTTTCCTTGAGGTTTCCTGGCCCAGCTACAGCTCCTGCTACTTTTTGATCCTGCTCCATACAGACCCTGGCTTACCGACTACTCTTCTGCTTTTCGCTTTGTACCTCGCACTCTCCTGGCTTGACTCGGCTCGTTCACTACTCTGTTGCTCACGGTGTTTCCGCGAGCAACTGCCCATTTCCCTTGCTTGTATTCCCTTGTTTGTTTGTCATGTTTGTCATGCACTTACTGAGCGCAGGGACCGCCGCCCAGTTGTACCCCGTCGCCTAGGGCGGGTCGTTGCAAGTAGGCAGGGACAGAGTGGCGGGTAGATTAGGGCTCACTTGTCCGTTTCCCTACCCCCCCCACCATTACAGTAAGACACTATGTGTGAGCTAATAGTAGCAGGAGAATTTCTATAATACTGCCCCCTTATGTACAAGATTATAACTACTATAATACTGCTCCTTATATACAAGAATATAACTACTATAATACTGCCCCTATATACGAGAATATAACTACTATAATACTGCCCCCTATATACAAAAATATAGCTACTATAATACTGCCCCCTATATACAAGAATATAACTACTAAAATACTGCCCCCTATATACAAGAATATAACTACTATAATACTGCCCCCTATATACAAGAATATAACTACTAAAATACTGCCCCTATATACAAGAATATAACTACTATAATACTGCTCCTATATACAAGAATATAACTACTATAATACTGCCCCTATATACAAGAATATAACTACTATAATACTGCCCCGTATATATACAAGAATATAACTACTATAATACTGCTCCCTACATACAAGAATATAACTACTATAATACTGCCTCCTATATACAAGAATATAACTACTATAATACTGCTCCTATATACAAGAATATAACTATTATAATACTGCTCCTATATACAAGAATATAACTACTATAATACTGCCCCTATATACAAGAATATAACTACTATAATACTGCCCCTATATACAATAATATAACTACTATAATACTGCCCCTATATACAAGAATATAACTACTATAATACTGCTCCTATATACAAGAATATAACTACTATAATACTGCTCTCAATATACAATAATATAACTACTATAATACTGCCCCTATATACAAGAATATAACTACTATAATACTGCCCCCTGTGTACAAGAATATAACTACTATAATACTACCTCCTATATACAAGAATATAACTACTATAATACTGCTCCTTATATACAAGAATATAACTACTATAATACTGCCCCCTATATACAAGAATATAACTACTATAATACTGCCCCTATATACAAGAATATAACTACTATAATACTGCCCCCTATATATAAGAATATAACTACTATAATACTGCCCCCTATATACAAGAATATAACTACTATAATACTTCTCCTATATACAAGAATATAACTACTATAATACTGCTCCTATATACAAGAATATAACTACTATAATTCTGCCCCTATATACAAGAATATAACTACTATATTACTGCCTCTTTATACAAGAATATAACTACTATAATATTGCCCCCTATATACAAGAATATAACTACTATAATACTGCCTCCTATATACAAGAATATAACTACTATAATACTGCTCCTATATACAAGAATATAACTACTATAATACTGCCCCTATTTGCAAGAATATAACTACTATAATACTGCCTCCTATATACAAGAATATAACTACTGTAATACTGCCCCTATATACAAGAATATAACTACTATAATACTGCCCCTATATACAAGAATATAACTACTATAATACTGCCCCTATATACAAGAATATAACTACTATAATACTGCTCCTATATACAAGAATATAACTACTATAATACTGCTCATATATACAAGAATATAACTACTATAATACTCCTCCTATATACAAGAATATAACTACTATAATACTGCTCCTATATACAAGAATATAACTACTATAATACTGCCCCGTATACAAGAATATAACTACTATAATACTGCCCCTATATACAAGACTATAACTACTATAATACTGCTCCTATATACAAGAATATAACTACTATAATATTGCTCCTATATACAAGAATATAACTACTATAATACTGCCCCCTATATACAAGAATATGAGTACTATAATACTGCCCCATATACAAAAATATAACTACTATAATACTGCCCCGTATACAAAAATATAACTACTATAATACTGCACCTATATACAAGAATATAACTACTATCATACTGCCTCTATATACAAGAATATAACTACTATAATACTGCCTCCTATATACAAGAATATAACTACTATAATACTGCTCCTATATACAAGAATATAACTACTATAATACTGCCCCTATATGCAAGAATATAACTACTATAATACTGCCTCCTATATACAAGAATATAACTACTGTAATACTGCCCCTATATGCAAGAATATAACTACTGTAATACTGCCCCTATATACAAGAATATAACTACTATAATACTACCCCTATATACAAGAATATATCTACTACAATACTGCTCCTATATACAAGAATATAACTACTATAATACTGCCCCTATATACAAGAATATAACTACTATAATACTCCTCCTATATACAAGAATAGAACTACTATAATACTGCTCCTATATACAAGAATATAACTACTATAATACTGTCCCTATATACAAGAATATAACTACTATAATACTGCTCCTATATACAAGAATATAACTACTATAATACTGCCCCTATTTGCAAGAATATAACTACTGTAATACTGCCCCTATATACAAGAATATAACTACTATAATACTGCCCCTATATACAAGAATATAACTACTATAATACTGCCCCTATATACAAGAATATAACTACTATAATACTGCTCCTATATACAAGAATATAACTACTATAATACTCCTCCTATATACAAGAATATAACTACTATAATACTGCTCCTATATACAAGAATATAACTACTATAATACTGCCCCGTATACAAGAATATAACTACTATAATACTGCCCCTATATACAAGACTATAACTACTATAATACTGCTCCTATATACAAGAATATAACTACTATAATATTGCTCCTATATACAAGAATATAACTACTATAATACTGCCCCCTATATACAAGAATATGAGTACTATAATACTGCCCCATATACAAAAATATAACTACTATAATACTGCCCCATATACAAAAATATAACTACTATAATACTGCACCTATATACAAGAATATAACTACTATCATACTGCCTCTATATACAAGAATATAACTACTATAATACTGCCTCCTATATACAAGAATATAACTACTATAATACTGCTCCTATATACAAGAATATAACTACTATAATACTGCCCCTATATGCAAGAATATAACTACTATAATACTGCCTCCTATATACAAGAATATAACTACTGTAATACTGCCCCTATATGCAAGAATATAACTACTGTAATACTGCCCCTATATACAAGAATATAACTACTATAATACTGCCCCTATATACAAGAATATATCTACTACAATACTGCTCCTATATACAAGAATATAACTACTATAATACTGCCCCTATATACAAGAATAGAACTACTATAATACTGCTCCTATATACAAGAATATAACTACTATAATACTGCCCCCGTATACAAGAATATAACTACTATAATACTGCCCCCGTATACAAGAATATATCTACTATAATACTGCCCCTATATACAAGAATATAACTACTATAATACTGCTGCTATATACAAGAATATAACTACTATAATACTACCCCTATATACAAGAATATAACTACTATAATACTGACCCCTATATACAAGAATATAACTACTATAATACTGCCCCCTATATACAAGAATATAACTACTATAATACTGTCCCTATATACAAGAATATAACTACTATAATACTGCCACCTACATACAAGAATATAACTACTATAATACTGCCCCTATGTACAAGAATATAACTACTATAATACTGCTCCTATATACAAGAATATAACTACTATAATACTGCCCCTATATACAAGAATATAACTACTATAATACTGCCTCCTATATACAAGAATATAACTGCTATAATACTGCTCCCTATATACAAGAATATAACTACTATAATACTGCCCTCTATATACAAGAATATAACTACTATAATACTGCTCCCTATATACAAGAATATAATTACTATAATACTGCTCCTATATACAAGAATATAACTACTATAATACTGCCCCCTATATATAAGAATATAACTACTATAATACTGCTCCTATATACAAGAATATAACTACTATAATACTGCTCCTATATACAAGAATATAACTACTATAATACTGCCCCCTATATACAAGAATATAACTACTATAATACTGCCCCCTATATACAAGAATATAACTACTATAATACTGCTCCCTATATACAAGAATATAACTACTATAATACTGCCCCCTATATGCAAGAATATAACTACTATAATACTGCTCCTATATATAAGAATATAACTACTATATTACTGCCTCTATATATAAGAATATAACTACTATAATACTGTCCCCTATATACAAGAATATAACTATTAAATTAATTGGAAAGTTTTTATATTTGAGTACAATTGCTATAATTAACAAGACACATCAATTCTGCAGGTGTAAATTTATTCTTCTATAAAACAAAATGTTCTTTATCGAAAAAAAACATCAAGACCAAGTTCTGTATTCCTCTTATATACTCATCAGACTCCTCAGTATTTGACCTCTGTGCGGTCTGTTACATGGAGCGGATCATATATACCTTGTTCTATACAGGGGTTAGTCCTGTCTTGTCACGGTTACATTGTTACCCGTTCTGTAGAGTTGTAGCCTTCTGTATTGGTTGTAGACTTCGTCTGTGTTGAGTTTTTATTATATAAGAACCATAGTAACGTCGTTAGATGTCACCGGGCTCCTTCATTCTTTTGAAGGTCTCACTTGCTCTGCAATGTCAACCTCAGCAATAACAAGTGTGTAAAAAACGTCTTTCCCCTGTAATAAACTTGTGTATAAGAAGATGGGGCTGCTCCCTTTTATCTTTGTATCTTTTATCATTTGTGACTAGAGGTAGAAATAATTTGTCTTTGTGGCGGAGCACAATCTGCCCGGTGTCTTTCCCTGCCTCCGAGATCTTCATCTTCTGAATGAGAAGGTTTTTACCTTCTGTCTATCTTCTGCTTGACGACTCCTTCTAATCTTAGATTTCTGCCAAAAGTTTTTGTGCCGTTCACACTCGCTCTTTTTGTCTTTCACCAGTTTTTTTGAGTAATTCACCATAACCAATGATTCTCCTGGAGGTCCTGTCTTAAGTTGAGTCTTGAGGATTCTCAATACCTTGCAGGGCCGCAGCTATAGGGGGTGCAGACGTAGCAGTTGCATCTGGGCCCTGGTGCCTCAAAGGGTCCAAAGATCTCTCTGCTTTATAAGACCAGTATTATAAATGCCATGTTTTGTATTGGACTCCAGGAGCTTCAAGCTACACATCTGATATCATGGTTTTTTTGTTGTCCCCATCTTGTGGCTTTTTGGTAGTCTTCTTCTTTTCCCTTCAACTCATTGAGGGTTCCCATGTACATTAGATGAATGTTGTTTGAACCTGACGACTACCTTATGTGTATGGGTGTGTCCCGGCCTTTCCCCGACTGTATATTTTGTAGAAAAGAAGGATCGGTCATGTTGGATTTTAACATGCCCGATCCTTTATTCCTGTAGGAGATCAGCTGCTGCCAGAGGTGTCTGACAAGAGTTCTTTGCACTTTCCATATTGAAAAAAAGATCTACGCTCTGCCAAGCCAGGTGTGTATGTGTATAAGGGAGTCGGGAGGAATAGAGATTATAGTAATAGAAGCTATTGTAAATGTATGAGCTTAAAAGTCTTTTCCAATGATTTGGATTTTGTCATAATATGTCCAGAATGAGATTAAAGTTTTAGTCTGTTTGTGCTTTAAGTGGACGGTCTGACTTGATTTGGTTAATTTGAATTAGTTGTCATCAAAATACATTTAATTTAGGATTTTTTTTTTTAGCTTTCATTGCTACCAGCTGCTCAATAGCATATTCTTTGATTTTCTCCATCTTGTGGCTGCTTGTCCTCTTCCTCTTTTTCTTTAGTCTTCTCCAATTAGCTGGGTCTTCACATAAAGCTTCAGTCTAGTCATATGTGCTGACCTGGTAGAAGATCCATTTGGTCTAGGGTCGTCATCGACCCCAAAGTTCTAAGGTGCCAATAGTATTCTTGTCCTCCTGTTTCATTCTTCCACATCCATGAAGATCTACAGAAAACACCAGAAACTATGGCCACCTGTGTTTCCAACCCTGGTGAGAAGTTGGATAATTCAAGACTTTTTAATATTTTTGCCTTCTCCTGGATCAACACAGAATGAAAATAGTAGGTTGAATGCAGCGTAATACTGGGGCTTCTAAGGCCCACCAGAGGAGATGACTATGAGGACCACCTCTATCTATATAGGTCCACTGTTAATGGCATCATATTCTTTGTTGGTATCAATATACACACAGGACATATCATCAATAAGGTCTAATAGGTTATTTGTGATCATCCCATAAGAACATAGACCCTAGTGGCAAGTGATTGGCTCCAATGTCGGTCACCTTCGGGACGTAGCCGGAACCTTGGTCCACTGGAGGATCCACTGATATTCCAGTTCGTCAGTCCTAGCCTGGTTGAAGTTGATTGACTTGAGTCTTATGTTAACCTTATTGATGTTGTCCATGTAACCTTGTCCCCCATGCAATGTAGTATTGGTCCAGTTATGAATACCAATGATGTTCTTCACCCCTCAGTAGACAGGTCCTGTCAGCAGAACCTTTTATAGTAATCCCTCCAGTTTCATGTATAAAGTTTTACAGATGTTGCTCTTTCCCTCTGCACCACATTGCACATTTGATGTATTTAGGATGATGGTATTTTCGTCTGCAATGATTTGCGCTCGCGTCTCGGAGATCTATAGCTTTCTATGCATCAGTCCAATGCCAACGAAAGCACATCAGCATAGATACGGGAGTTCTCCTGTGTGGGAGTATTTCTGTATAAACACTGTATGTGTGTGTGCATATAAGAGTAAATGTATATGACTGTGTTTGAGAAACAGATACAGACAGATCCATGTAAACGAGGCTCAATACAGAGACGTAGACACCACAAACAGGGAGAGAACGCGGCTGAGCGCTGTCTCATTGTGACTGGGAATTGTGCGTGTCAGAAAATAATTGAAAAACAGTAAGTGACATTGAAATTACTGTCTGAGTGACAGCGTCGGACTGCAGAAGGCATAGGCAAGGTGGTAATGTAACCTCCGCAGACAGCTCCTGCAGCAATTAGTGTGGGACCGCTAAACTATGTGTTTCATAATAACGTCCTATGGTGACATATGCCGATACTATTGAAAATATATAATTTATTCATTTACAAGAATAGAGCATTGATGCTACCGAAACGTACGCTAAACAATGTCCGCGGTCACAGGGAAACATCAGGAGGTCGGAAAATTACCACATTTAGACCGAGGCCCTGCCAATCACCCTCTTATCATATACATGGTAATGATATTCCCGCTCCCCAACCACCAGCGCACAGCAATGAGATCACATTTCCACCCAAAATACCCAATATATGGCACGGCCTCATACCGTGTAATAGAGATATTGTATAGGGGTCATAAGAAGAATATAGCACAGCACATTGTCCAGTACGGCGGCCTTAAAATCAGTGGTCATGCCTTATGGGAAACCTGCATGACAACCACTATGGCCGCTACTACCACTCCTACAGGACTTGTCAGGCAATTTTTAGGGACTCCTACATGGCAATGTTGTAATATAGAAATATAGATAGTGGGGTGTATAGCGGAATAACTAGACAGATCTGTAGTACAGGGCGTGGGAAAAGCATGGAGATGCCCATAAGTGGCATCATATAACTACATCCAGGGCAAATATATCCTGTACTACAGAAGGAGCCGGATCTTTGCAGAGTTGTCCTGATGCACAGACTTACGTTTTACTTATTCTATGTGGTTTATTCTGGGGAACCCCTTCCCCCATCTGGAAATGGCCGCCAGATATAGTCACTTACATTGCACAATATAAAGCATAAAAATAGTTGAGGAAATGCATCCAGGCTACAGGACAATAGATATAGGACAGTAAGACTGGGCAGGTCAGGGACAAGTCCTGGAGAGGAGCCAAGGAGGCATTCATCAGACAACCACACACATTGTCTACAAGCAATAAATCTCCTTCAATACGTAAAACGCGAGCTAATCTACACGATCCGAGCCACTGAAGAGAAAACTAGCCACCACCACGAATCACTATATCACGTCACCATACAATATCAGATCTCAATCCTATAACCCTTGTCAATTTTGCTGAATACTATTACTGGTTTACTGTAGTTTGAGCTGTGATGTCATCCATTGGTGGAACCACTTGACTTCATTGGGAGTCCCGTAGCAAAATTAAAAACTGGGCCCATCCTGATAGTGGGTTATATTGTTACACCCCCCAGGCCAGGTACATTTAACCTCCCATGTTTGAGGAGAAGAGGGTGTCAGATAAGGGAAGTGCAAAAATGGACGAGTGGGTCCAGTAGCACCACTTCTAGAAGAGTAAGGCGGTATGATCTGGGGGTCATGACACAATTGGCGGTAAAGTGGTAAGACCAGGTCAGTAAGTACCTAGAAAAGTGCAAAAAAAAATCTACATTTAGGACATCCCTCAATCTCAAAACTTCAAAGCACCCCTTCATCTATTGTAGGAGAAAAGGATGGCAAGCCTCTTGGGTCATGACATCATAGGAGGTAAGATAGTGATCCCAGGTCAATGTAGTACAATGTAGCGCATAACAGGAATCAAAATGGGGCCATTAATGGTATTGGTTCATATGATTGGTATTTGTAAGCTCTACATCACATGTTGTAGGAGGGTATCAAGCTCCTTGGGTCATGACGTCACTGGTGGTAAGATAATGAGCCAAAGTCGGGAAAGCGCATAGAGAAATGGGGTCCCGTAAAAAATACTATCCTCCTATTGGTTCACATAATAACACCATCCCAGAAAAGTAGCAGTAGCCTGGTGTCATGCCACCCTCCTCTCCAACAACCGCTTCTGGAAGCTTATGAGCACAGGACCCTCCTCTTCTCAGCCCCTCTCTAAAGCTGCAATGCCCATGCAGAAGAGGTTAGGACCAGCCTATTCTGGGGTCCCCCCTCTCCATGGGTCCCACAGCAGTGGCTCTGTCTACGGTATTCATGCCCTTTCCCCGACCACAGCTTTTGCAATAAGGTCCAGAAGACTGACCATGACGTCATCTCGTCCTTTTGTCATTGCATTATAGTTTTACTTCGTTGCTCATTACTTACCTCAAAAACCTATTTCCCGAATTTCAACCCCGTTATACCCATGTGATAAAAAGTGGCCAAGATTTCTATAAATGCAAATGACATCCAGTTAGATGAGATGAAAGGTAATTAATGACATCACCGAACCGCGGGAGAGGAGCAATCCACAAAGTGATTATCTCTCCATCCCGGCCGCAGCAGATATTGTGCCCAGGCCTCTTGGTTTACATTAGAGCCATATTGTACAGACTCCTTCCCGGGAAATGCTGCTCTCACCGGCTTCGTTACAGCACCCAGACCACCACCGCTCAATCCTGTGGTTTATGATCTCACACAATCCATCAATTAATGATTCCAGTAATACGCAGCAGCCATAATGATGCTGGATAATCTAATTTAGTCCAATATTACCCGCTCCCCTGCTACATCTTAATCACGTAGCCAGGCTCCTCGCTGAAAGCCGGAGGATTTGTGTATCATATAATGTACCAGGCGTTGTGGGTGCAGACACCGGCATCTTGGGAAGAAAGCTCCCGACGTACCCGCTAAATGTGTCCATAGGGCTCCGTTAGCAAGACGGAGGCCAAAAGGGTGTCCTTTTGGCCTCCGTTGGGCTGGCATACGTTGGTATACCTTTTTTGGGGGGGGTTATGGAGTATGGCGCATGTCACAGGCATCCGTTTAACGTTTACATCATGAGCTTTTCAATACCATTTCATGGCGTATACGTTAACGGATCCCATAAGGGTGACGGGTGCTTGTGACGTCACTCATAGACTATAATGGTATCTGTTTAACGTATATGTCAGGAAAAAGGAACATGAAGGTTGCCGGCCTATACGTTAACCGTAGGCCAAAAACGTGATGTAAATGAGGCTAAAGAATGTGCAGAAAGACTTGATAACTTCATGTCAGCGCTGGGTGCACCGAACATCTATAATACACTGCATGGCGCAAGGAGCCAACACCATGTATCTCACAATGTACCACAGCAGAACCTGCTCTGTGCAGACACTGAACCAGCAGGGGGTGATGTGAGCCTTAAGCCTGAGATCAGCAAATCAGAATTTGCGAATGCTGCTCTGGATGTGACTGGAGTATAAGACCTAACGTAACTTAAGATAAATAAAGCAAAGAATTGGCAAAGTTACTCAACATTATATCTGGACTAAACCTGTACAGACATTCAGATACTTTGGTATTCTGTCTTATGTCATGCACTGTCCTTCCTTGTGTTTTATTGGCTGTTCTTAAATGGTTTGTGCAACTATTTGTGTAAAATTAATAAAATATTTCTCTTTTTTTTGCTACATTTATTGATCTATTTATTGTACAGTATTTAGAGAAATCGTATCGTTTTCAGTATGATAATAGGATCTAGAGGCAAGAAGCGGGATAGGTACAGGTTAAATCCAGATGCAATGTTCAGTAACTTTGTATATGCTTTTCTTGTCTGTCTTCTGCTCTAGTCACCTCCAGAGCTGCATTCTAAATTTTGCTGATTACTTGTTAGAGGTGATGCCCTTCAGAATGGGACCTGTCTGCTGACCTGTTGTGTTACCTTCTCTGCTCTGCTCCATTATTGGGAACCAGGTGCTCGTGCCACACGTAGATACTATGATGTGGTGAGTGAGGATATTGCTGCACTATGGGCTACACATTACTGGACAGCACATGATGTACATTGTGTGATCCTTATCCTTCCATATTCTCCATTACACAGTGTCGAGTCCCCATTTATAATATCTCGATTTCCCTAGAGGACCCCTGGATGTAAAATAATCTTTTCTAACCGCTTCCTCCACTTCCATAATAAACCTAAAAATCACAAATCCACTAATTGCTGTTTGGACTTTCAGTACGACAACAGACAATTCCGTTAATTATATTGAACCACACCAAGACCTCATGTCCATTATCATCCATGAGATCGGGGGAGGGTTGTCTTCTGAGCAATATCTG
Source organism: Rhinoderma darwinii (assembly GCF_050947455.1). NCBI lineage: Eukaryota > Metazoa > Chordata > Amphibia > Anura > Rhinodermatidae > Rhinoderma > Rhinoderma darwinii. The sequence continues at coordinate 477,492,749 of NC_134688.1, forward strand.
ATGTAAATCCGATGTGATGTTACATTTGGAAGCTGTATACATTTTGGGTGTTTTTCCAGGAGCCTCCTGTCCCTAATATTCCATTGGAAGCCACTGGAGCATTGTTAATCTTGAGCTACCTGGTTCATGAACATAATGCCAGAAATGACAGTAAAGACTGACAGTAACATAAGGATAACAGTCAATGAAGGAGCATGAGAATAATGTAATGCTGCTAGAATTGTTGGTTGGAGAGGTCAGGCACTATACATAACTTTACTTATATTATATTGATACTATATTGTGGGATAAGTAATGTAATGTATGTACACAGTGACTCCACCAGCAGAATAGTGAGTGCAGCTCTGGTATATAATACAGGATGTAACTCAGCATCAGTACAGGATAAGTAATGTAATGTATGTACACAGTGACTCCACCAGCAGAATAGTGAGTGCAGCTCTGGAGTATAATACAGGATGTAACTCAGGATCAGTACAGGATAAGTAATGTAATGTATGTACACAGTGACTCCACCAGCAGAATAGTGACTGCAGCTCTGGAGTATAATACGGGATGTAACTCAGGATCAGTACAGGATAAGTAATGTAATGTATGTACACAGTGACTCCACCAGCAGAATAGTGAGTGCAGCTCTGGGGTATAATACAGGATGTAACTCAGGGTCAGTACAGGATAAGTAATGTAATGTATGTACACAGTGACTCCACCAGCAGAATAGTGAGTGCAGCTCTGGAGTATAATACAGGATATAACTCAGGATCAGTACAGGATAAGTAATGTAATGTAATGTATGTACAGTGACTCCACCAGCAGAATAGTGAGTGCAGCTCTGGAGTATAATACAGGATGTAACTCATGATCAGTACAGGATAAGTAATATAATGTATGTACACAGTGACTCCCCCAGCAGAATAGTGAGTGTAGTTCTGGAGTATAATACAGGATATAACTCAGGATCAGTACAGGATAAGTAATGTATGTATGTACACAGTGACTCCACCAGCAGAATAGTGAGTGCAGCTCTGGAGTATAATACAGGATGTAACTCAGGATCAGTACAGGATAAGTAATGTATGTACACAGTGACTCCACCAGCAGAATAGTGAGTGCAGCTCTGGAGTATAATACAGGATATAACTCAGGATTAGTACAGGATAAGTAATGTAATGTATGTACACAGTGACTCCACCAGCAGAATAGTGAGTGCAGCTCTGGAGTATAATACAGGATGCAACTCAGGATCAGTACAGGATAAGTAATATATGTACACAGTGACTCCACCAGCAGAATAGTGAGTGCAGCTCTGGAGTATAATACAGGATATAACTCAGGATCAGTACAGGATAAGTAATGTAATGTATGTACACAGTGACTCCACCAGCAGAATAGTGAGTGCAGCTCTGAAGTATAATACAGGATGTAACTCAGGATAAGTAATGTAATGTATATACACAGTAATTCTATCAGCAGAATAGTGAGTGCAGCTCTGGAGTATAATACAGGCTGTAACTCTTAATAGATAATGCAATGTACTATAATTACAAAAATTCTCAACTTTATGTATAAATAAAATTTGTTCAAAGGTGAACATTGGCTGTAATGTTGATATCAGGGTGGCATCTCATTATGTGGGTGTGGTAATAAAAGGGTAACTCTGTGCATTTCTTTACATAAAGTGTGATACTTATAGGAGGGGCCTAAGGCACCTGAAAAGTAAATACAGTACCGAATGCCACATATTAAAGCAGATGTCTATGCCATTGGGGGTTTGGGGAGATTGGGGTCCTGTGTAGGTGCAGTAATGGTGACTATTAATGGTTGGACAGGACCTCCTAATATAAATAGATACAGTGAAACCTCTATGAGACGACTGCCTAAAATTACAGTGAAAAATGGTCTTCTTCATGGATGGTCGTCTCAAAGAAAAGGCTTTATATACATAATACATAATATAAGATGTGTGTCGAGGTCTGGGGTCATTACACTGGTGTCCATGAGATAAACACGGGTCATTATTGGGTATGACGCCCGGTGACTGTGGCTCCTCCACCGCCTGAGGACAAGACGCGGCAGAAAGTTGAGCTGTTTCCTCCCTCTATTCATCTCGGTGTAATTGGCCATTAAAGCTGCAATATTTGTAATCCGGCTCCGACTTCTTACCACTTAGGAGACAGGTTACACTTCGCTCATATTCCACCCAGGTGGCAGCCGCCTCAACTCCTGGCAGTGCAATGGTGGCATGCTGCCGCCCCATAAGGAGCCGAGCGAATATGAATTCTTATTATCATTTCTCATCAAAGGACACCCTGATGCACATGAATTGCCATTATAATTATCTTAAGCTGCATCATCAAGATGTAAATGATCTCATCTAGGACGGGGAGAGCTGCTGTATGGTCCAACAGGGATGGCACTCAAGATGTGTTCTGCCTACACAATGCCATCCGTTCATCAGTGAGAGCGGGCGAGATAGACGGGATGAGCCCACCCTCCCTCATAGATGAGATATAATGATTATAATACTTCTATATAGGGAGATATCTATACAGTCATAGTGTAAATAATGGGCCCCGAGCGCTGAATTCATCATCCTGGACCCAAGACCGTGATGCAGAGTATGATCCAGGCTGCTCCTGGTTTATGAGGGTCACCCTATTACCTAGCGGGGGCTTTCTTACCTATGAATTCCAGGTTAGAGGAAGGATCTCCCTTAGTGGTTAGCTGTCATATGACATTTTATATATTTTACCTGCACTGATACATGGTAACAAACTATCAGGACAGGAGAGAGAGATTTAAATAAAAACCTAAAAATAGAGTCAAAACCATGCTTATACTAATAAAATATAGAATTGTATTGGTACAAAATATAAAAAACACACACATTAAAATCAAAGATGATGACCACAGTGTGAAGCAGATGAGTTGGATAATAAATAAATACACATATATGTGTCTTGGAAGTATCATGAGTAAGGCTTGGAGTAACTGCAACCATGAAAGCGCATTCAGTGCCCTACATAGTGTATGAGATATATAAACCCAGGAGACATGTCATGTGCGCTAGATAATATGCAGAGTCCCAGGTCTGAGTAATCATTTGAAGGCAAAGGCACCAGACCCAAACAAATGGTTACATAACAAGTATATGCAGATATATAGAATATATATATAGTATAAGCAACTTACCCATAGATTTGTGCTGTCTGGCGTCACACCCGACGTACGTTTCGGCTGAGAGCCTTCGTCTGGGGGCAGGGGCGTAACTAGGAAGACGCCATAGATAACGCCATACAGCCCCCCTGTAGATCACGCCATACAGCCCCCCTGTAGATAATGCCATACAGCCCCCCTGTAGATAGCGCCATACAGCCCCCCTGTAGATAACACCATACAACCCCCCTGTAGATAACGCCATACAGCCCCCCTATAGATAACACCATACAACCCCCCTGTAGATAACGCCATACAGCCCCCCTGTAGATAACGCCATACAGATCCCCTGTAGATAACGCCATACAGCCCCCTGTAGATAACGCCATACAGCCCCCCTGTAGATAACGCCATACAGCCCCCCTGTAGATAGCGCCATACAGCCCCCCTGTAGATAACGCCATACAGCCCCCCTGTAGATAACGCCATACAGCCCCCCATGTAGATAACGCCATACAGCCCCCTGTAGATAATGCCATACAGCCCCCCTGTAGATAACGCCATACAGCCCCCCTGTAGATAACGCCATACAGCCCCCCTGTAGATAACGCCATACAGCCCACTGTAGATAACGCCATACAGCCCCCCCTGTAGATAACGCCATACAGCCCCCCTGTAGATAGCGCCATACAGCCCCCCTGTAGATAACGCCATACAGACCCCCTGTAGATAACGCCATACAGCCCCCGTGTAGATAACGCCATACAGCCCCCTGTAGATAACGCCATACAGTCCCCATGTAGATAACGCCATACAGCCCCCCTGTAGATAACGCCATACAGACCCCCTGTAGATAACGCCATACAGCCCCCCTGTAGATAATGCCATACAGCCCCCCTGTAGATAACGCCATACAGCCCCCCTGTAGATAGCGCCATACAGCCCCCCTGTAGATAACGCCATACAGCCCCCCTGTAGATAACGCCATACAGCCCCCCTGTAGATAACGCCATACAGCCCCCCCTGTAGATAACGCCATACAGCCCCCTGTAGATAACGCCATACAGCCCCCTGTAGATAACGCCATACAGCCCCCCTGTAGATAACGCCATACAGCCCCCATGTAGATAACGCCATACAGCCCCCCTGTAGATAACGCCATACAGCCCCCCCTGTAGATAACGCCATACAGCCCCCTGTAGATAACGCCATACAGCCCCCTGTAGATAACGCCATACAGCCCCCCCTGTAGATAACGCCATACAGCCCCCCTGTAGATAGCGCCATACAACCCCCCTGTAGGGAACGCCATACAGCCCCCCTGTAGATAACGCCATACAGACCCCCTGTAGATAACGCCATACAGCCCCCCTGTAGATAGCGCCATACAGCCCCCCTGTAGATAACGCCATACAGCCCCCTATAGATAACGCCATACAGCCCCCCCTGTAGATAACGCCATACAGCCCCCCTGTAGATAACGCCATACAGCCCCCCTGTAGATAACGCCATACAGCCCCCTGTAGATAACGCCATACAGCCCCCCCTGTAGATAACGCCATACAGCCCCCCCTGTAGATAGCGCCATACAGCCCCCCTGTAGATAGCGCCATACAGCCCCCCTGTAGATAACGCCATACAGACCCCCTGTAGATAACACCATACAGCCCCCCTGTAGATAACGCCATACAGCCCCCCTGTAGATAGCGCCACACAGACCCCCTGTAGATAACGCCACACAGACCCCCTGTAGATAATGCCATACAGCCCCCCTGTAGATAACACCATACAGCCCCCCCCTGTAGGTAACGCTATACAGCCCCCCTGTAGATAACGCCATACAGCCCCCTGTAGATAACGCCATACAGCCCCCCTGTAGATAACGCCATACAGCCCCCCTGTAGATAACGCCATACAGCCCCCTGTAGATAACGCCATACAGCCCCCCTGTAGATAACGCCATACAGCCCCCCTGTAGATAACGCCATACAGCCCCCCTGTAGATAACGCCATACAGACCCCCTGTAGATAACGGCATACAGACCCCCTGTAGATAACGCCATACAGCCCCCCTGTAGATAGCGCCATACAGCCCCCCTGTAGATAACGCCATACAGCCCCCCTGTAGATAACGCCATACAGCCCCCCTGTAGATAACGCCATACAGCCCCCCCTGTAGATAACGCCATACAGCCCCCTGTAGATAACGCCATACAGCCCCCCTGTAGATAACGGCATACAGCCCCCTGTAGATAACGCCATACAGCCCCCCCTGTAGATAACGCCATACAGCCCCCCTGTAGATAGCGCCATACAACCCCCCTGTAGGGAACGCCATACAGCCCCCCTGTAGATAACGCCATACAGACCCCCTGTAGATAACGCCATACAGCCCCCCTGTAGATAACGTCATACAGCCCCTGTAGATAACGCCATACAGCCCCCCTGTAGATAGCGCCATACAGCCCCCCTGTAGATAACGCCATACAGCCCCCTATAGATAACGCCATACAGCCCCCCCTGTAGATAACGCCATACAGTCCCCCTGTAGATAACGCCATACAGCCCCCCTGTAGATAACGCCATACAGCCCCCTGTAGATAACGCCATACAGCCCCCCCTGTAGATAACGCCATACAGCCCCCCTGTAGATAACGCCATACAGCCCCCTGTAGATAACGCCATACAGCCCCCCCTGTAGATAACGCCATACAGCCCCCCCTGTAGATAGCGCCATACAGCCCCCCTGTAGATAGCGCCACACAGCCCCCCTGTAGATAACGCCATACAGCCCCCCTGTAGATAGCGCCACACAGACCCCCTGTAGATAACGCCATACAGCCCCCCCTGTAGATAACGCCATACAGCCCCCCTGTAGATAACGCCACACAGACCCCCTGTAGATAGCGCCACACAGACCCCCTGTAGATAACGCCATACAGCCCCCCCTGTAGATAACGCCATACAGCCCCCCTGTAGATAACGCCATACAGCCCCCCTGTAGATAACGCCACACAGACCCCCTGTAGATAATGCCATACAGCCCCCCTGTAGATAACACCATACAGCCCCCCCCTGTAGGTAACGCTATACAGCCTCCCTGTAGATAACGCCATACAGCCCCCTGTAGATAACGCCATACAGCCCCCCCTGTAGATAACGCCATACAGCCCCCTGTAGATAACGCCATACAGCCCCCTGTAGATAACGCCATACAGCCCCCCCTGTAGATAACGCCATACAGCCCCCCCCTGTAGATAACGCCATACAGCCCCCTGTAGATAACGCCATACAGCCCCCTTGTAGATAACGCCATACAGCCCCCCCTGTAGATAACGCCATACAGCCCCCCTGTAGATAACGCCATACAGCCCCCCTGTAGATAACGCCATACAGCCCCCTGTAGATAACGCCATACAGCCCCTGTAGATAACGCCATACAGCCCCCCCTGTAGATAACGCCATACAGCCCCCCTGTAGATAGCGCCATACAACCCCCCTGTAGGGAACGCCATACAGCCCCCCTGTAGATAACGCCATACAGACCCCCTGTAGATAACGCCATACAGACCCCCTGTAGATAACGCCGTACAGCCCCCCTGTAGATAACGCCATACAGCCCCCTATAGATAACGCCATACAGCCCCCCTGTAGATAACGCCATACAGCCCCCCTGTAGATAACGCCATACAGCCCCCTGTAGATAACGCCATACAGCCCCCTGTAGATAACGCCATACAGCCCCCCCTGTAGATAACGCCATACAGCCCCCCCTGTAGATAGCGCCATACAGCCCCCCTGTAGATAGCGCCACACAGCCCCCCTGTAGATAACGCCATACAGCCCCCCTGTAGATAGCGCCACACAGACCCCCTCTAGATAACGCCATACAGCCCCCCCTGTAGATAACGCCATACAGCCCCCCTGTAGATAACGCCACACAGACCCCCTGTAGATAACGCCATACAGCCCCCCCTGTAGATAACGCCATACAGCCCCCCTGTAGATAACGCCATACAGCCCCCCTGTAGATAACGCCACACAGACCCCCTGTAGATAATGCCATACAGCCCCCCTGTAGATAACACCATACAGCCCCCCCTGTAGGTAACGCTATACAGCCTCCCTGTAGATAACGCCATACAGCCCCCTGTAGATAACGCCATACAGCCCCCCCTGTAGATAACGCCATACAGCCCCCTGTAGATAACGCCATACAGCCCCCCCTGTAGATAACGCCATACAGCCCCCTGTAGATAACGCCATACAGCCCCCCTGTAGATAACGCCATACAGCCCCCCTGTAGATAACGCCATACAGCCCCCTGTAGATAACGCCATACAGCCCCCTGTAGATAACGCCATACAGCCCCCCCTGTAGATAACGCCATACAGCCCCCCCTGTAGATAGCGCCATACAGCCCCCCTGTAGATAGCGCCACACAGCCCCCCTGTAGATAACGCCATACAGCCCCCCTGTAGATAGCGCCACACAGACCCCCTCTAGATAACGCCATACAGCCCCCCCTGTAGATAACGCCATACAGCCCCCCTGTAGATAACGCCACACAGACCCCCTGTAGATAACGCCATACAGCCCCCCCTGTAGATAACGCCATACAGCCCCCCTGTAGATAACGCCATACAGCCCCCCTGTAGATAACGCCACACAGACCCCCTGTAGATAATGCCATACAGCCCCCCTGTAGATAACACCATACAGCCCCCCCTGTAGGTAACGCTATACAGCCTCCCTGTAGATAACGCCATACAGCCCCCTGTAGATAACGCCATACAGCCCCCCCTGTAGATAACGCCATACAGCCCCCTGTAGATAACGCCATACAGCCCCCCCTGTAGATAACGCCATACAGCCCCCTGTAGATAACGCCATACAGCCCCCCTGTAGATAACGCCATACAGCCCCCCCTGTAGATAACGCCATACAGCCCCCCTGTAGATAACGCCATACAGCCCCCCCTGTAGATAACGCCATACAGCCCCCCTGTAGATAACGCCATACAGCCCCCCCTGTAGATAACGCCATACAGCCCCCCCTGTAGATAACGCCATACAGCCCCCTGTAGATAACGCCATACAGCCCCCCCTGTAGATAACGCCATACAGCCCCCCTGTAGATAACGCCATACAGCCCCCCTGTAGATAACGCCATACAGCCCCCTGTAGATAACGCCATACAGCCCCCCCTGTAGATAACGCCATACAGCCCCCTGTAGATAACGCCATACAGCCCCCCTGTAGATAACGCCATACAGCCCCCCTGTAGATAACGCCATACAGCCCCCTGTAGATAACGCCATACAGCCCCCTGTAGATAACGCCATACAGCCCCCCCTGTAGATAACGCCATACAGCCCCCCCTGTAGATAGCGCCATACAGCCCCCCTGTAGATAGCGCCACACAGCCCCCCTGTAGATAACGCCATACAGCCCCCCTGTAGATAGCGCCACACAGACCCCCTCTAGATAACGCCATACAGCCCCCCCTGTAGATAACGCCATACAGCCCCCCTGTAGATAACGCCACACAGACCCCCTGTAGATAACGCCATACAGCCCCCCCTGTAGATAACGCCATACAGCCCCCCTGTAGATAACGCCATACAGCCCCCCTGTAGATAACGCCACACAGACCCCCTGTAGATAATGCCATACAGCCCCCCTGTAGATAACACCATACAGCCCCCCCTGTAGGTAACGCTATACAGCCTCCCTGTAGATAACGCCATACAGCCCCCTGTAGATAACGCCATACAGCCCCCCCTGTAGATAACGCCATACAGCCCCCTGTAGATAACGCCATACAGCCCCCCCTGTAGATAACGCCATACAGCCCCCTGTAGATAACGCCATACAGCCCCCCTGTAGATAACGCCATACAGCCCCCCCTGTAGATAACGCCATACAGCCCCCCTGTAGATAACGCCATACAGCCCCCCCTGTAGATAACGCCATACAGCCCCCCTGTAGATAACGCCATACAGCCCCCCCTGTAGATAACGCCATACAGCCCCCCCTGTAGATAACGCCATACAGCCCCCTGTAGATAACGCCATACAGCCCCCCCTGTAGATAACGCCATACAGCCCCCCTGTAGATAACGCCATACAGCCCCCCTGTAGATAACGCCATACAGCCCCCTGTAGATAACGCCATACAGCCCCCCCTGTAGATAACGCCATACAGCCCCCCTGTAGATAACGCCATACAGCCCCCCTGTAGATAACGCCATACAGCCCCCCCTGTAGATAACGCCTTACAGCCCCCCTGTAGATAACGCCATACAGCCCCCCTGTAGATAACGCCATACAGCCCCCCCTGTAGATAACGCCATACAGCCCCCCTGTAGATAACGCCATACAGACCCCCTGTAGATAACGCCATACAGCCCCCCCTGTAGATAACGCCATACAGCCCCCCTGTAGATAACGCCATACAGACCCCCTGTAGATAACGCCATACAGCCCCCTCTGTAGATAACGCCATACAGCCCCCCTGTAGATAACGCCATACAGACCCCCTGTAGATAACGCCATACAGCCCCCTTTGTAAATAGCGCACAAGCTATTTAAACAGCTCCTCATTTTCAGACTTTCTAGACTGGACACAATTGTGGCAAACTGTCTATGGGAGGTATTAGGTCTGTTTGAGTTTTTAGTCCATGATGACCCACTGACGGCAAGCACAGATATTGAAAATGGTAAGGAATTGAATCCCAAAGTTTATTCGTAAGTTGCAGAACAATAAATAAGCCATAGTTACACAAAACCAGGAGTTTCTTGGATTGGTTGGACTTATATCATATGGTAATTATAAGAATATAATGATTCACATTCATTATTTGGTATAGTCGACCTCCTGTGAATATATTTTATGTCCTAAGGGAAAGAAAGATGAACTCCGATAATGACGGACGTTGACACTAAAGCCGTGTTCACACATGGCGGTATTAACACATTTTTCACGTCTCGCTTTTATTACTTCCGAAACGCAAAGAAGTCCATTTAATTTGATTGATTTTATAAAAAGACGTTTGAACGTTGCGTCTACGCACCATGCGGTTTTTCGCTGCGGTTGCATTTTTTGCGCCTGTGGCTGCATGTTCATTCCGGCGCATCTATTACACCTTTTATTTCTTGTTTTTATCCCATTGACACGAATGGAGGAAACCTCAACGGAATACGCACTGTATTTAAATATGCGTTTTTTTTTTATTGTTTGCCCTTGCAATTCCGCAAGGGCTTGGCTCGCAAACCGGATGGTAATATAAAAAAAAACACAAAAAAACTGAATCGTATAAATAAAACTGCATAGAAACCTCAGCGCAAAACCACAGCTATTTTTCAAAGCAATGCATGCGGTTTTCAGCGCGTTTCACTATTAAAAAAAAATAGTGAAACGCGCTGAAAACCGCATGCATTGCTTTAAAAAAATAGCTACGGTTTTATGCCGCCATGTGTGCGCGGACAGGTGCATTCTGATGTTTTCAGTGAAAGTCGCCAGGTGTGTAGTCAGCCGGAGGCGCGGCGCTGTGCGTGCACTTACTATGAGATTTAGCAGAGATTAGGAGATGACATCACGCTGTACACGGCTCAGCTCTGCAGGAAACGCGTCGTAATGCCGAGCGAGTGTTCCCCGTCCTCAGTTTACCCGCGCTTCATGTTATACGCTGCACTTCCCAGGCCTGGTAATCCTCGCCATTTACACATTCATTCATCCCCGCAGTAGCACATGTTTCCCATTTCCCGTCTATACATAGTAGCTCAACTTATAGAGTATTTGCATACAAGGCTGAAAACATCCAGAGACACATTCCTGCCTCGCTGCTGGAGGGCCGTGACCTCAGAAAACTCCTGTCATCTATTTAAAGCTTTCTTACAGCAGCACAAGTCACTGGGGAAGCGGGCGAGCGGAGGTGGAAGAGAGGCATTGTAGTGCTAATCCTGCGGCCTACACCGCGCACTGCAGAGCACCGGGCCCACATCAATGGATCACGTAGTGGGGGTCATTTAAAGGAGACCTGCTGCAAGAAAAAGTTTAAAAGAAAAGACCCTCAGTTTGACAATTTTTGAGAAGTGAGATCAGGGAGATTCGTAAAAGCGTCAGGCGAAGCGGAAATGTTTTTTGTTTTTTGTTTTTTTACTGATGCCCCGCCCCTTTATATAGGACACGCCCCAAACTATGACATTTAAATCACAAATAGGACATATGGCTCCCTTCATCATACCTCAAAATTAATACAGACCCCCTAAACAAATTCAGATCCCTAAATAAATACAGACTCCAGACCAGACCCCCCGAAATTAATACAGACCAGACCCCCTGAATAATTGCAATCCCTAAACCAGACAACCTAAATACCGATCTGAGAGCAGCAGATTCTCATCTCTCCCTGTTCCTGCGGTCCCCTGCCTGGGCGCCGCTGCAGGGAATGAAGGGAACTGCAGAAATGGGGAAAGGGGAGGACGTGGAGCACTCGGGAGATTTGCCGATTCTTCCTGGATTACAGGAAAAATCCCCTTTTCCAGGGAGTCTCCTGGACGTTCCCGGGACTGTTGGCGAGGATGCATTAGTGTATATTAGAACTGTGGAACGGTCTGTAAATATCTCAATTCTAGGCTAAGATCAAATCGATTAAGGGTACAGGCCCAAAGCCTGAGGCTGCACTACTGACAGGGTCTCACTTGTTCCTGCCTGATTCCTGCAGTGTTGTCATACCTTGGGGCAGATTTATTAACACTGTCTTAGGCCTCATGCACACGGCCGTAGATTACAGCACAGACTGCCACTGAGTGTCATCCGCAGGCGGTCGGCTAATCACGGACCGTGCGCACATTGATTTTAATGAGCCCGGACCGCAAATCCGGACCGTATAATGACTTGTCCTATTTTTGTTGCGGTCCGGGCTCCCGGCCAATGCACGGACTGTGGAAACCACGGTCGTGTGCATGGGCCCGTAGAAATTAATGGGTCCGCAATTCATCCACATTTTTGCAGATGAATTGCAGACGCAAAAACACGGTTGTGTGCATGAGGCCTTAAAGATACACCGTATAAAACTAGACCAGACAGGCAGAAACTGCGCCAAATTTATCACACGCTGGATGATACATTTGGCGCATCTTGTCTGACATGTTAGACGCTTTTCTCTTTCTTACGCCACCTCTTGGCTGGTACTTCACATCAATATTTGTGCCAAAAATATGAACCACAGACGTCCAATAAAAATCAGATGATTCGATGATTCCTCCTGGATGTGGGGTCATCACCGATCATGTTGAGCAGGAAGGATTCCAGGAGGAGGGTGATAATGCATAGGGATCATCCTGACAGTGGGTGTTCAGGTTAAGCAGTGGGCATACCCCCCCAGAGCAGGCGGTAGGCACACAGCTCAGGCTGGCACATTGCACGTGGCTGGAGCCCATCATCGCCACATAAGAGGGGCACACGTCTTGCTTTCATACCTTTTTAATATCCGCACAGACGCGTTTCAATCCCCCAATTGTTTTGCCTGGTGAATAAGATTGCGTGGCTTTCGGATGACAATGTCACATTTGTCAGAACACATTTTTGGCAGCGAGTTTCAAACAGGGCAGCTGCGAACTCTACAAATGGCCTTAAAAGCATCGCTGCTCCTCGAACGAGCCCGTCCCAGACCCGCGTTTCAAGGCTGATTCCCCCTCCCTGTGTGTACGCGCGCAGGTGCGGATACTTAACTATGTCATTCCCACCATGTAACGAGACCGGGAAGAGCCCCACTGAATGCAAGAGCGAGCGGTGGCATCGCTGTAGAGGGTGCGGAGGAAGCAGTCACATGCGGGCCCCTACTCCTGGGGGACAATAGGCCCTCAATACATTCTACTGCAACTGCAGCACTAGACAATAATTTCAGAGATGTGATCTAAAGGGCAAATATCTCATAGAGGCTGCTCTAGGGCCCATGGAGAAGGAGGGCCCCTAGTTCATGTTAGTCTCATCCTCATTTGTGAACCTAAGCGAGTCTTCCGCCTAACCTCGGGCACTGCACCATTACGGGGAAGATAAGTCCAGGGGGTCATGGGGCTCTTCACTCTTTCAAGGTTTGGGGCAAATAATTGCAGGGGCCATCACAGGTGGGGGGAGGGGTGCCCAGATAAGGAGACATCCACTACAGTCAGGAGCTGCCATCTGTTAGGTGGTGGTATTCGTGCAGGGCCCCCGAGCTTCGAGCTACGCTCTGTATAAGAGTACGTGTACATTATAGATATCGGGGTCTGCTCAGTGCGGCCCCAGAGACTGCGCTGTTATATGGGATCTGTATCTTATCCGCTGTATATACTCCTAGTCCTGAGCCTTCCTTCACAGCTGATGATAGATCTGATATCAGGTGGTCAATATGTTACAGCTGAAAATAAACTCTACGGTGGGAGAGAGGCAGCATACAGATGGAGCAGACTTTATTGTATTGATTTATTTGATTTATAGAAAAATTAGTAGAGATACTTTTCAAAACATTATTGTTATTAATTAATGATTTGAAAAGTATCGCTACTAATTTTTCCATCAATCAAATAATAAATTAATACTAATTATTTAATATATCGAAGAGTGCCTGATACGTCTCTGGAATCTTCTCTCTTTCTTTTTTCAATAAATTTGCTCCTTCTTGAAACGGCATCGTGCAGGATATTTACAGCATTTATTGGAATTTCTATTAGATACGGTGTAAACCATATTTTAGTCTATCTATCTATCTATCTATCTATCTATCTATCTATCTATCTATCTATCTATCTATCTATCTATCTATCTATCTATCTATCTATCTATCTCATATCTATCTATCTATCTATCTATCTATCTCATATCTATCTATCTATCTCATATCTATCTATCTATCTTTCTATCTATCTATCTATCTATCTATCTATCTATCTATCTATCTATCTATCTATCTATCTATCTATCTATCTATCTATCTATCTATCTTTCTATCTATCTATCTATCTATCTATCTATCTATCTATCTATCTATCTATCTATCTATCTATCTCTTATCTATCTATCTATCTCATATCTATCTATCTATCTATCTATCTATCTATCTATCTATCTATCTATCTATCTATCTATCTATCTCATATCTATCTATCTATCTATCTATCTATCTATCTATCTATCTATCTATCTATCTATCTATCTATCTATCTATCTATCTCATATCTATCTATCTCATATCTATCTATCTATCTATCTATCTATCTATCTATCTATCTATCTATCTATCTATCTATCTATCTATCTATCTCATATCTATCTATCTATCTATCTATCTATCTATCTATCTATCTATCTATCTATCTATCTATCTATCTATCTCATATCTATCTATCTATCTATCTATCTATCTATCTATCTATCTATCTATCTATCTATCTATCTATCTATCTATCTATCTATCTATCTATCTATCTATCTCTTATCTATCTATCTATCTATCTATCTATCTATCTATCTATCTATCTATCTCTCTCTCTCTCTCTCTCTCTCTCTCTCTCTATCTATCTATCTATCTATCTATCTATCTATCTACCTATCTATCTATCTATCTATCTATCTATCTATCTATCTATCTATCTATCTTCTCTTTCTCTCTCTATCTATCTATCTATCTATATAACCGATTCAAGAAAAGCAACAGAAATCTGCATAACCATAAGCCCAGAGCAAGTCGCACATAGAAATATGTGTGGACAAATGGGTCGATTTCAGGGTGTAAAACCCTAACAGCATCAGAAATGCAATAAAGAACCAAAAAAGAAGGATTGACGCTGGAAGACTGAAAAGTAGGAAATGTACAAAAAATATATTTTATTGACAATAATTACACAATATAAAAAGAATCCAAAAAACCACAGTATAAAAACAGGGATCTTTGGCTGATGAAATGTAATCAAACCATGTGGCTACACAATGGAATGGTATATAAAGTGCATGTGCGTCCTAAAATAAGATGATAGATGTATGTATGCATCCGTAAAGTTGCAGTCTGTACAGAGAACAATTCAAGTGAAATGTATAGTAAATATGCAATCTCACAGACTACATGCAAGTGTGTCGGATGGTTACATGCTGAATACAAAGGAAGGAAAAACATGCAGGATAAAGTAAAAAGAAAAGTAAGTGAAAATATTTAAAGGTCTCACATACCCATGGTAGTAGAACAAGGTAAGTACAGCCAAGGTCCACCCCAACGCGCGTTTCGGCGCTAATGCCTTCGTCTGGGGGTGGTGTAGGGTTGAGGTCAGGGGTCCTTTATTTGGACATAAGCCAATGAACTGGCAGGAGTGCATCTGTTACGCATAACAGCTAATGAACTCGTGTTTCCCTGTCTAATTATTGGTCGCTGTCTGACCGCGGCCGGGATTGGACACACACGCCAATGCCAGTGACGGAAGGCCCAGACCGGAAACACGTGACCGAATCAACACGATTCGGTCACGTGGATCAAGCGAAGGCTCGCCGTGAATGACAGAGGCGGGGGCCGCACCTCAACCACTATCTATCTATCTATCTCTTATCTATCTATCTATCTATCTATCTATCTATCTATCTATCTATCTATCTATCTATCTATCTATCTATCTATCTATCTCTTATCTATCTATCTATCTATCTATCTATCTATCTATCTATCTATCTATCTATCTTCTCTTTCTCTCTCTCTCTCTCTATCTATCTATCTATCTATCTATCTATCTCTTATCTATCTATCTATCTATCTATCTATCTATCTATCTATCTATCTATCTATCTATCTATCTATCTATCTATCTCTTATCTATCTATCTATCTATCTATCTATCTATCTCATATCTATCTATCTATCTATCTATCTATCTATCTATCTATCTATCTATCTATCTATCTATCTATCTATCTATCTATCTATCTATCTATCTATCTATCTATCTTCTCTTTCTCTCTCTCTCTTCTATCTCTCTCTCTCTCTCTCTCTCTCTCTCTCTCTCTATGTGTCTATCTTCTCTCTCTTCTCTCTCTCTCTGTCTCTCTTCTCTCTTTCTCTCTCTCTGTCTCTCTTCTCTCTTTCTCTCTCTCTGTCTCTCTCTCTGTCTCTCTCTCTCTCTGTCTCTCTTCTCTCTCTCTCTCTGTCTCTCTTCTCTCTCTCTCTCTGTCTCTCTCTCTCCCTCTCTCTCTCACCCTTTTTTGTGACTATTGCATTGTAGCGCTCTTTTATCGCAATCAGACTTATAACACTGTTCATCCTGAGCTCCTTGGTTCATGTCACAGAGTGATAAAGTGGAGACGGATGCAGCAGATATGCCGTTCAGGGTCTGTGGAGTTCAGGTGCCCTCCCTAGGGGCAGTGTCGTGGCAGCCGCCCATTCCCAGATATTTCTTTGTATTCTAGCAATGAGCGCTCTGTAATACGCTGGACATGATCATCTTACATCACTGCCGAGATCAGTTGGAAGTTTCTCATTTGTGGAGCGCTCCTTCGCCCTATGTGGCCGCGTTCGCCATCCAATCGTATGGACGTGCAGCGATCTCCGGACCGTCTGTGGTTACAGTCGTTCTCTAATTCCCAATGTTACGTTCCCAGTGATGTCTTTCGGAGACACCTGGAGCCTCGATTGATAAGGATTCGTCTTTCTCAACCTCTCGGCTTTTCTCACCACGCAGCCCGCGGCGCTTGTCACTAACAGTCAAATAAGGACAATTTTTACCAGTCACTCCTGCTGTTCCATTTCTTTCCCCTCAATGCCAGTACATGTATTTGTTATTCTTTATGACTCTCTTTGAAGTCGGGAATCCGAGGGGAATCTGAAAACGACCAGATGTTTCTCTTGCGGAGTCAGAGGAGCAGCAAGGATTACATTTAATACAAAACCATAACACTCCCGAGCCCTCCATCAGCCGTATATGATTCTCCACAGCCCATAAAAGACAGCACTTCACATCACTTGACCTAGAGGAGGGTAATGTAAATGTCTTTATACACATACAGTATATTCCCATTCACAGAGATATACAACCCTCCCCACCCCCGCACGCCGGCCGGCTTCAAGAATTCGAGGACTTTTCCTTTATTATGTAAAAGGGAATTATTCACAAGAGTAACACAACACTCAATATGTATTTTATTCTTTCATCGGGAATAAAAACACCGAGAAATGGAACCTGTTTCCCTTTATGCCGAACCGACAAGCGACATTACGCGGTATTTCCATAATAATATTTACCCTTCTTTAAAGCTGCTTTTCACTCAGACGGTATATAACCGTATTCAAATAACATGCAAAACGCATCCAGTATAGATAATGGCATTCATTTATTCCCATCTCGTGCTCATATGACAGATGACACTTTTTGTTGCTTTTTGTTGATTTTCTCTATATAAAGATGACATTTATCCGACAAACGACTTCACTTCAATATCAACATTTGTATTTGTAGCACTCGCAAGAGCATTATATCATGACTGCGATGAGAAGAAATATGTAACGTATGGTTTGAAGTACGCCTGCCTCCCTCTTCTAGTGATTAAGAAGGTCTTCTAGATGGTGCTTCAAAAAAATGGTGGACAGCCTGGCCGTCGATCAAGCTTTGTTTATTGAAGGCTTCCAACAGATACACGAGATGTGACCCTTCCTAATAAGGTTGTCACGTTATATATGGCCTTATAGATATATACCTGACTGCATTTCTAGAGCATGGCGTCTCCCCTACCTTCTCTAATGATTATGGATGTTGTCCAGAAGATGCTGGAGTGAGAACCTCTAAGAAAATGTTTGGAAGTCTGGCCATTGAGCAAGCTTTGGTTACAGAAGGCTTCTAGAAGATGATTGAGATATAACCCTTCCTAATAAGGTTGTCACGTTATATTTGGCCTTAAAGATATATACCTGAATACACTTCTAGAGCATGGTGTCTCCCCTACCTTCTCTACTAATAATTATGGAGGTTGTGCAGAAGATGCCGGAGTGAGAACCTTTAAGGAAATGGTGGAAAGTCTGGCCATTGAGCTACGGATGGCTCCCAGAAGATGATTGAGGTAGAACCCTTCCTAATAGGGTTGTTACGTTGTATATGGCCTTATAGACATATACCTGAATACACTTCTTGAGCATGGTGTCCCCCCTCTCTCTAATGATTAAGAAGGTCTTCCAGAAGATGCCGGAGTGAGAACCTTTAAGAAAATGGTTGACAGTCTGGCCATTGAGCAAGCTTTGGTTACAGAAGGCTTCTAGAAGTTGATTGAGATATAACCCTTCCTAATAAGGGTTGTTACATTATATATGGCCTTATAGATATATACCTGAATATACTGCTAGAGCATGGTGTCTCCCCTACCTTCTCTAATAGTTATGGAGGTCGTCCAGAAGATGCCCGAGTGAGAACCTTTAAGAAAATTGTTGACAGTCTGGCCATTGAGCTACGGATGGCTCCCAGAAGATGATTGAGGTAGAACCATTCCTAATAGGGTTGTTACGTTGTATATGGACTTATAGACATATACCTGAATACACTTCTTGAGCATGGTGTCCCCCCTCTCTCTAATGATTAAGAAGGTCTTCCAGAAGATGCTGGAGCACGAACGTTTAAGAAAATGGTTGGAAGTCTGGCCATTGAGCAAGCTTTGGTTACGGAAGGATACTAGAAGAAGTTAAATGAGATAGATCCCGTCCTAATACGTTTGTTACTTTCTATTTGGTCTTAAAGGCTTATATCTGAGTAAACTTCTCGAGCATGGTGTCTCCAGCTCTTTCTCTCTAATGAGGTCCATAAAATGAATGAGATTAAGATAGTAATGTTCTGCATGGCTGACCTTGTAAGAGATATAGTATTCCTCAGGAAAGAAGCTGGAGACAACCAGATACTGCAGCCTTATAGACATGTATGTAAATAACATTTCAGGGCATTATTTGAGGTGTGCCTCTTCTCCTAGAAAGTGGTTAAGAAGGTCTTCCAAAAGATGCTGGATTAAGAACCTTCAAGAAAATGGTTGAAAGCCTGGCCAATCAATAAGCTTTGGTTATGGAAGTTTTCCAGAAGATGAATGAGAGAGAACCCTTCCTAATAAGGTTGCCACGTTCTATATGGTCACAGACCATATAGACATTGAGAAAGTTTTGGTTATAGAAAGGTTCTAGAAGAAGATGAATGAGATAGATACCTTAGAACTATATGGCTTTATAAACATATATCTTAATACACTACCCGAGCATGGTGTCTTCTCCTCTCTCTTTAATGAGGTCCATAAGATGAATGAGTTTGAATGCTTACTTATGAGGTTGTAATGTTCTGCATGGCTGACCTTGTAAGAGAGAGATAGTATTCTTCAAGAAAGAAGCTGGAGACTTCCATGTACTGTAGCCTTCTAGACATGTATGGGAATACCATTCCAGGGCATTATTCGAGGTGTCCCTCTTCCCCTAGAAAGTGTTTAACAAGGTCTTCCAAAAGATGCTGGATTAAGAACCTTCAAGTTAATGGTTGAAAGCCTGGCCAATCAACAAGCTTCGGTTACAGAAGACTTCCAGAAGATGATTGAGATAGAATGAAGATAGAAGGTTGTCACGTCCTGTATGGGCTTATAGACAAATACTTGAATAAACTACTGGAACATGGTCCCCTCTCTCTCTAAGGAGGTCTTCGAGAAGATGTTGGATTGATAACCTATAAGGAAATGGTTGGAAGTCTGGCCAAGGTTTGGTTACGGTAGGGTTCTAGAAGAAGGTGAATGAGATAGATCCCTTCCTATTATGTTTGTTACATTCTATATGGGCTTATGGACATATTACACTTCCAGAGCATGGTGTCCCTCCACTCTCTAGATTTTAAAGAGGTCTTTCAGAAGATGCTGGATTGAGAACCTTCACGAAATGATTGAAAGGCTGGCCATTGATCGAGCTTTGGTTATGAGAGATTTCCAGAAGATGAATGAGATTGAATGTTCAGTTATGAGGTTGTAATGTTCTGCATGTCTGACCTTGTAAGAGAGAGATCGTATTCTTCAGGAAAGAAGCCGGAGACTTCCATGTACTGTAGCCTTATAGACATGTTTTTGAAGGCCCTTCAAGAGCATGGTTTCAGTTCTGATCCTTCCTTGATTATGGAGGTCTACCGTAACCTTCAACACAATGGTTAGAAGTTTTGGCTTTTTTAACAAAGTTTTAATTATGAGCGGGTCCTAAAAGATGAACGACTTCCTAACAAAGATGTCACGTTCTAGGTGGCTCCTCACCTCCGGTGCCGCTGCACTGGTACGACAGAGCTGACGGGCTGACGGGGAGTGAGGAGTGTAATATGTGGCCTCTGGCCTGGGGTCTGAATTACTTTTGGGGTCTGGTTTGAATTAATTTTTGGGCCTGGTGTGAGGTCGAGATCAATTTTGGGGTCGGATTTTGGGTAATAATTTATTGTGGGGTATAGTAGTGTACTATTTATGTGCGACTGTTAGTCCAAACTATGACGGTAGTCCGGCCTCTGTATATAGGAACCTCTATTTACACTTTATTTTAGTATACTAGGGGTCCGTGAACGGGGAGGGGGGGCAGGTTGCCACATTGAATAGAAGCCCCAGTTGAAGGAATGCCTAGCTACAGCTCTTGGACCAGACTTTCTGGCACGGACCAGAATGAGGAGCTGGTGTAGTCCCTGCCGGAGTACTTGACCCATTGAGGGCAGTCTTATCTTATCTTGGAAGCCCTGGTAGAACATGCCATGCGTTCACCACATGCTCCGCTGCCCTTACGCCCCTTTGATGTTTGTAAGATAGTCATATTCTTTATGACGCATCGTTCAACTCTCGAGTAAAGCTCTAATCCTTGGCATGAAATAAAGAAATGACTGGACAGATCCGATAGAGGAAAACCTCAGTGGTGTCGCCTATCAGACCCTGAATTCTGAGCTCCAAGCCCCTTACCCTGGTAATACCCGGTGCCCGTCATCGGGCAATGAGTTGTTGTGTTTTCAAAAGCTGCATAAATCTAGAAATGTCATATAAAAGTAACCGGGTGAAGAAGACCATAATCTGATGATCAATGTGTTAACGAGACCCTCCTATAAATGTCCTCCCCCTCGTGTGATCATTAATTATTTATGTGAGGTTTTGTAGGTCGTACGATGTGTCGATTTTTGCATATGAACATTAATCTCACTTTTTTTCCCCCCTTCTAATCATTCATAAATTGTTCTTATGTTTCAGCTCGGATCCGGATCTGGGGGCTACAGGACGAGGCACTTCATGTGGGGCATCTAAGGTGCCATTTGGGTAAGTAAGGCTCCCAGTTGACATAGTAATATCATCGCCTAAGGTTTCACATTTACAGATGTAGTGGACTTTGGTGTATTGCAGGTGTTTGTCATTGTTACATTGGAACTATATGCTTAATGTTATAGGATGCTCATTTCCAGATGTGATGTGTTGTGCTTTGTCTATGTCTGCACAGATGTAGCAGAGCTGAGTTTGTGGGATTGCAGGTGAACCCGCTTAGATGTGCATTGGGACGGCTGATAAGTTGATTTGAGCTTACTTCTTGTACTGGAAACTTGGAAAATGCAGCAGTCATTCATATTGGTGTTCATGTAATGATGTAAGTGTGAAGAGGGCGCCCCTGCGAGTCTGTTTTGTAGTTTGTTTCGGAAGTAGTTGACATCCAGAACATCTGTGAAACCTCTCTGCTCCACACCCCGGAGCATCAGCCATAGAGGCCGCTCCTGTAGGGCCTGTGAAGAGGGGGGGGGGGGGACTTGACTCTCATCTGTCCCATTCCCTTCCCCAATGGTCAATTTGTAACCTGTGCAGAGCTCTACTTACTATAGAAAACAAGAGGGGGTACCAGCTTGAAACCTATGCGGAGGGGGCAACCAGTGCTGGCAGGTGATAATGGGGGGGGGGGGGGTGACAGGGATCCTAATAAGGTATATGTTTAATGGTATGGCATGGGATGGAATAGTGTAGTGTACTACGTTACTCCTGCCTTCATTTTTTACTTGCATATGCCGGCAGACGGCGGCAAAAACGTGTACCGGAAGATCGAGGACGCTCTTTTGGCCTCTGTCTGACTCGTAGAGCCCTGTGGACACGTGTAGCGTGTTTAGCGTTTTCCCGACATACACGCTAAGCGTAGGGAAAAAACGCAGTGTTAAATCAGCCTAATCGAGTTTGTGTTTCATTACATAAAAGACTAAGATTTCTGTATTTATACTGGAGTCATCTCTCATAAGCAAGACCATATACAGACATAAATAGAAATGATTTTGAGTATAATGTAATTTAAGGTCTGTAAATAGCGCCCTCTTATACTCGCCAAAATAATATCGCCATATAGAGCCCAAATCATGCTGCCATATTGAGTCAAAATACTACCATACAACATCAAAATCATACTTCAACACAGTGCAAACAATGCTTTCATATAGAGATAAAAATACTACCGCCATATGAGCCAAAATACTGCTTCCATATTGAGCCTTAATGTTACTGCCATATAGTGCCAAAATAATACTACCATAAAAAATCTAAATAATACCACCATATAAAGCCAAAATAATCCTACCATATTGAGCCTAAATATTACTGCCATACTGTGCCAAAATAATACTTCCATAAAAGAATCTAAATACTATCGCCATATAAGCCAAAATCATGCTGCCATACAGCGCAAATAATGCTTTTCTATAGAGCCCAAATACTACCACCGCATCAGCCAAAATAATACTACCATTTAGAGCCTAAATAATACCGCCATATAGAGTTTATATAAAGCTACTAGTTCATGCAAATAATACCTCCATACAGCATCCATATAACACCATCCTATAGAGCAGGGTGAGAGGGTGGAGATGCCGGAGCAGTTGCCCCTTGGCATGTATTGATCAGGTTATTACTGGGCCGCGGACTGCTGGCTTTTCTTGTGTTGTCACCATGCTGCTATATTAGAGACTTTATTTTCAGTAATTATATTTTGGGTATTATTAGAATTAGTTTGAAAAAAAAAAGAAAAAGAAAAAATATTCTTATTAATTATCTGCCACCAGTTAATTTTGTAAAACAAAAAAATGTCTGTAGATCCACAAACTCCGGCTTTCTGCATCAAATTAGATTCATTCCGTGACAAATTAATTCCCCCACATGAGCACTTCATTCCGTAACTTTTTCTGTCCTATAATGAAGAAAGACAATTAAAAAAACACTCAATTCTTATTTGGTAAAACGCAGTCTATGTTTTATCTCCCATTTTAAGACATATGTTTCCCGATGCGGGACAACACCATCAATGCCCCGTAATGGACAAACAAGGCATCGAACCCTAATCTGAACGCATTACAAACGGATTGTGTAGGGCAAGTACTGAAATTGACAGACAATTATTCAGGAGAAGTCCATTATAAAAGTTGTGGCTATTATCTCTTTTACCTCCCATGCCAGCAAATAGGTGTCGGACTCCCTTATATTATTAGAGGGCAGGGTCAGCAGAGTCATCTCATCATTAGAGGGCAGTGTGAGCAGAGTCCTCTAATTATCATTACAGGACAGGGTCAGCAGAGTCATCCCATTATCATTAGAGGTCAGGGTCAGTAGAATCATCTTATCACTAGAGCATCCAGCAGAGTCATATCATTTCCATTACATGGCGGAGTCAGCAGAGTCATCTCATTTTCATTAGAGTGCAGGGTCAGCAGAGTCATCTCATCATCAGAGTGCAGGGTGAGCAGAGTCATCTCATCATTAGAGTTCAGGGTCAGCAGAGTCATCTCATTATCACTAGAGGGCGGGGCAGGGGGAGTAAGCTCAATATCATTAGGGGGCGGGTGAGCAGTCATCTCATTATAAATAGAGGGCGGGGTGAGCAGTCATCTTATAATAAGAGAGTGGGGTCAGCAGAGTCATCTCATTATAATTGGGGGCCGGGGGATTTTATGACAATGCAATGACTATTGTACTGCTGGAGGCCTAGATAAAACACAATAGTAACATTATACACTACCCACACACATAAGGCTTTGTATGCCGCTCTTCTGCCGCTCCCGGGTCTCTGGGGGAGGAGCTGTACTTCATCTCTTACTGGAAACTCTATTAGTCTATTGACACTTTTCTGACCATTAACTCCCATTCATTGCAGCTGCCATAAAGCACACACACCCTGTTGCACTGTCTACACAGAAGGAAGTATTCGTCTCCAATATGGCCGCTCTAAGTGACATTTTTAAACATAAAAAAGAAATAACTGCAACATAAAAACACATAATTTCTCTTCTACAGACTGACATCTAAAATCGAATCTGAAACTAACGTTACAAACATGAGACACTCCCTTTATTGTAAGCAGTGTGGTCCCCGGTGGATACCTGCTGGTCCTCCATGCTCTATCTGAGCCTTGAGAGTGGAGCGTGACGTGGGCTGTCTGGCGGGCGTTGGGCACCGGGCAGGAGAGCAGCACACGATTGGTAAGAATGCAGTGAACGCTCGCTGGTATCAGGAGACGCCTGACACACTGGGACATTGGCCAGACGTCTCCTCACCCTTTCACGACAGAGAGCCCGGGAGGCATAGCAGGTCTGTGCCCGCAGTCAGGGAGCTGGCACCTGTAGAAACTACTCAGGAAGAAGAGATCAGTGGTCACACTGTCATATCCAGCACCACGTGGCACAGGCGGCTCTCCCATGGTTGGCAGGGATGTCCGTTGTTACCTGCGCCTGTTAACCCTTTCACAGTTCTATGGCCACAGACTCCTCATTTTTGGATACAGTTTCACATATTTGATAGATTGATGAGACCCTCGTCATATAAATACATGGAAATAATAGTCACCAGTGAGAGGGCACCAGCGACCCTCACCCTGGAGCAAGAGAATACAATAGGGCATTGATTGATGCTGATCCGGATGTGACTGGAGTATAAGTCTATGGCTACGACTATGCGACAGCTTCAATATCGGCTGCGGAGCGACAGTCGTAGTCATGTGACTTGTATTCAACTTTTTTTACCCCACAAAAATGCGCGGCAAAAATATTCATCTATTACAGGAGATGTTTTGTCTGCACTCTCTATGTTATTGTTGTGTTATGTATTATACTCTAGTCACATCCAGAGCTGCACGCTGCCGTTTTCCCCTGCTTCAGCATTCTCTGCTGTTGTTTAGCTGAGGCCCAGTACAAGACTCCAATGTATTAAAAACAACACCACAGCTAAGCTACGAAGAACGTCACCTGTGTCAAAAATACCCACAATGCAATATAATTATCATGACATTTCAGCATTTTAGGAGTTAGCGGTCAGTGCTGACTGATTCCAAGTGGCAGTCAGCAGCAGGATTGTGAATGCAGCTTTGGTTGTAACCAGAGTATAAGCTATGATGTAACAGTAGACTTGTGAATGCAGCGATCGATGTGACTGGAGTATAAGACGTGATGTAACAGCATGATTGTATATACAGCTT
>NC_134688.1:477523371-477548371 GCF_050947455.1 Rhinoderma darwinii
TAAGGAAATGGGTTCAGAAGAGTAAATGAGAGGTTTAGTCGTCTGCGACTCTGCTCCAACGCCATCTATAATATCCGTAGACGCTGAAAATAGTCGCAGGTCCGCAATGTACGGTGCAGGCGACATCTGCCGGTCAGACGGCAAGGTTCTAGATTGACACTTGTGAGATACCAAGTAAGACATTCAGAGCAAGCTCTTCCCCCGGACTACCAGGACCACGAAGAGGCACGGCGGCAGGAATGGTGGGTAGGAATCTATAAATGACTGAATTCTGATAGCACATAATATAGAACGATTGAAAGGAAGGAAATTCAAGAGTAACCGGAACTGTGGCAATTTTTGTAGGATGCAAATACGGGAAGTCTCCATGGATAGTGTCTGATCTTTTTCCTCTTGGTACTAAATCAATGTTTTCCATGAAAAGTCTTTGTATTAAAGGGGTTCTCCACTTTGGACAGTCTCCTCTACTTATTTGAAGGGTCCCTTGACAACAAACTGATCACAAAGTATCCCCGTGCTGGGACCCTCCGTGATCAACTGTGATCTGTGGGGAAACCTGGTAAGTGTTCAGTTTCTCTGCAGTGCCACCACAGGAGAAATCAAGTATTACACAGTGCCCATTCGTATTAATGGGTTGTCTGTGTAAAGCAGGCAGGACAGGTCCTCCAGAGAGAGGGTCACTCTTTGTAACTCTGGCCAAGAGATAGAACAGAGGACCCCCCTCTATTAACTCAAAATCCCCTAATAGGGTGTATGAAAATAGGTTTTCTAAACTGGACAATCCCTTTAATGTAGAAGATGTAGCTCGTTGGGTAATGCTCCAAGGTGAAGTAAATGGTGAGTTTAGTCCTTGATGTTCTTCTCTCTGGATACCATAATGATATTTGTCCAGCTCCGTCTTCTGGAGCTGTCGCCTACTAAGGGATGTATAAGTGTTAGTCAGTTGGTAGATCGACATTATATCGATGGTTGTCAAGAGGTTCCTCTATTTCACTGGAGAAGCTGATCAAGGATGAAATAGAAACCAAGCCGAGGAGATTATTGGAGAGATTGGTTAGTCTATGACTTCTCTATTATTCCTTGGGTACCACATCAGTATTTGTCGGGGGTCAATTGTGTCATCATCGGAGAATAAGGGGGGTTGTTAACATTCCTCATGCAAGAGATTCTTTTCTTTAAGTAGCTAAGATGTGGGATTCTAAGAAATGTCCTAGGGTTAGGTAGAGCGTAGGTTGGGGGGTAATTGGAGAGGACAGTAAATCCAATGATATCCTTCCTCTCAACCCTATATAGATGGCTGTTCAAGAAGCTTCTTTCTTTTACTAGGAAATGTCAGCCACTAGGGAATGTTCTAGTGTCGTCCATAGGGTATGTCATTCACTACATTGTTACTGGAGAAGGTGGAGGCTACTTGAGGTTCAAGGATAGACGATCAGTCGAGGAGGTGATCAGAGAGGATGGTTAGTCAATGACAATTATTCTCTGTAAACTATATGGATATTTATCTAAGCTTATTTTTTTTATTGTAGAAAACTAGGCAACTAGGGATGAGCTGGATGAGATACATGGCCATGGTTGGTCATTGGCATTCCTCCACTAAGAGATGAATTGATTTTTCTGGAGGTTACTAAGAAACGTTCTAGGGTTCGGTAGAGGGTAGGTTGGAAAGATAATCAGAGAGGGGACAGTTATTCGGTGGACAAGGGGTTGGCTTCTATGGGATGAGACAGAGAGTTGGTTGATCAGAAATGAGAGAATACAGTTAGTTATTGACATGTTCATGGATGTCCAAGAGACTTCTTTCTTTGAGATGGAGGCCATTAGGGAATGTTCTTGGATTAGAGATAGAGCTGGTTGTATGGTGGTAATGTCAGAGCATGGTTGGTCGTTAATATTCTTCCATATAGATGGTTGTCCAAGAGATTCCTCACCTTTACTAGAGATGTAAGCCAACAGGGAATGTTTTGTGGCAAGACATTGGGGAGATTTGACTTCATTTATTCTTTGGTTTATATCAGATGAAGATTGACGAGATTTAGAAATGACCTGTGATACATCCTTGTATTTCAAAATCATCCAAGAAGTTGGGAGGATAGCTCCAACAATCTCATTGGCAGATTGGTGATTGGCATTCAGCTCAGCCAATGAGAGCGCATGAATCCATTGATCCACAATCTCAATGACGGAGAGCGTAAGAATGTCCAAGGCTACCTTTGGTCATTCCTCCAGCTGTCCTCATCATGAGTAGACCAAGACCCATATTATCCAATGTATCTGAGCAGTGGAGTCTGAAGACATTGGGGAATTTCACTTCATGGTAGGAAATGAGCAGATAAACTATATTATGGAACGCACCATCTATATAATATAACGTGATCTCGGTCACTGGAATTTCTGTAACGAGATCGTAGTCATTCGATATTCGGCGATAATTAGGACATAATCTACTAATTTGAGTTGTACGGGCCCGTTATGCTTATATTACATTTTTTGTTCACCAACAAGTAATTATGGCAAATTATCACCATATGTGGACAGAGGAAATTATAAGATTAAAGGTTCTGTGTAATTTAAAGAGGACCTGTCATCTCCCCTGACATATCAATTTTAGTACACACTTGTATTCCCCATGAAATAATTCTGGAAACTCTTTTGTTAGAACTCTACGTTATGCCGTTCCTCTGTTATTCCTCCTGGAAATGTACGAATTAATTGACAGCTAGGTGTTACCAGTTGGGGGGGTGTGTCCCTACACAGACTGACCAGGTCCAATCAGTGCTGACAGAGTGAGTATGGGTAAGGACACGCCCTCTTGACAAGGGGAATGGTAACACCCAGTTGTCAATTAATTCATACATTTCTAGGAGGAACAACAGCGGAACGACAAAACAGAGTTCGCACAAAATATGTTTCAGAATTGTTATTTCATGGGGGAATACATTTATTTACTAAAACAGACACGTCAGGAGAGGTAACGGCTCCTCTTTAAGGTAACATTTCACAATCATTTTTTTTGTAGATTACCAAATTTTTCTTAAAATCCGGCAACAACATTAAATAATTGTAAAAAAAAAATTTTAGTCACCAAGTCGTCCTCTAGTGATTTCTGCGTTATCTTGGTCTCCTACAGGGAAGTAGATGCTAAATGACAACCACAGTGCCTATAGGGGTGCGTCACCCAGCTGTGCACAGACATTGAAGCCATCTCTGTTGGTGTCAGTCTTCACTGTACTTGTGGCATTGTGTTCATTAACCGGGAAGCTGGTTCCCTGCCCAGATAATTGATACATTGATGTTGATTCATAATTGTTTGGAATATTATTAGTTATAATACTATTTACTAATATAATATTCTTGGTTACAAAACTATGAAGGGAGGGGTATCTGATAACTGGGAATGGTTTGACTACGAAATCCCAGCAAAGTAGCCCCCCCTCAGGGCTCTCCGCCATAAATAGCCCGCCTTTATATCGTCCCAGCTCTTTAACCCATGACAAAAATAAACGCAATGCATTTTTCTGGTGAAATTTACAGGCCTAAATGACTCACACGTTTACACGACACAACGCCAATATATATTTTGAAGAAAGACTCAAGGTCAGGGCCGAGTGAGGTAAGACAGATGTACAGGAGAAAATACATCATACAAGGGTCCTCCAGAGCCGATCGGCTGAACGATTAATAATTCATGTTTATTGGGAAGAACAGTCAGAATGGTTTCCAGGGCTACACCCTCATACACACAGACGCCTACAACCGGGGGTCCTGATACAACAGCAATAATCTGGCAATACCCCAGTGCAATGCAGTGACCCCCACTGTGGACGCAGGATATCCAGCAGCAGAGAGCGAAGAGACAGTGACCCAGCACAGTTCATTCATAAAAATGTGAACTCCTGAGTCATACGTGACTCATGCGGCCTCACCCTTCCATCCACACACATCCTCCTCTGTGCGAAACCGCTCCACACAATGTTATCCTCTACCCTCATTTTTACCACACGACTCTGGCTGCAGCAAGAATCTTATTTTTTTTTCTTTATTATTATTATTTATATAATTTTAGATTTATTTTTTTATATATTTATTTGATATTATTTATGATTATTTTATATTATTTCATTTTATATTATTTAGATACTTATATTATATTTAGATATTTATTTTTTATTGCTTTGTTTTATTTTCGATTTTTTTATTTATTTTAGATTTCATTTTAGTTTTTTTATATATTTATTTTGTAGCATGTAATTAAATTTTTGATTTTTTTAAAATATATTTTATATTATTTATGATTATTTTATATTATTTCATTTTCTATTATTTAGATACTTATATTAGATTTATATATTTATTTTCGATTTCATTTTAATTTTTTTTAATATATTTATTTTGTAGCATGTAATTTAATTTTTGTTTTTTTATATATTTGATATTATTTATGATTATTTTATATTATTTAATTTTATATTATTTAGATACTTATATTATATTTATATATTTATTTTTTATTGCTTTGTTTTATTTTAGATTTTTTTATTTATTTTAGATTTCATTTTAGGTTTTTTTATATATTTATTTTGTAGTATGTAATTTTATATATTTATTTTATATTGTTTTGAATTTATTTATTTTATTTATATATTTTTATTTTAAGTTTTTAATATTGTTTATTACTTTTACAAACATAACAAAATTAATATTTATTTTTTTTTATTTACATTTTTAACAATTTAAGAATATTAAACAATCTGAATCTTAAATAAATGATAAATATGTATATAAGACGCCCCCCCCCCCCCCACACCTATATACAATTTCTATTTCATGGTAAATTGTGAATTAATTTGACGATAACAATTCAAACACAATGTCATTTTCTTTTTACAACTTCAAATATTTAAGCATTTTTATTCCTAAATAAATGCTGCAGAAAATTGAATAAGACCCTCCCTCCGCTATATGCAATTTTCATTTATATATAAATGTATATAAATATAGTTTAAATATTATTATTATTATTATTATTATTTATAAAATGATCTATTTTTGTATTTATTTCTTGGTTAGTCTATGACAGATGCGGTTATTCTGTAATAACTAGACTTCAATATTTTGCCTTAGTTTGATTCACTAGAACCGAGGACAGCTCCTTACATAAAGTGTAAACCGGAAAGGGTTAATAATTTTTGTTTTGTTTTGCCCGTGCGTTCTGCCTCAGTGCGCTTTTTCGTCTGCAGTTATCTGTGGCCGTGTTCTGTGCTACATGTGACATGGATGAATGCTTTGCCTCCTTTCACACAGACTATGTGATTTCCTCCAGTACCTTGTATCATATTGTACATCAAATTCTGCTCTGTTTGTACAAAGTGTTCAGCATCGGGTGAGATTTAAAATGAACCTTTGAGCACTGATCCTCAGTTATTACACTCAAGAGCTGCACTCACTATTCTGCTGGTGTAGTCACTGTGTACATTACATTACATTACTTATCCTGTACTGATCCTGAGTTACATCCTGTATTATACTCCAGAGCTGCACTCACTATTCTGCTGGTGGAGTCACTGTGTACATACATTACATTACTTATCCTGTACTGATCCTGAGTTACATCCTGTATTATACTCCAGAGCTGCACTCACTATTCTGCTGGTGGAGTCACTGTGTACATACATTACATTACTTATCCTGTACTGATCCTGAGTTACATCCTGTATTATACTCCAGAGCTGCACTCACTATTCTGCTTGTGGAGTCCCTGTGTACATACATTACATTACTTATCCTGTACTGATCCTGAGTTATATCCTGTATTATACTCCAGAGCTGCACTCACTATTCTGCTGGTGAAGTCGCTGTGTATATACATCAGTACAAGATAAGTAGTGTAATGTATTTACACAGTGACTCCACACGCAGAATAGTGAGTGCAGCTCTGGAGTATAATACAGGATGTAACTCAGGATCAGTACAGGATAAGTAATGTAATGTATGTACAGTGACTCAACCAGCAGAATAGTGAGTGCAGCTCTGGAGTATAATACAGGCTATAACTCAGGATCAGTACAGGATAAGTAATGTAATGTATGTACACAGTGACTCCACCAGCAGAATAGTGAGTGCAGCTCTGGAGTATAATGCAGGATGTAACTCAGGATCAGTACAGGACAAGTAATGTAATGTATGTACACAGTGACTCCACCAGCAGAATAGTGAGTGCAGCTCTGGAGTATAATACAGGATGTAACTCAGGATCAGTACAGGATAAGTGATGTAATATATGTATACAGTGACTCCACCAGCAGAATAGTGAGTGCAGCTCTGGAGTATAATACAGGATATAACTCAGGATCAGTACAGGATAAGTAATGTAATGTATGTACACAGTGACTCCACCAGCAGAATAGTGAGTGCAGCTCTGGAGTATATAATACAGGATGTAACTCAGGATCAGTACAGGATAAGTAATGTAATGTATGTACACAGTGACTCCACCAGCAGAATAGTGAGTGCAGCTCTGGAGTATAATGCAGGATGTAACTCAGGATCAGTACAGGACAAGTAATGTAATGTATGTACACAGTGACTCCACCAGCAGAATAGTGAGTGCAGCTCTGGAGTATAATGCAGGATGTAACTCAGGATCAGTACAGGACAAGTAATGTAATGTATGTACACAGTGACTCCACCAGCAGAATAGTGAGTGCAGCTCTGGAGTATAATGCAGGATGTAACTCAGGATCAGTACAGGACAAGTAATGTAATGTATGTACACAGTGACTCCACCAGCAGAATAGTGAGTGCAGCTCTGGAGTATAATACAGGATATAACTCAGGATCAGTACAGGATAAGTAATGTAATGTATGTACACAGTGACTCCACCAGCAGAATAGTGAGTGCAGCTCTGGAGTATATAATACAGGATGTAACTCAGGATCAGTACAGGATAAGTAATGTATGTACACAGTGACTCCACCAGCAGAATAGTGAGTGCAGCTCTGGAGTATAATGCAGGATGTAACTCAGGATCAGTACAGGACAAGTAATGTAATGTATGTACACAGTGACTCCACCAGCAGAATAGTAAGTGCAGCTCTGGAGTATAATACAGGATATAACTCAGGATCAGTACAGGATAAGTAATGTAATGTATGTACACCGTGACTCCACCAGCAGAATAGTGAGTGCAGCTCTGGAGTATAATACAGGATATAACTCAGGATCAGTACAGGATAAGTAATGTATGTACACAGTGACTCCACCAGCAGAATAGTGAGTGCAGCTCTGGAGTATAATACAGGATGTAACTCAGGATCAGTACAGGATAAGTAATGTAATGTATGTACACAGTGACTCCACCAGCAGAATAGTGAGTGCAGCTCTGGAGTATAATACAGGATATAACTCAGGATCAGTACAGGATATGTTAAATAATAAATTTACAA
The DNA here is from genome assembly GCF_050947455.1 of Rhinoderma darwinii. Lineage (NCBI taxonomy): Eukaryota > Metazoa > Chordata > Amphibia > Anura > Rhinodermatidae > Rhinoderma > Rhinoderma darwinii. The sequence goes on from NC_134688.1 coordinate 477,530,818, forward strand.
AGTCATTAACTTTCTATGGAGATTATATCCTGAGGTGTAACTTGAAGCTCCTGGGGCCAAATACAAAATATGTAACAGGCCCCACCACCTACCATGTACCATTTATAATACTAGTGTCCTCTAAAGTGCCAGTGTCTGTTGCATCTTTCTCTTATATATAAACTATAGAATGTTGTACATTGGTGACATACAGGATAAAGGATATAAATGCTGCTCCGGCGCAGTGTAAACCCACCTCAAGTACATTATAACTATGGAGAGTGGTAAGAGCCCCATGATTATTATTGCCCAGGAGCGCAGGTCATCCTTGGTTCACCTCGTTGTTTTTAATAATTTTTTTTAGTTTGTTTTTATTTTATACAATGTAGAAGAAATAATAGCCTGTTGCTGCGTGAAAACTGTCAACAATTTTCTGTTGACTGATCTATTACTCTTTTGTATCTCTAGGTTAAATGACCCCCTTGTCTTTTTACATTAACCTTTGTGTATGCCGCGGATGGAAATTAAGATACAAAAATCTTAATGGATTTTATTTTCTATTCTTCATCAACAATGAGCTTCAACTATCACCCTAATAGAAATGTAGTGCAGGTTTCCTATGTATAATGGAGCTATAGCCGACCTCTGCTTTATCGAGTCTCAACCCGAGGAAAACATCAATATAAAAATCTTCCCCGATACTGTGCCGTCATCCTTCTCAACGTTGGCCTGCGTAACGCGCTCCCTCCAATCTGCGACACAACCGCGGGAGATGTCCCACCGTGTACCCCTCCTCCTGTGTGTAAATAGAGAGATCATCCCGGACACAACACTTGCCTGGGGTTTATATTAAGCCCCCCACACAGGGCCGGAATATGAGAGTCTGTGGGAATGGGGGAGCGCGGTCGTCTCTGGTGTAGCATTTGTTTATCACCGTGCTTTGCATTTGTCCCTGCTGTCAGCCCCAGCGAGCGCCAGCTTTCTTTGGAAAGTAGTAAAGCGACGCAGCCACCTGTTCCCTTTAAAATAACACCATCCTTGTCGTTTTGGCTCATCCCGTCCTTTCACTGTAAACTGACAGGTCCATCTAATATATGGAAATAAGACGCGGGCTGCGCCGAAATCCTGGGAAAGAAGCAGCGAAGCCCGAGTGTCGCCTCCTTACATCGACTTTATCGTCTTGCCTGGATATCAGTAAAACGTAAACACTTAAGACAGTGATGGCATATTGTTAGTGTGCGCCCTCATTATCAGACCGCTGTGACCCCCGGCCACCCCTAAAACGAAACCGCAGCAGAAGAAAAGTGTTTATGGCCGTTCAGCTTTCTTCTAAGGCTGCTTAGTCCTCGGATTATAGCCAATGGCCGACTATGCGAACTCAGAAAAAAGGCGAGTAGAACAGATGGGGCTATATTGCCACTTGATTTTCAAGATCTCTGCTTGCTGTCAGCGAATTGAAGCATCCTGTACAAACCTAAAAGTAGCTGAGACTTTGTAACATTTAGACCGATCCACTGTGCATTAATGATACATTTTAGGCTTCGTTCACATCTGCATTCGAATAGAAAATGTAAATATTAGCAGTGCTGGATCCGTTACATGACTGACACCAATGGTGCCTGACTGATGCCTTTGACTTTAAGGGGGTCCGCCGGGTTTCGGTCAAAGTGTCCGTCATTTTACCAGAAAAAATTGTGCCCGCATGCTGCACTTTTTTCCAGCCATTTTTGACCGAATCTGTGACGAAGGCTGCGAACAAATCCTTACCTGCACTGTTACATTGCAACAAACTATCAGGACAGGAGAGAGATTTGCACTGCTGATGTGTTTACCTTACAGAGGAAACTGGATCTCTTAGGTGGATCATTTTGGAGCCTTACATCAGTTCTGCATCCTCCCTTCCCACCCTGTGAGCAAATCAGGGGAGGTCTAAACAAGCCTGAATGTAGGGTTTTGATGGTGTAAATATACTCCAGGAGGGGGCGCCCTATTTTAATTATTGCCATGGTCCACTAGCGCATCATAGAAATCCTCCATATGCCCCCCATACCTACCCGGCCCCAGTACAGCTGCACATATGGTCTATCCACCCCCGACCACGGCGTCCCCTCCCTTCAGTACTGATATACTTTTCCATTACTATACTATAACGAGTCTCATTGCTGTGTGCACGGTCCCTACAGCAAATGTGAGTCTGTATTACTGACCCGCAGGCACTCCATCTGCGTGAGGCACTATATGCTGCTCTAGAAGCAATGTTTCTAGCGGTGACCGCCTCTGTAATATGGTATAAAATGGAGGATGCTCCCTCCGCGTGCCTCCGTGTAGAGATCCGTCTATGGCGCCATATTACGGGCCGCGTGCATGAGCCCTAAGAGTTCTAGCTTTTTACCACATTCTATGGTGCCGGCCCCAATCTCTTCCTTTATTTCTACAACGCTGGCGAAAATCACAGCAGAGGAAAGCATAGATATGAGAGGAGCAGGGGGCACGCTGCCATGGCTGGGCATGGAGAGGTATCAGGACTATAGAGAAGAGATGAACATGTTGATAGTTTTGCATCGAAAAAAAAAAAGAAGGAATTACACCGAGTAATTATCTCAAGCTGCGCCTTGCAGACAATGCTGTCAGTTTTTCCAATATGCTGTGCACAGCTGGGTGTTTGGAGCCAGTGGGAAGAAAGTCCAAGGTGGCCGAGAGCCCAGGGCATTGGGCACGACGTGTCCCCGGTTGAGGCGGGGTGCGGGCGGAGAGCTCTGTAATGACACGGCGTCTGGCAGCTCACCTCCACGCTCTCTACTTCCTCTCGCTGACCCCCAGACGAGAATTATATCAAGATGGGCGGCTGCCAGTCTTCCAGCGCGACGCCGTGAAACAGGTTGGTGGGAAGTCTGGCTCTGCCATGTTTTCTACATTGTTGCATTGATATCGGGTGTCTCCAGAACGACTCGCCATACGGTTGTATTCACAGGTGACGTTGCCAGCGTACACAGTCTGCGCGTTCCGCTGCTCTCGCTTACGTGATGAACGTTACGTGCCCGCAGCTTGTCCAGTCCTCACATCCCTATTACGGAGAAATCCATAGTAATAAATAGGGCTGCACGTGTTCTCGCGCTTGTCCCAGACTGTGTGAGGGTTTGTTCCTGGGAGGGGCGCGCGTGCCGAGGGCTGCGTACTGATTCCTGTCCCTGATCCATGTGTGATATAATTCCGTTACTCAATGTACTCTTTCTCATTCTGTTTACCAGCTCTTGGCATGCTCCGGCTATATATAATTTAGGCAGTTCCGGGACTGAGAGCTAAATAAAAATGAACATATTTAGATGGGAGATAAGGGGCTTTGTCGACTATTCCATCAGTGCACAATGTTCCCTGGATCCACAATGTGAACAATAGTTTAGGTTTGAGCAGCATTGTGGACGCCTATACAGCGCCGTGTAGGATATTTCAATAGGATTAGATAAGATCGTTTCCCGTTCTTCTGCGGGACGCAGCACTGATTATTTTGGCACTTCTAGAAGGGGAGTTATAGAGGGTGACGCACAGACCTGAGACTTCTTGTTAACCCCTATGGTATATTTTCAGGGTGTATCCGACGCTGACATTCTTGTCTTTTTCTTAGTTCTTCCAACAGTTTTTTTTTTTCCCGGAAATCTGTCTTTCCAAAGTAGACATATGCCAGAATTCAGCTCGCATACAAATTTTTCTCCTGTAGATGGCGCTTCCAAATATTTCTCATAAGACATTAACCAATTACATCCATCTCCGAACAACACCCAAGAGGTTGGGGGCTTCACCGAGTGCTGCGGCCTCTTTGATTTATGGGGGTCCCGGCTCTTGGTATCTGCTGACACATCTCTATAAATAGCAATATGAAATTGTCCAAATATTTATGAACTTGGTAGTTGGGGGATTGGTGCTCGGATAGGTTGGTGTTGTTTAGTTTAGTTTTCTTACATAAAATGTGTATGAATACCAAATTTTTTTTACACTTTTTTTTAAGATGATTATACATTCAATGACCCAGGATAAAGACATTCACAAGACCAGATTAACTGGTAACCAATCGGAGAATTTGTACATTCAGAGGTCTAGATCAATCTGTAGCCAATCAGAGCATTACAACATTCAGAAATCTAGATCATCCTGCAGCCAATCAGAGCATTACAATATTCAGATGTCCAGATTAACTGGTAGCCAATCAAAGCATTAGAACAAACAGAGGTATAGATCAATCTGCTGCCAATCAGAGCTTTAGGACACTCAGAGGTCTAGCTCAATCCATAGCCAATCAGAGCATTAGGACATTCGGAGGTCTATATAAATCTGTAGGCTCTTACAGATTTGTATTGGAGCCCAGAAGCTTCAGGTTACACCTCTGGGCAGCAATACATTTTTAATCTTGGGATGGTATTTCCCTGTTAAATGAGCAGGTGGCTGTCTGGTAGTTTTTTATTTGGCCTTTCCCTGGTTCAGCATAATAACAAGTGAGAGCAGGTGTCCGGCCAGCACAGGTGCCATGGGGGGTCATTATATGGAAACAGTCAGCGGGCTTCTGATAAATGCTGCGTATGTTACAGTCCAGCGTTTCCTGTGTACTTGTCTGTGCACGACTCTGTAGTCAGATAAGGGACAAGCACCACGATGGCAGAATCTGTACATCGGGTGTCGAAAGAAGCATTTTATCTCCACATCAGTCATTGCAAAATGGATTTGTTAAATGGGTTTCCCAACCCCAAAAATAACCCCCAGCAGGATCCAGACAGGTACAAGACAGGTACAAGCAACAGTAATATACTGACTGTTGTCCCGCTGGTGCTGTGGTGCCCTGCAAGAGCAGCCAATCACCAGTCGCAATAGTGACGTGCCATACTGACGTCCTGTGCCATACTGACGTCACTGCTGCAGCCACAGCTCACAGTGCATCATCTCAGCTCACAGAGCATTGCCTGCACTGGATTCAATTGTAGCAAACTTTCAGCTGTAAGGCGTATTAGGTCTGTACAGGGTTTTCATCTTAAAAAAAAATAAAAATAATGTTTCCCTTTACTGACAGCAAACAGAGATTTTGAAAATTGTGATGAATTAAAAGTACCATTCACATAAAACCAATAAAACCTCATTTACTCTTACCCAGATCTACTAAATAATGTGCAAGAGACGGAGCAGAGATAACCAATGAGGAAATTAGTCTGATTAAGGCTACACGGAGACATATGGCGCTGTCCGCGGTAAAATCGTCATGGCGCCAATGTTTCCCTATGGGGTAAAAAGTAATGCAGCCACCATCATAAAAAATTCGGCCATGACAGAAACTTTGGCAATAGTCACAAGGGCAACCGTTTTACCCATCGGCAAAGAATAGTCCTAATGACTTGTGGGCGACATTGTATCGGCATGTTGCCCTGGTCTTAAAAAAAATAACAACGCGTTAGCAGCAGATTTTGACGTAACGTTTAATATACTTTTCTACGATTGTCTAATAATCCAGAATATTTGATAGTCCGGCACTGACCGGGAAGATAAAGCCCTTCAGACGGCTCCTGCTTGTAGGGGGAGGGCGTGATATAATGTTTATAATATGGATCTGCTGTATCTGCATGACCCTTATATATAAGTGAAGACCTATTCTATAGCGCGGTGCCCCTCCCGTCTGTCGGCACAGCAGAGAGTTACACCGGGGACCCTCCACCGGGGGAAAATATTTAATATCTCCTAATAGCGCTGCCTCAAATTATTACCGGCATAATGCGCTCCTCTTTACAAGATGAATGTTAACACTTTTCACCTGTGGCAAAGCGCTATGGGAAATAATTGGCTGCTCCCGGGAGCTGCTGGAAATTGTTCTGATTAATTGTCTGGACACAAGTTCAGGAGTCCAGGGGACTCTTAATTTGGCGTTAGTGGAAGTTCTGGAATTGCTGCTAGGGTGTCAGACGGGGTCAGGGAGAGCTGCCGAAAAGAAGCCACATCAATTTAAATAGCAGAAATTCACTTCCTTAGGTAATCCAGCGTAAAGCAGCAGTTCAGAGAGGGGGCATTAGCAATAAGATAGCAGTGTTTCTAATTTTACCTTCTGCCGTGCCATGCCAGCCACTCGCTAATTCATATATTATTAGTAAACTTAATGGACACACCGCTGGGCCACACCGGAGAGCGGCGTGATATGCGGCGTGATATATGTGACGCCGAGAGTGTCCCAGGGCAAGACTCGAAATGTGGCCGATGACTCCAGACAGAACATTGCAGGATACAAGGGCCAGCTTCTTCATCCACGTTCTTTTCTATCCTTAGTGACCCAAAGGCCGGTTTGACCCCTGGCATTGTGGCGCCTGTGAAGTGGTGGAGCCTCATTTAGGTTCACCATGTGGAGAGAAGATAGGGCCAAACTGAGCTTAGGACCCCTCTCTATAGGCCCTATGACCCTAGTGTGGCCCTTGTGGGATAGACATGGGACAATAAAACAATCTTAATTAACAATAAATCCTCTTTACCAGTGACACCAATTTGTGTCTACAGCTACTATTCAGAACTATGCGTTTCCGTGGTAACAGACTTCAAACAAACCCTGTGTAGTCTGATTCTGCAGTCATAGTCACTTCCATATGTCCCCTGCCTCTTCCTAACATACGTTTGGTATATTAGCATGAAGTAGGAGACCTATAGAAAGGATCAGACTACGCAGGGTTTGTTTGGTGTCTGTTACCATGAAGACAATCCGTTCTGCACAGGTGCTGTAGACACAAAACGGCATGACATTTGTAATGAATACTATCTGCAAAATTGCTTCATTTTTCATTTCAGATACATTGAAGCAACTTCAAAAATTTGGTTGCAAAGGTGTAAAAACTTTTAAGGCCAAACTTAACCAGGAAGAAAAACTTTTTTCTGTAATCTGTAGTCCGACCAAAACTTTTCTGCTTATTATTAAGAATCTGCATCAAGAATTGAGCTTGCTTGAAGGCTTTTAGGAAGTTTCACCAAGTTCCACAATATTCTTCCTTGGTCTTCTGGACCTCCGATTGGACCAAGAGTCTCTTCTTTGGTTTCCATGATGTCCATATATCAGTGATCTACCCCCAGTGGTCTATGGTGGGAGTAGCTACATCTTGAGTTGGACATATACGTATCTACAATGACATAGACATCTGGTGGTCGATTTCAGACTTCACGTTCCCTCTCTGAACCGTCTTACGTCACAGTACGGCATGAATGATCTCTTCACCACGGTGCCCGGGACACGGCACACAGTAGTAATGCCTTGTTTGACATGTGCCAGCTGATGATTTGCATGCGTTTGAACAACAGTCTGTTTTGCCTGAGACGATGTTTACCGTAGAGCTAACAGTTTATTGTCCTGGGCCGTCCCACAGGTTGTCTCCGCACATCCTCCTCTCTTTGATTCCCGCGTGTATATAGTACAGATAAGTCTATAGAGATATATTTATGTATGTAGGACGGCTCTCGTTTAATGGAAGTGCCAAAAGAATCTCTTGACGTATATGTTAAATGTAGGCTGAAACATCGGCATCCGTCACCCATAGATTACTATGGCTTCAGTTGAACGTATACGTCATGGAAAGCTATTGAGGAGCCCATGATGCGTATGGATGTCATGATAAAAAACACAATAGACTTTCTTTTACGGAATCCTGTTTTTTGGAATAGCGTAGTCTACTAGTTATACCGATGTATAACAGCCCAACGGCGGGCAAAACAACACCCTTTTGGCCTCTGTCGGGCTACTGGAGCCTTATGGACACATTTAGGGCGTACGTCACCAGCTTATCAAGCGTACGTGAAACGCGTGGGGCAAAAAATGATGTGAATGAAACCTAATACATCAGTCATTTAGCATTTCTACCATCAAGTAGAGTCTAGCCTTACTGCCAAAAGATGGCCATACTCTTCAGATATCTATTGGTCAAACACTCATTCGTCCGTCAGCTAATCCTTCCGACTCTCCATATACAATAACGTTCGATCGAGCGTGTGTGTGTGTGTGTGTGTTTTCAATGAGGAAAGGGGAATAAGCCTTAAAATAGTCACAACTTACTCCAGCGCACTTTACATTAGGACTGGCATATAAAACACCAGTCTTAATAAATTCCCCCATTGTCTTCCAGTTCCCTATTACAGCATTATAAGATCTTTATGTGTCTTTAAAGAGTCTTCCCATAATGACACTTTAATAACGTGTCAATCATGCCGTGCTCTCTTTCTAAAAGCGGTTCTCCCCTTTGTTGGAAGGGTCCCTTGACCATGATTACAAAGTGTTCCCCTGCTGTGACCTCCAGCGATCAGTTGTGATCAGTGGGGAAATTTGGCAGTAAGTGTTCAATTTCCCTGCAGGGCCACCACAGGAGAAATGAAGCATTACACAGTGTCCATTCGGATGAATAAGTTGTCTGTGTAATGCAGGACAGGACAGGTCCTCCAGAGCAAGAGAAGCTCTATATGGCCAAGAGGTGAGGATCCTGAACAGAGGACCCCCCATATTAACTCATAATTCACTAATAAGGTGTATGAAAATGGGTTTTCTACACTGGACAACCCCTTTAACCCTTTGATATCAGTGGAGAGGTAGCTTTGCATGCGTTTTAATCCTTTCTTTATAATCATCAGGAGTTGCTGAACCCAAACGGTTGTGACCCTTATGACATATCCAACTGACATGTAGCGGTATTATGGGAAAACCCATTTAAAGTCATAGCGACCCTAATAATCTTCAGTGTAGGAATTTCTCATGCTATTGGGGCTGGATGCCCGCACTCCCCACCCAGCTCTTCATTACTTCTTGCATCAACACTTCCACATTCAGCATTGGAACCACGTAGATCTATGATAACAACGACACCTTTTTTTTGTCTACTACTCACCTAGCGCAGCGGCGCTTCATTTTCACGGAGCGACATAACGATTTATTTGGAGTTTGACAGTAATATTCAATGTTTGTCCTGAGAACCTCCACGGTGAAGATTTTCTCCTAATTGGTCTATAAGGGAGAATGCAAAATTTGGAAACGTGACAGACTGGTTTGAATTTAGAAAATAGTAATTTACAGGGTGATAGACACGGAAACAACGTGAGAAAATTCATTTTTTTATTTTCGTGGAGAGGAGAATTCTGAATATTTAGTGAGAAATTTGGGAAACCTGTGCATCATGGTTAATCCTCCGTCCGCATTTTATAGCAGGGTGCGGTCAATGCAGGAGAGTGGAGATAATACAACGACCCCCGCAGCACAGACTCTCCCCGTCCTTGTGCTGCCGAAAATGAAGTAGAAGCAATGGATCCCAGCACAAAAGGCGTTCGGTCTGATATCGGCCGCACAAGAACGTGGTACGGAGAGAAGCCCAGTCCATAATATATTAGTATTATTACTTACAGTATAGGCTCATGTGTACGGTCATATAACCGCACCTGACAACCTCCGCATGGTACGGATCCATAATACAGGAGTCTACGTGGCCCTACTGGTTTTCCTGCCTGACTCCTCATCCCATTGTCCACCGGATGCTGAATTATGGAAGAATTCTTCTCTTCAAGTATTGCAGCTATGGGAGAATATCTCGGTAATTATGGAGGCACCATACAGCAGTGCACGGAGTGCCTCAGGACCATAGAGAATCCATCCTAAGGGCTCCATGCACCCACCACTGCCCTGATATCATAGCTTGAGATGGGGACTGGCATGGCGTGACGGCTATCTGGCTTTTTCCCCCTTCTCTGCTGGCACAGGGACAATCCGGCTTTGTTAAGAGTTGGGTCATTTCTGTCAGTCTCGTTGCTAGGGATAAACTGCCTAACAACTAGTCTTTTTAATAAGCTTGTCCCTAGTAAACAGTCTTCCTCCGATTACTCCAGTCTTCAGGATTTCCACTGAACTGAGGGCGTTTAAGAGGCAAGGAGGCTTATCAGGACTTATACACAGATCTTTCTGTATCTCTTACAAATTAGCCTGTCAGAATAAATTTAGGTAGAGAACTCCTTTAAACTTTGCAACTTGCAGCGTAATCAATATCTAGGGGGTCGCAGTGGTCCTAAGGTGCTTAGTTTCATATTTGTAGTGAAAGTACCACCTCCGTACCGCTACAGTCCTCTAGATCTTGGCCCAGTACCACATCGTGATACATTATAAATAATAACTCCGTGGGCACATCAAATACAGTTTAGAGACCCCTTTAAAGGGCAGAACCCCGGTGCCCCTATGACCAGTGCTCCTCCAGAACATCTTGTGTTTCTGGGCTTCTCAGTGGCTCATTTATGATTCTGGGACGTTGTCCTGTTATAGAAATGTGCAGAATCTTACAGAAGAGAAGGTCATTATGGGTCTGTGACACAAATCTTATATTAAAGAGAAATAGAGAAGCTTTGTGGTGGTAGCTGTCAAATATTCTTCCATATTCCAATATTGTGTCATTGGACGCAGTTATTTTAGGTCACCGGTGTCTCCAAACCCTCATGCTGATGGGATGGGATTTGGGGCATTGGGGTTTGATTTGGTTTGGTTGGGAGTGAAGGACACAAATACGTCAAGCATGTTAGTACCGAGATGAAAGACTTTCCGAACAGTGTGTAGTCTGGTGGTGAGGTTCTCCTTGGAATTGGTCGTCTCCCAATACTGGTCATTTACTATCAAGTAGTCAATTGAAATTTTTAAAGCTTTTATCATTGTATTCACCAGGAGAACATCCCAAAAATACAGAAGACTTGACCAGTTGTAGGGCGACTCTTAGTACATAGGTATACATGGCATACTCTGGTGGCATCACGAAGGGTGAAGATACAAGGAGCAGTCATGCCACAGATACCACCGCCGGTGGGTACTCAGTAGAGCTTACTGGAAACACAACAAACCATTCCCTGGATTTTTTTTCTTATATGTTTAGGTGGCTGGAAATGAGTCACCACTCAACCCTTGGGTCTTTGGCTTGACCTCCGTTAGACCTTGACAATCTCCGACCTCCATAACATGACAATTATAATGTGTGCCGGTTTTGGAATGTCTTTGGCGGTGAGGACATGGAACAATGCCTCTTTTTTTTTTTTTGAACAGCTGAGTCACACCATTAACCATTTCCTCGCCCTAAGCACCCAGTGACGGGACAGAGGGGCGTTCGGAGCCATTCACCGAGCACATCTCATAGTCATCATGTAGCCAGCTGCTCGGAGAAAGGAGTTAAGGAAATCGTTACTGCAGCTGTGTCCAAGAGCCCTGGAATGTGCTGAGTAAAAGCAGAACTGGCTGTTCTTGTTCCTCAAGGCCTGGAGGAGCCAGCGAGTCAGTTACCATTTTGAAATCCAGTTTTAGGAAACTTTGCCAACTTTGTCTGGATGAGGGATATGTAGCGCCGCGGGCTATGCTCTATCTCTTCCCACGTTACCCTCACGACTGGTTGGGACAGGGCGGCGGGATCCTTGTAATTTGTAGTTGCGTGATCTCTCTAATCTATTCCTGTCCTGGAGTAACTCCTGAGGACGCAGATTCCAACATCTTCCTGTAATCACCTGTCGACGACTCCTAAACGCGCTGTTACTGTAATCCTGAACAGGTGCAGCCGGCGTACAGCGTGCCGCCATACAACCCGCTGGGCGTGTATCACTGCATAACTAGGCAGCGCTGCCGTTCAGATGCCCGGGAGAGCTGGGTGACGGACCTTGACGACTCAAGGACTGATATTTACTGAAGATTTTTTTTAAAATTATTATTTAAAGGGGAAGCGCAACTAAAGGACTGGAATAAATACAAGGGATGACTGAATATTTCTGCATCTGATTTGATCTATGGATCGGGGGGGGGGGAGGGGGTGAATAGTTTAATATCGTTTTCATATCCGATGCGATAGAATGTTTTTAACTTCCCATTTGTTTGCATTGTCCTCATCTGCGTATACGGTCTATATCATACTTTGCATATAGAAATGTGCGCAGACACAAGGTGTCTATTCTATGCAGGGACAAATATGTTTAGATACGACCGGGGGGGGGGGGGGGTCTGGTTGTAGATTTTATGGTGCCATATTTGCAAATTAGAGGTGTTGTTATCAAAGAAGGAGCCGCAGGGGCCGGTAGTGGGGGTGGGCACAGGTCGGGTCCTCTCATCGCTCCTCCCCATGGTCAGAATGAAGCTGCACTGGGTTCCTCCAACTCCACATCAGCCACCAAAAGTGCATGGGATCTACCGGCCCAAGGGTCAAATCGCCCTTCTCTCCTACAAGGGATATAGGTTGTACAAGGGCCCCCTTTGACTTTTGCTTTGGGGCCGATCCCTCTTCATAGTATTTTGCATCTTTACGCAGTAATTGCATTGTAGTTGCTAAAATGTTCCCTTACCAGCATACATAATGATGTTGGCCCTATGGAAAAACATTATGGCCCCTATTTACATTAATGCTTTCCTCAGAGTCTGATCCTAAGAAGGGCCAAACCCAAAGTTTGTTTGATTTCCGATTGCATGCCCTTGTTCTCTCTTATCAGCCAGTTCAGGCAGAGGCTTGCTATAGTGTTCTGGGGATGACAGTAAGTACAGAAAAGGTTTTTGGCCCCTGATCGCTACCTCGCGTATCTACAGCCCTGAGAACCTCTAGCAGCAGAGTTTATAGGCTGCAGCCTTTTGGTGCACTGGCCCTTTAAGTGCACAGCGCTATACAGATAGTGATTGCTACTTTTCCATAGATTGATGCACAGCACAACATTTCTAGTTTTTCCTTCCGTTCTTCGTAGCCTTGTTTTACCCCCTTTTTCTCGTTCTCTTGCTGAGCGCCAGCCTCGGCTTCTGTTCCAGCGTTTCCTCTCCTCGGCAGTCTTGATATATCTTAATTTGCGGCATCATTATAAGTTAAAATGTATTGAGTGCTGTAATTGCCTGTGTCAGTCCAGAGGAGATGCGCTGAGAATATGTATCTCCTGGGTAAATCTGCTTTGGATCTAAAATAGTAATTGTGTTTTTTTTTTTTTTCCTTCTACGTAGTTTTATTCTTCTATATAACTGCTGCTGTTAACATGGAAATGTAATATCCAGAGAGAACGCCCCGGGCCATGCCCAGTGTAATGGTGACACTTAAAGGATTTGTAAAGTTTAATGCCGAAAAAGTTTTTCCATTGTGCAATGGAATGTTCTGCAACTTTCTAATAGATTTTGTGTTTCAATTCCTCATCGTTTTCAAGATCTCTGCTTGCTGTCAGTGAATGACACTTTCCTGTATACACCCAGAAGTCGCAAACCTGTCCTGACATGATACTTTTCACCGCGGAGTGTTTGTTACATTTGTAGGAAATCATCAAACTGTGCTAACCTTCTTTGAAGGAAACCGGTAACGTGGTGCCTCCTCCTCCTCCATGTTAGAGGTGGGAAAGAAACCCAAGTAGGAGAGGCGCCCACAAACATATATGTGGCATGTTATTTTCTTTACATGTAAGTCCCACCCCTGAATATTTTGGCCACACTTCTTAACCCACCCCTGCTTGCCACCTCAAACAATATTGTATGTCTAGGACTGATTGTTCCTGTGCGGGTAGCACCCCTTAAAGGGATCGTCCATATTCAAATAACTTATTGGTAATTTTGAGTTAATAGAGGGGGTCCCCTAATCAGGATCCTCATCTTTTAGCCGGACTAGTCTCTGGAGAACCCGGCACCTACATGCATTACATGGACAATCTATTGATTTGGATGGTAACTGTGTAATACTGCATTTCTCCTGTGGGGGCGCTGCAGTGGAATTGAAGCGTTCCCCTTACAGCTGATTTCAGGGAGTACTAGCAGTGGGACGACCTGCGATCTGCATGTTGTCAGGACCCTTTTAACATAAAGGGATTTTCCATAGCGGACAACCCCTGTAGTGTAGCATACCTTCCAGTGCTCATGGACAACTGAACCTTCAGTAGTATTATAATCACTACTGTATCACTTGGGTTCAGCGGCCTCGTCCCCCCATTGTTATAAACAGACCCTTCACCAATGCCGGATATTGTCCAGAGCGGCACAACCTGCAGCCCTGATCCTATTATGTCACTCCATCCATCTGCCTGGTGATCGAGCACGTCGTACACTGTGGTAATAGCGCAGACACTTCCTGCACTGCTCCTAGAATATACAGTGGAGCCGGAGATGTGTCATCTCGCCTGGCAGCTAAGGGGTTAAGCTAATTGGCAGCAGATGGTGCAGCTGTGGACGGCGGCGGCTGAAAGGAGATGTTATGGGCTGGGTCCTGGCATCCGCTACTGTTCCCTCTTCTCCAGAAAGGATGTGGATTTTATCATCATCTTTTCTTTGGTGGCAAATTTAAATAATGTTTTGGAAAAGAAGAGCGGACGCCAAAAGTTCCAAGTACCCCCCGTATCATTATATAGAGGACGCCAAAAGTTCCAAGTACCCCCGTATCATTATATAGAGGATGCCAAAAGTTCCAAGTACCCCCCGTATCATTATATAGAGGATGCCAAAAGTTCCAAGTACCCCCGTATCATTATATAGAGGATGCCAAAAGTGCCAAGTACCCCCGTATCATTATATAGAGGACGCCAAAAGTGCCAAGTACCCCCGTATGATAATATAGAGGACACCAAAAGTTCCAAGTACCCCCGTATCATTATATAGAGGACGCCAAATGTGCCAAGTACCCCCGTATGATAATATAGAGGACACCAAAAGTTCCAAGTACCCCTGTATCATTATATAGAAGACGCCAAAAGCAACAGCTATCCCCATATCATTATATAGAAGATTCCAAAAGTTACCCCCGTATCATTATATAGAGGACGCAACAAGTGCCAGCTACCCCATATGATTATATAGAGGACGTAACAAGTGCCAGCTACCCCGTATCATTATATAGAGGACGTAACAAGTGCCAGCTACCCCGTATCATTATATAGAGGACGCAACAAGTGCCAGTTACCCCCGTATCATTATATAGAGGACGTAACAAGTGCCAGCTACCCCGTATCATTATATAGAGGACGTAACAAGTGCCAGCTACCCCGTATCATTATATAGAGGACGCAACAAGTGCCAGTTACCCCCGTATCATTATATAGAGGACGTAACAAGTGCCAGTTACCCCGTATCATTATATAGAGGACGTAACAAGTGCCAGCTACCCCGTATCATTATATAGAGGACGTAACAAGTGCCTGTACCCCGTATCATTATATAGAGGACGTAACAAGTGCCAGCTACCCCGTATCATTATATAGAGGACGTAACAAGTGCCAGTTACCCCGTATCATTATATAGAGGACGTAACAAGTGCCAGCTACCCCGTATCATTATATAGAGGACGTAACAAGTGCCAGTTACCCCCGTATCATTATATAGAGGACGTAACAAGTGCTAGCTACCCCCGTATCATTATATAGAGGACGTAACAAGTGCCAGCTACCCCGTATCATTATATAGAGGACGTAACAAGTGGCAGTTACCCCGTATCATTATATAGAGGACGTAACAAGTGCCAGCTACCCCCGTATCATTATATAGAGGACGCAACAAGTGCCAGTTACCCCCGTATCATTATATAGAGGACGTAACAAGTGCCAGTTACCCCGTATCATTATATAGAGGACGTAACAAGTGCCAGTTACCCCCGTATCATTATATAGAGGACGTAACAAGTGCCAGTTACCCCGTATCATTATATAGAGGACGTAACAAGTGCCAGCTACCCCGTATCATTATATAGAGGACGTAACAAGTGCCAGTTACCCTGTATCATTATATAGAGGACGTAACAAGTGCCAGCTACCCCGTATCATTATATAGAGGACGTAACAAGTGCCAGTTACCCCCGTATCATTATATAGAGGACGTAACAAGTGCTAGCTACCCCCGTATCATTATATAGAGGACGTAACAAGTGCCAGCTACCCCGTATCATTATATAGAGGACGTAACAAGTGGCAGTTACCCCGTATCATTATATAGAGGACGTAACAAGTGCCAGCTACCCCGTATCATTATATAGAGGACGTAACAAGTGCCAGTTACCGCCGTATCATTATATAGAGGACGCAACAAGTGCCTGCTACCCCGTATCATTATATAGAGGACGTAACAAGTGCCAGCTACCCCGTATCATTATATAGAGGACGTAACAAGTGCCAGTTACCCCGTATCATTATATAGAGGACGTAACAAGTGCCAGCTACCCCGTATCATTATATAGAGGACGTAACAAGTGCCAGTTACCCCCGTATCATTATATAGAGGACGTAACAAGTGCCAGCTACCCCGTATCATTATATAGAGGACGTAACAAGTGCCAGTTACCCCGTATCATTATATAGAGGACGTAACAAGTGCCAGCTACCCCGTATCATTATATAGAGGACGTAACAAGTGCCAGTTACCCTGTATCATTATATAGAGGACGTAACAAGTGCCAGTTACCCCCGTATCATTATATAGAGGACGCAACAAGTGCCAGTTACCCCCGTATCATTATATAGAGGACGTAACAAGTGCCAGCTACCCCGTATCATTATATAGAGGGCGTAACAAGTGCCAGCTACCCCGTATCATTATATAGAGGACGCAACAAGTGCCAGTTACCCCCGTATCATTATATAGAGGACGTAACAAGTGCCAGTTACCCCGTATCATTATATAGAGGACGTAACAAGTGCCAGCTACCCCGTATCATTATATAGAGGACGTAACAAGTGCCAGTTACCCCGTATCATTATATAGAGGACGTAACAAGTGCCAGCTACCCCGTATCATTATATAGAGGACGTAACAAGTGCCAGTTACCCCGTATCATTATATAGAGGACGTAACAAGTGCCAGCTACCCCGTATCATTATATAGAGGACGTAACAAGTGCCAGTTACCCCCGTATCATTATATAGAGGACGTAACAAGTGCTAGCTACCCCCGTATCATTATATAGAGGACGTAACAAGTGCCAGCTACCCCGTATCATTATATAGAGGACGTAACAAGTGGCAGTTACCCCGTATCATTATATAGAGGACGTAACAAGTGCCAGCTACCCCCGTATCATTATATAGAGGACGCAACAAGTGCCAGTTACCCCCGTATCATTATATAGAGGACGTAACAAGTGCCAGTTACCCCGTATCATTATATAGAGGACGTAACAAGTGCCAGCTACCCCGTATCATTATATAGAGGACGTAACAAGTGCCAGTTACCCCGTATCATTATATAGAGGACGTAACAAGTGCCAGCTACCCCGTATCATTATATAGAGGACGTAACAAGTGCCAGTTACCCTGTATCATTATATAGAGGACGTAACAAGTGCCAGCTACCCCGTATCATTATATAGAGGACGTAACAAGTGCCAGTTACCCCCGTATCATTATATAGAGGACGTAACAAGTGCTAGCTACCCCCGTATCATTATATAGAGGACGTAACAAGTGCCAGCTACCCCGTATCATTATATAGAGGACGTAACAAGTGGCAGTTACCCCGTATCATTATATAGAGGACGTAACAAGTGCCAGCTACCCCGTATCATTATATAGAGGACGTAACAAGTGTCAGTTACCGCCGTATCATTATATAGAGGACGCAACAAGTGCCTGCTACCCCGTATCATTA